>NW_017731439.1:2314521-2346312 GCF_001890085.2 Hipposideros armiger | reverse complement strand
AAAGAACAGCAACTTGTCTGTTCCCCTTCCCCCAATTCCCCAGCGCTGTTCCCATCCCCCCAATTCCCCAATAAAAATCTTTTTAAAAAAAAAAAGAGTGCGAGCTCTGAGCAACAGGGTCACTGGTTCGATTCACGGCCCAAGCTGAGCTGCCGCTGAGCTGCCAACAAGTGGCAGGATGGCTCAGCTAAAAAATAAATTAAAATAAATAAATAAATAAATAAATAAAAATTATCTGACAAGATCATTCATTATATGGACACATCATCATTTGTACAACCAATTCCCCATTGTTGACCATTGATGTCATTTAAATTTTTTTCACTACTTAATCACAATGCTGTGATGAACAAACAACCTCATAGCTGAGTCGTTGAGGACATCTGTGATCTCTTGAATACACTTCTTGAAGTCATTCCTATTAATATATTTTTCCAGCTATTCTTAACATCATTTATAAAACAATCTTTATCTCCCAGAGCTAGATCGCGTTTGTCTTTGACAATCACTTTGGTGTTGCAATATTGATTCAAGTATTGCTCTCCTTGGCCCTCTGCCTTTCATGATTTAACCTTCTCTGAGTTGTTATATTTCAGAAGGGCACTCTACAAATCAGAGAAGCAGGAAGAATTTCCTTTCCGCAACTCTCTTCCCAGTCACAGCAATTTTTCTCCCTGAAATTCCAAATCTCTATGCTCTTGTCAATCCCTCCCCTTAGCAGATTAGAAATTTAGATTATTCACTAGTTCATACTAAGTTTTCAATGCCTAAGGAAGTTCAACATGTTGTCTCTTTCGTGTTGCAGATTTTATATGTGAAAAAAAAATCGTTATCCATTAACTCCCAAGCAGCAAAAAATGCAAGACACAAGTGCAAAACAGCAGGTACAATATACTCCATTTGTACCAAATGTTGGGAGGAAGAGGTGTGGGGTATGTGGATATGTACTTTTCTCTTCTAAGCATGGCATAACTACACAAAGATATACAAAACAAACAAACAAAATGTAATTATAGTTGACTTTGGAGACGAAAACTAATGACTGATTGACGAGAATGAGCAAAAGATGTAACTGAAATCTGAAATAATATGAAATACATGTATATGTTTTATTACATATATATTGAAATGAAACATAAAACATTTTTTGCCCTAGAAATTCTATACCTTTGAATGCATTACATATCCCCCAATTTTTAAATTAAATTTAAAAACAAATAAATTTCATGACAAACTGCTACTTACTTTGTGAATAGGCCGATTCTACAAAGACCTGAAAAGAATTTTTATGATAAATATGTCAACCCATTTCCCCTTCACCCAAGAGGAAAACAGGAGCCAAGATACTTTGGCCAGAGAAGGTGTCATCTGATTTAACAAAAAAAAGTCATCAAATCAGACTTAGTAGAGAAAGGGAGTGAGTGTTGAAAATGAAAAAGAGCAATGGGATAAAGTCCCTTTTTCTCAAAGATGAAGAGTATGCACTCTCATTCCAAAGATTAAATAAAAGTATTTTATTTTGTCCTGTCTATAGTAGTAATGTTCTGTTTGTGGTGGAATGAAGGGAGAAAAGATAGAAAGACAAATTAACATATTATTCTGACAGATAAGCATCAGTATAAGAGAAGGGAGCATTCAGAAGTTCAATTTTCAGCTCCCAAGACCATTCATTTCATACTCCTGTCATCTCTGGTTGCCTTTCCAGCAATCTGTCACCAACTTCTATCTGCCAAAGACACGCATTTAGCATCCAAAAGGAATGATAAAGGATATCCAACCCCAAACCTATGGAGTTCAGGTTTGACTCTAAAAATAAAAGATTTGCAGATTCCCAAAGAAGGACAAAAGCTAATCAGACCGTTTTTCAAATGTTTGATTTTTGTATTTTACAAAGCAAGTGACTGGCATGTGAAGATGTCTACTGATGTCTTACATGTCTTCTCAGTTCAGAAGATTCAAGCAATTCTCCATTTGCACATTGACGTCCTACTAAAGAAGACTGGGGAGAGAAGAATGGATAAGAAATGGTCCCTGCCATCAAGAAGACTTAGAGCTGACAGAGAAAGACAAAGCAGTGAATTGTCAATGACAATTTCATGTAATCCGTGCCCTAAAAAATGTGTTCTTGCCGGGTCAAGAGAAAGCTTTCCAGGGGTGACAATGAACTTCTAAGGCCAGCAGGAAGTAGCAGAATGAAGAATTAGAGAAAGAACACCCCAGTAAGGGTTCTATTATGGGTACTGACTACCTGATGGCCCTGACCCTCTCTGACCTCCCATCCAGTCCTCAGCCCACCCTTTCTCAGTACTAAACATCAGGCTCTCCCCTGCAGGATGTATTTTCCAGGCTCTGTCAGTCCCTGAGAGTCAGAACAGAGAAACAGAGGGCTAAGAACTGGATCAGAGGGAAAATAAGCCCAGGGCTATCACGACAGGTAAAGCAGTCAATGTCCATTATAGAATTTTTATTGGGTTTTGTTCAATGGAAGACAGTGGCAGGACATTGAAAGGCAGATGGGAGGAAGAAGCCAGGGTCTTTCTTCTCTGCTTCGGACAGTATTTCTGGCACTGCCAAGTCCCACTGTGATCCCTGCTTCTACTGAACAGACCCACTTGAGGTTCCAACTTCTAAGATTTGATCCCTCCAAGCTAACCACTGCCTCCCCCCACTCCCTCACCCCGCTTCTACCTCCTGCCAAGCGATGGTAGAGGCTGCTTGCTATTGCTAACCTCTGGTGGCTTCATAGAGCTCAGTTTGGCTTCTCATTCTTCCATAACCTGTGTCTGCAGTTCCCTGCTATTACTACTCCCTATGTCACTAAAGTCCCTTTGTTTTAAATACTCAAGGCATTTCCTGCTGAGACCCTGAGGGATGCACTGTACATCCCCCTGCAGAATCTGAGCTACTCAAGGACAATGGCCTTTGAATCATTTTGTCCCTCATACCTAAAGAATCTGACACACAAGAGAAGGAAGAGAGGGGATGGGATAGTATAAAGTGAAGAAAGACATGAATAAAGTTAAGGATGCCCTCATTTCCAGACCAAGGGAATGACAGTCCTTAACAGCCACATTTATTTATGTGACATTCTGACCCATCATAAGCATCAATATCCTGTATGACTGAGGCATGACTATAACTGACATTTGTCCAACAAGATGAATAATGCCCAATTAGTAGTGAGAGTACAATGTGACCTTGATAGACCTTGTCTGTTCGATGGGTCTTTCTGTGACATGGACACCTCCTGCCCTATTAAGAAATGGAGGAAAGTCCCAGATACTCTTGGTTGACCAGAACTCAAAGCAAAATCCAGCAGCTGCTAAAATCTGGCCTGTTCCTTACATTGTGTATCTTTCCCTAATGTGAAGATAAGCTCATCTGTATCATTCATGCTCTTGATGACAAAAATGTACCTTGTTTATCAAGGCAGTCCAGCCGGTCACCGATCAAATTCAAAAGCCTAGTACTTAATAACCATGTTCTGTTCATCCTATTTCCTTTCTGCCTCAAGAAACAGAGGACAGAATCGCCAAACTAAACTACTGACAGTATGCAAGCATGAAGTCACATTAAGATATTGACTCTTCTGAAATGCAGGAGTAAAACATAAGGATCATGTTTATCCCACATCGGTTTCCTGTCTACACTGTTTATTTTTAAGCAGTAAACATACTGGGAGGGTAGTGATGCAGCCTCTAAAAGAATTACTAAGAAATCAGACACAATTTCTGTAAATCTTCAGAGGGGTATTCATGTGAAATTCCAGATGTGGTGCAAGCATCCTTTTGAGGGAAGGGCATAGTTTTGTAGGTTTGTGAAAATGTGTGAGGGATTCCAGTGACAGATTTATGGTCTTTGTTAAACACTAGTGGAGCCCAAATACAAAGATTATTGTTACTTTTGACGAACCACATCTCCAGTTATTTTAATGGAAGGTTTTCTAAGTCTGTTCTTGGCCATCGCCAATTAGTTGTGTTTTCAGAATGCTTTAATTGTTCTTCTATGCATCTTTTTTCCTATCACCACTCTGCATTGGATGATGCACCAACGGGTTGTAGCATCATCTGGGGCTTTCCTAGAAACTACAAAATAATGGAGTTTGGTCACCTGCAAACATGTCTGGAGCCATGAGACTCCTCAGTGCATCTCAAGTCCACCCAGCTGCCAACAGAGCACATGCCGGGACCTGAGCTCATCATGCCAGGTGTGGTGACTGGAAAGGCCACCAGATTCAAGGAAGACCAGGAGCCCTGACTCCTCATCTCCTTCAGTCACCCTGCTGTGACCTTAGCCAAACCTTATGTGACTTTACTGGGATTTAGATGGTATAAACCTTTATTTCCTCATCTGTAAAGTGGTTTGCTCACACGGACGAACAAAAAACAAGATGAAATATTAAATATTGAAAAGTTCTTGAAAAACTAAGTGTACTGTACATAAGGAAGACATGATGATTATTCCAAAGTCACTAATTACCAACTGTGAGGGTCATATTACTATGCATCTACAAGCCTTGGCTTCCTTACCTTTAAAATTGTGATAATAATACCATATACTTGATGGGTATACATGGGATTAACTGAAATACTGTACACAAAACCTTTTGTTCGTTAAGTAATAAGCCATCAAAAAATGCTAGTAATCATCATTAGTAGTCATAGTAGGATGACTAACCCATACCTACTATGTGCAAGATACTTGGCCACATAAATATAAATATTGGACATAGCTCCTAGCCTTAAGAAATATACAAATACTTAAAAAGAATATCAGCTGTGCATAAAAGTATAATTTATACAATATATTCTGGGTAAGGCAAATGACACAGCATGAAGAATTTCAGAGCCACCAGATGGCCCAGAGGGACCACAGGACACCTAAGATAAGACTTGAAGTTGTCCAGTTGGAGCAAAGGGATAGGGTCTTTCCACCCCCATTTCAGTCTTGGGATGTGGGTCACCTGAGAGGCAGGTGTGGTCTTGGACAAGGCAGCTCTGTTCAGCCAAGGCAATTCCCAGAGGATTCTGGCTGCTGATGGCTGTCTTTAGGCAGTACTTCCAGCAGCTGTAGGAGTAAGTCCTGCATCTACAAAGCTGGATCTGAGAGGCTCCGCAGGGGTCTACACATGAGCCCCAGAAAGAGTTCAGAACAATCCTGACTGACTCAGAAATTCTCCTGACTGGGTTACAGCTGGTCCCCCAAATCCTTCCAAGACAGCTCCAAATCGAATTAGCAATGAGGGACTCTTCAGAACCATCCAGAACATCCAAGGTTCCCTAAAGTATGCTGTGCCCGCAAAAGTCCCCCACCTACCCCAGGAGTGAGATAGTCAAAGATGAATTGGAAAGCTGGTATGTCCCCATACAAGCCAGCATAGGTCACCTCTCTGAGACTGAGAGAATTGGGACCTGTAGAAAACAACCCCAAAACTGAAATTGATTCATCACAGTCCAATTCCCTGAATATCAAGTCATCAAATGACCAGTTCTCCGAGTTCGCCTTTTATATACATATAGTTGTATTTGACAAACTTTCATTTTGTCTCCATATTGTCATTTTAAAGGATGTTCATTTTGTCCCTGCTCCTTCTGTCCACTACTGTAGCTAGGGGTTAAGAGACAAAGAGAAAGAGAGACTGTGGACCAGAGCTGGGCAGAGAGGAGGGTCCTGAAAAGTCAGAATCTTTACTATATTCTTGGACATATTTTTAAATATGTAGAATTTTTACTACAATTATATTCTTTTTACTTCTTCCCACACACCCATGAGTTTTGTTCAATTGACTTTCAACAAATCGGTCTGCCTGCTTCCCCTACAAACATATGCACACTGATGGTGAGTCATGGAACCCTAGGAAACAGCTGGAAGGGATGCCAGAGTCCTCTCACACAATTAAACCAACTACAGGATGAATCATTGAGCTGCTCCACAGATTTCTTTGGTGAGGTCATATACGAGCTCTTGGGGCTGTCTCTCCTAGCCCTTGGCAGTGACAACCTTGAGAAGCATTCCTGGGCCCATCACCCTCCTCCCTGGAGCCTGGTGGAACACCCCCACCACCAGATGCTGTTCCATAAAGAGGTGGAAGCAGCTCTCATATAGACCTGAGTCTGCTTGTCCCTTGATTACAACATCCCAGGCTCCTCCCCAAAACTCATGTTGTACGATTTCCTATCCCTTTACCTTCCCAAATGTTCACCTCTGAATCCCTTCTAGTGTTTCAGCTCCCTCTTACAGCATTGTTGCTCTGACATATTTTTTTACTATCAAAATAACAAATCTTAAAAGGTTTGTTTATTATAAAATATATAAATATATATTTAATATGTCATATGTATAAAATACATAAAAGTAATTTTTTAACGTTTGGTACAAAAAATTTAGAAACCACAGATGAGCCAAAAAAAATCCATGATCCCTAGCAGTCATCTGTTGTTTCTGCCTTCCCAGAACCTCTCCCCCTTTCTTTGGTAAGAGTACCGGTTTCCCATCAGCCAAAGTGTCCCACTCTCCTCTGGCAGGAAACTGTCATGTGACCCAATCTAGGTCAATCAGATTCTTCTCTCCTAGGATTCAGAATCTTGAAGAAGGACTTGTAAGAATTGAAAAAATGCTTGGAGCTGATGAACTCCAGCACCAGGGCTCTCCTTTATCTCTGACTACTCATATCTGGAAACTTCTTTTGATACTAACCTTCCAATACCCAGGTGTTATGCTGAACTTTTCCTCAAGTCTGTAACCTGCCCCACAGCTTCCGGGACACTCCATACTTACTTAAGTTACCTGGAGTTGTTGCTTGACTGAGTCTCAATCCCAACACCCAGAGATAATCAGAAGTTAATAGTTTGTGGATAACATCCTCATCTTTTTCTTTGTATGGATTAAAAGAAAGAGACAAGTTATATGAAAAGGAAGACAGGGAGGCAGGTTATATATATTTTCCCCAAAAAAGTGGATGGAACCATATAAACTAATTGATATATTCCTTTTTTATTAAACAAAATATGGCGACCATCTTGCCATGGTCTCCCATTATTTTTTAATCATGGCCCCATAGTAAAGGTATAACCCAGTACTTCAAGAATACAAAGACTGTGATACACTCTCCACTCTCCAATGGATTAATGAGTTACTTGTGCACACAAACAACAATGAAAGAGAAGTCTACAAAGAGTTTTCTCCCAATTAAGGCTTTAGGCATACAGTGCAAGGAGCTCTGTATTCCACCACGGGCTTTATTGCTTGAGAAGGCAGGACTGGGATGCTTCCTTGAGAAGGCCAGATCCAGCCATCAACTATGCAGGCTTAGCCTAATCAGCCCGCCTCTCAGCCCCTCCAGCAGCAGCTGTGTTGTCAGGTCTGGCCGCCCTCTGATCTGTCACCACCAGGAAATGTGGAACTTGCACCTTCTGAGATTCGAGTGTGACGGGAGTGGAGGGAATTGAACTTTGGTCCTTCAGAGCTCCCTGGCCTCCCAGGCTATCTCTAGAACAAGGGAGATTTCTGGGAGAATCAAGTCGCACCTTGTCCTGACACTCGACTCACAAAGTGCCAGGGTGCTGGCTCATGTCCAATATGAAGAGAAAACTTTGATGCCTACAGACGTCCAAAAGGGAGGAAGCAGGAGGTGGGATGGTGAGGACAATGACCAGAACCATGAGTGAGAGAGTTGCTAGTTCCAGGGAAATGTCTTGGGGACATAATACAGAATCCTCTATAGAACTGTCTTAGGGCCGCCGTATTCCCTCCTTTCTTTCACTGCCCCGGGGCCTGCTCTGTGTGACCATCCGCCCAAAGTGCGTTCCTGACACTGGAAGATATTTAGAGATACTGGAACACAGAGAATTCAAATCATGCCTTCTGAGGATCTTCAGTCTCCAAGCCACTTCTTGTCTTAACACATTGTGGACCAGTGACGCAGATTTGTATCTATACTTTTAAATGCCCCGTCCTCAATGTGTTAAGTTGAAAAAACTCGGGGACCCTTCCAACCTCCCCATCAAGATGACACTCAATGAACTCCCAGCTTTTGTTCATTCAAAGGGCCATGAAAATGAAATTATAGGGATTTCTGGAAGGTAAGTCTTCCAGGTATAGAGGCAACTAGGAGTGCACAGCCTGAGACACCTGACTCTAGGCCAGAGCAGTCTTCCGGCATCAAACCCTCATTCCAGAAGAGCTGCAAAGTTTCAGAAACCCTCAAACTGTCCTGGAGCCTATGAGTGGCAGCCCAGACCTGAGGCCTCTGACACTGGCGGGAGACAGTTTAGCTGGGAGAAAGACAAAACAAGCTCAAAATCTAGCTGCGTGAACTTGGGAGAGTCACTCAACCTTTCTTATTGTCATCTGTAAAATGGGCACAATAATAGTCTCTACCTCCCAGCCTTATTTTGAGGTGTCGGTGAGGTAGAACTTAGAAGGCCCTAAACGCATTACCTGGCATGTAGTAAAAGCTCAATAAATATCAGCTACTGCTATTATTTTTTTCCCATGTTCAGGCTGGCAAAAAGTCCAACATAGGAAGTGGGGGAGCCATTTTTCCTACCTCTGCCTTCCACAACATGAATATCATAGATCAGCCCTGCTAAATAAAATTTTTCGGGACGACAGAAATGTTCTGTATCTGCATTTTCCAAAACAGTAACACTAGCCACATGAGGCTAGTGAGCACTTGACACGCGGTTAATGACTGAGAAACTGGGTTTTTTACTTTAGTGCATTTTCATTCACTTCAGTTTTAACAGCCGCATGTGGCTATTGGCTATCTTATTGCCCCTCGTAGCCCTAAATGACCAAATAACAGGTGACAAGACTTTTCAATTCACAATGACAGGGATTAAATTACAAATTTGAATTAAAGAGACAACCAATGGCTTAAGCAACTGAGAAACCTTCTCCAACGGCCAGGAAGGCTCAAGAGTGGTACCAGGTGTTTGAGAGACTGTGTAGGGACAGGAAACGGCCAGAGGGGGCAGCTGGAGCACCAGCGCCCCCGTCCAATCCACAGAGGGCCAGCCTTGCGGACAGCTGGCTGGAGCAGGAAAGATGGGGTGTCCGTGTTTCCACATGTAGTTAATCTCTTGAGGCCAAGGTGGCTGTTCCTGCTATCAGGCAGATTAACTGTGTATTTATGGCCCTGCCTGGAAAGTCCAAAATATGTCGTAAACAGTTCCAAACAGCATAGTCAGATCCTGTTGAGGGCCTGCTCTTTCTGTATACAAGGGAACAAGTTGTTATAAACTGCTAAAAGAGTACGGGTGGAGGAGAACAGGGAAGGAAACAGCAAAGGCCCCCTCTGCATGGGTTTCAGTGGTGGAGTGATAAGGTGAGCAGGTCCCAGGCCTGAGACCAGATGCCCTCGTGGCTCTGCACTTCGGACGAAAGAAGAGCCTCAAGATGATACAGGGAAAGGAATGCTAGCCAGCAGGAGGCAGCTGCCAGCACAAAGCACTTGGAACTGCTCTTCTTTTATCAGGAGCAGCTGTAAATGACGGATTCAGCCTCCAATTTACGTTGTCTGCTAGTCCTGCTTTGACTTGGGAACTAAAAAGCAAATTAAAAAAAAAAAAAAACCCCACTCTGGTTTGACTGATGGAGGATTTTGTTCCTGAACTAATCTCAAACAGCCTCAAGAATGCTTTCATTGAGGTTTCCCTAATTAAGAAATTATGTAAAACAGCTATTATACTACTACCCCTGGTCACAAGCCAAGAGAACGCTCCTACCTACACAATCATCATCAGATGCCATTTCAGGGCGAATTTAGTGTAAATTCAAGCTCTGCCTTTTATCTTCCTGGAGAAGATAGAGCTACTTGCCTTAAAAATGTTTGTATCATTAACCAAGAAATTCTACTTTTAGGAGTTTATTCTAAGGAAAAAATTCAGAGAGATATACAAACATCAATGCACATAGATGTTTATTACAGCAGTATTAATAACAAAAGAAACTATGTAAATACTCAAAATAGGGGTTGGTATATTCATGCGATGTAATCTTACACAGCTATTAGAAACACTTGATTCCCGCTATACTTAGTTATGTAGGGAGAACACATTTTTACGGTGTTAAGTTAGAAAAGCAGGATTGTTTATAGTGTATGATCCTAATTTTCTCAGCTACATAGCTTTGGCTGTGGGTATGGCTATGTAGAAAGAAACCGAGAAAATATTTCAAAATATTTGTAAAGGTAACGTTTAGATATTGAAATTACGAATCATCTTTACCTTCCTCTTCTATACTTTTCTGAAGTTTCTACAATTAGTACTACATAAAATCAGAAGCATTCCATATTTCATGGAATGAAACCACCAGACAGAGAAATCAAAAGGATCTCAGGTCACCTAGACTGATAAATACTCCTTTGTACTTCCTGTTGTGAGTTTTCTCTTTTCTGACCCAATGAACACAACAGTTCATTTCATTTACAGCCTCCTGGCAAGTTTAAAATCACTCCAGACTTCCAGAAGAGTTTTCCTCAACATTCACCAACAGATTTTATTTTCCTCACATGTATAAAAAGAAGTGGGCTTTCCCCAATGTGTTTATGTGCTGGATAAGAGGAAAGTATTTCTTCTCATACCATTAGAGTCTTACAAACATTCTTTTTCTATTCCCAATTCTCATTAGCCATAACTCTCCTGTTCTGAGCTACTTTCCAATTGAGAAATATGGAGGATGTGAACTCCATAAACCCAGGGACTTGGTCTATGTTGCTCAATGCTGTAACTACATCACAGAATACAGTGTCTGATGCACAGTAGACACTAAATTAATACAGAATGGATAAATGGATGGATGGATAGATGGATGGATGGATGGATGGATGGATGGATGGATGGATGGATGGATGAATGGGACCCTTCTTGTGAAAATTAAACAAAATGAGTTAAAATTTGGGGTGAACTACTGAGTCAAATCCTGCACATTGGAGCCCTAACACAAAGTGAATTTTTCAGGCAAAACATAATAGATGTCTATTAATAAATAATCTAAATGTACACAGTAAGATCAAATGAAAAATAAGGAACTAAGCAGCCCTAATTTTTTGAATTTAGGAAACCACCTTAACACTTTGAGTCAAATGATCAATCATTTGTCTGGAGTCAATAATCCTGGTATATAAATCAGTTTTTTGTTTTTGTTTTTGTTTTATTTTCTACTGTATAACCTTTCTGTTGCCTATAATGGCAGATTTTCTTTTCCAACGTTTCCCATTCTACATGCTCTTCTGAAAGGTGGCCTTGTCCTTCCCCCAAGAAGAAGTAGAGTCTATTTCTCCATACCCCGTAATCTGGGTGCACCCTGTGTCTGCTTTAGCCACTCTTCACATGGTCTGATGGAAAGACCTCATGAAGTGGCCCTGAGACCGCATGGAAAGAGAGGGACGCAGCTTAGCCCAGACTTCCAGACATGCCTGCCAAGGCACAGGCATTTCAGTGAAGCCATACTGGACCTTCCAGGCAAACCCAGCTATTAACTGAATTTCACTGAGTGATTCTACTCAACACCACACACAGCAAGAGAATCACACTGCTGAGCTCATCTAAATTCCTGACCCACAAAAGCATAAGATATAATAAAACAGATGTTATTTCACTAAGTTTTTATGTAGTTGTTCATTGTGATAAATAACTGGGACATTTATCTTTAATCCTATCACTATATTTACAACAAGATATGGCTTTAATTCATTTAGTTAAAGTGGCAGGATAAATTAATGGAAAAATTAACTTTTTCTTGTAGGCTTATTCAAGTGAGAAATGAGTGATATTTTCTCTTCATAAATCCCTCCACCCCACCCCCCAAAAAGAAGAGTGGTGTGGGGGAGCAAATCAAGCTTTACATCCTCAAAGCCTGTGGTATCCTTTGCCTACAGAATAAAGAGGTCTTTCTTTCCATCAAAAAGGTGAAAACTGTTCCCTCCCTTGAACCTGGGTGGAGCTTTATCTAGCTTTATGCCAGTACCATACTGTTTCAATTACTGTAGCTTTGTAATATGTTTTGAAATCAGAAAGTGTGGGGCAGCAAGCTTTTTTCTTCTTTCTCAAGACTGTTTTGGCTACTCAAGGTCCTTTGTGATTCCATATGAGTTTTAGGATTGTTTTTAGTATTTCTGTAAAAAAAAAAAATGCCACTGGGATTTTGATAGGGATTGCATTAAATCTGTAGATCACTGCGGGTAATATGGACATTACAATATTAAGTCTTCCAATCCATGAACATGAGATGTCTTTTCATTTACTTGTGTCTTCTTTAGTTTCTTTAAGACTGTTTTATAGTTTTCAATGTACAAGTCTTTCACTTTCTCAGATAAATTTACTCCTATCTATTTTAATGTTTTCAATGCTATTATAAATGAAATTATTTTCTTAATTTCCTTTTCAGATGATTCATTGTCAGTTGTTATTAAAATTCAACTGATTGTTACATGTTGATTTTGTATCCTGTAAATTTGCTGAGTTTGTTTATTAGTTCCAACAGTTTGTTTTATTTTTTATAACCTTTAGTGTTTTCTTTTTTTTTTCTTTTCTTTTTTTTTTTTTTTTAGCTGAGCCATCCTGCTACCTGTTGGCAGCTCAGCGGCTGCTCAGCTCGGGCTGGACTCGAACTGCTGTTGCTCAGAGCTCAAACTCTTGAGCAAGCTCTTAACCAACTGAGCCACTCGGCCGGCCCTTTAGTGTTTTCTACAAATAAGATCATGTCATTTGTGAACAGAGATAATTGTACTTCTTCCTTTCTGATTCAGATGATTTTATTTCTTTTTCTTTTCTAATTGTTTTGGCTAGTACTTCCAGTGCTATGTTGAATAGAAATAGCAAGAGTAGGTATCTTTGTCTTGCTCCTGATCTTAGAGGAAAAGCTTTCAGTTTTCCACCATTGAGTATGATGTTAATTGTGGGATTTTCATATATTGGCCTGTTTATCTTAACTTGTCTGTGACTCCCTTGCTTTGTCCTATTTGTGGACATCTGGAACGATGAAGCTTGGTAGAGTTTGATCCATGCTTAAATTAATTTACACTCACAGGATTCAATTCTAAGACCTTTCTCATTTTTGGTTTTGGAACTTTTCTCAGTAAATGTTAACATGAAAGAGAAGAATTCCAATTCCCTGATTCTCCTCTTTAAAAGTTTTTTGGAAAAAATATGATTTTTAAGAGTGTCACGTTATTTTATAATCCTAATTTATCACAAATACAAAACAGCATATATCAAGTAAGATTCCACTTAAAATTGGCATAAGTTTGTCCTGGCACCTTTCACTTCCTGGGAGCCAGTGTATTTATTATGCAACTCAAAAAACCAGGCTAATTGTTGACCTAGCAATAGTGCAGCTGCAAGCTGAAAAAACACCCAGATCTTCACAGGACAACTAAAAAAAAAAAAAATACAAACAAACAAAACGAAAGTACATCATTTGTAGCAGGCAAAGTGACTAAATTCAGCCCCATGAGAAAATCAAGAATTTGACCCATTTTTCTGAGGTATAAAAGAAAGTGCTTCCTTATAACAGGAGTATCTCTGCAGGTTTAACAGGCAAATGTAATTAATGTGATTCCCTGAATACAATAACAATATTAAACAAAGAAGAAAACTGGTTGATTAATTCTATGGTAAGGACCCATCTTTGCCCACAGATCTCATGACTTTGTGATCCATGAAATGTACTGTCCAACCTAACATGTGACTATAAAGCCTTGAAATATGGCTAGTACTACTGAGAAAAACTGAGTTTTAAATTTTATTTCATTTTATGTAAATTAAAATGTTTAAATTTATGACTGGCACAATTATTAGAAATATTTTAAGTATGTTTAGAACAACTTGGTATGTGAATCTTTTTCAATTATAATTTTTTATAAACTCAAACTACAGATCACATATTTCTGATATAAATTTAGGGCCCAAATTGAAAAATTCATACCAATTTCAAAGATGCATATAACAAAGAGAATGTAAAAGAACAATAATTTTTAATATCAATTACATTTTGAAGTTATAATATTTGGGATATACTCAAATAAAATATATGGTTGAGATTAATTTTATCTAATTCTTTTTACTTTTTTTAATGTGACTACTAGAAATTTTAAGTTACATGTGTGGTTTGCATTATATTTCTATTCGACAGCCTTGAACTACAGAATTACCTTAATTCAACCACTCGCTTTTGAAACGGGAATCTAGTCAAAGAATAAGATTCCATGTCTTGTTTTTTATTAATGCTGTGTTGTCTGAACAAGTAGAATTGCATTTTTAACTCATTTATTCAAACATTTATCTGTGCCTGACATGCTCCAAGTACTGTTAGTTACTGAGGTGTAGAAATATAAATCACAACCCCAGAGTTCCAGGATTTTAGAGTATAGTGAGGCAGTGACCAAGTGAACAAAAAAATTGTAACAGTGAGATGAGTTAGGAAAGATATACCATAGAGGACACGAAAATGCAAAGAAGAGTCATTTGACTCAGCCAGCAGGAGTGCAAGAAGACATCTTTGAGGCAAGGACAATTGAATAAGGAACTGTTTATGCTGATGGTTGACTGCCTCCTTTTAAAAATAATAGTCTGTACATACAACCTCTGTTATACTCTATAGAACCCTGTGTTGTTGATTACTCCTCTCTGAATGGATTCACATCTACTTGAGCAGATAGTTTGTTCAAATATAATGAAGTGTAGCCTGAAGTTTCAATTCAGGTTTGTTGACTCAGAAATGCAATATGTCCTCTGCTTTTAGGGAGGCATCTCCCTCAGGGTTCTGGATTTCCTGCTTAGGAGTAAGCAGATCATTCCAGAAAGCAAGAAAACATAATTAAAGACTATTGAAGTCATATCAAAAGCATTCAAGAGCCAATTTGAAGAGGATGCTGGCCAAAGATGGAACAATTTGAATACCAGTAAGGATCATAACTATAATAGATTGAAACACAAGTGTTTAAATAAATGAAATTTTTAAAAACTCAATAGACTAATTGGCCACCATTGCACACTGCTAAATAAAGGAAAGGGCAAAAATAAATAAGTAAAGGAAAAGAAACAAGCACTTACCCAGCATTTCCTATATGAAGCGTAGCAGCAAATAGCCAATAGCAGCTATGAAGCCATTCCAGCTAACAACAAAGAATTAATAATAGAATGTTATTATTTTGCAAGCCCCAATAAATTAATGTACCTGGCCATTGAGCATCAATGGCAGCTAATATCACAAAAGAACAGACAACCAAATATTTTGTGCCGTCTGAGAGGATAATCATTTCCCATGAAATGTCTTGGCAAAAACATCAAACTGGAGCTGATTAAGCCTCGTTATAACTACCAATTTCAGGAAATGCAAGGACATAGAAACCTGTTAAACCATACCAGGGGATGCAATCAACAAAAGCCGAACAGTCAGGAACTCCACAATCTGTTTTCTTCGACAAATACAGGTTAAGAGGAAAAAAAGGGAAACCACTTGGAGGAAGAACTTGGAAATTTAAAGAAATTCATGACATAGACAAATCACAATGGCCCTTATCTAAATTTTGTTTCAAGTCAGCAAACTGTGAAAACAATTATGAGAATATTGCATATTAGATATTTAATAATAGTAAGACATTTGTATTATATTTTAGGTATTGTGGACATTTTTAATCCTTTGGAGATATTGAAATACTTGTAGATGAAAAGATTTGATATCTGGGGTTTGCTTCAAAATAATATGGGAGGAGAGGAATGAGTAATTAAGGATATAAAAGAAGCAGGATTGGCCATGAGTTTATAATAGTTGAAGCAGGAGAGCAGTTACACAGAAGTTCACTGTGCCATCCTTTCTACTTTTGCATATGTTGAAAATTTCCCATTAAAAAGTTATTTTATTTGTTTGTTTGAATTTTTCACTATGTCTTATCACTGGGTAAGAACTAGATATCCCCCAGGTTCTGCATCTTCCTGACCTGCAAAGACACCAACACATTCTTTGCTGTTTTCAATACAAAGAAACCCAGATCCTTCATTTTTAACTCACATTCTTATCATCAATGTTAAAAATGGTGGTTACATGATATCTCACCAATTAAAGCAATGTGGTCAAAATAGTAGACATTTGCAAATGTGCCCCCCATGAAATAACCAATAATTAAACAAAATAAGAAAAACTAAAACTGAATTCAAAGTTTTTTTTGTGCAGATGAATATAGCTAAAGAACATACACCTCACTGGTTGGTGGCATTTTAAGTTCATGACCACAGAGGTCAATTGGACTTGTGTCTGGATGCTGATTGCAATCAAGTTATGCACAACGGGTTCATTTACTACCCTCTCTCTTATATGCCTCTCATGGGTTCAATTGTGTCCCCTCAAAAAAGACATGCTGATGTTCTAAGCCCCAGTACCTCAGAATGTGACCTTATTTGGAAATAAGGACTTTAAAGTGGTCATCAAGTTAAAATGAGGTAATTAGGGTAGGCTATAATCTAATATGACTGATGTCCTTATAAAAAGGGAAATTTAAACACAGGGACAGACATGCACACAGAGAGATCAAGGCAGAGAGTGGAGTGATGTATCTACAAGCCAAGAAATGCCAGAGATTGCCAGTAAACCACCAGAAGCTAGGAGAGAGGCACAGAACAGATTCTCCCTTGCAGTCCTCAGAAGGAACCAACTCTGCTACACCTTGAACTTGGAGCCTCCAGATCTGTGAGACAATACATTTTTATTTTTAAGTCATTTAGTCTTTACTACTTTACTATGGGAGTGCTAAAAAATGAATGAATGCCTATTTCACACCCTCTCCTCTGTCCTCATGCCCGCAATGCCTCCTCCTCCCTATATTTACTGTTTGACTTCGTTTCCTTCTGCACTGAGAAATCGCAGGAATCAGAAGAGAACTCCTACAGACTGCCATCACCAAGCCACCAAGTGCCCATCTTACCTTCTCCCATAATTTTACTTTCTGACAGCTACTACTTATAAACTATTTGCGCTCCTATCTTCAGCCAATCTCGCATTTTGCTCGCTAAATCCCATCTAAGAACAGAGGTAAGAGACAAATAAACCTAAATCAACCTGGTACTCTCATTAAACTCATTTTATGGATGCGAGTTCTAGGGTAACTCAGCTATGAAGTGGCAGAACCAGGACGAAAATCCAGATGTGTTTAATACCAAAAGTGTGACTTTTCTACAAGAATAGTCCTCAGACCACATGCATCAGAATCACCTGAGATGCTTACTTTAAATGCATCCAGAAAGAAACAGGGAGACAGACAGACACACAGGCATAGGTTTGTGTGAAATGGCCCAATTCTTACCAGACAAGGGTTGACAGAAAGATTTTTAATGTGAAGAAGGTTGAAGAGGGTGTTAGCCTACATATGAGTAAAACTGCCTGAAATAAAATGAAGGCAAGGGCAGAAACACACACACACACACAAGATCTTAGCACAGATACAGTCCCCACGGGAGGATCAAAGAAGTAATAGGGGTAAGGTATGGGGACCTTATAGTGACAGAACCTTGTGTCTACAGTGGGGAAGGATTAGGAAAGGAGGGCTTACAGCTTGCATTGATGTGCTTAAAGGTTCATAACTTGGTTGAACCTAAAAGGAGAGAAGTTTTGGCATTGACACTGCACATTTTTATCTGTAGTTGCCCTTGCCCTTAGACTTGTAAAGTGTCTCTGACATGAATGGAGAATTGTGCTCTAGTCAAATATTTAGATTACAGTCAAATCACTATACAACTGGTTAATCTATTTTAAGATATACACTGTGATTAAATATATGTGTAATATAATACTAACCATGGCTAAATTGAACATAACTTAATTCATTTTTGTTCATCCCACAGGCATTTTGTGATTCCGCAATCATCAATAGTATCCCTATATATCAGTATATAGAGTGGGCCTCCAACATATGCTTGTTGACTAAATGAAAATAAAACCAGTGTTTCCTACTTATGTGCAGAAATTCCATAGGGAAAAAAATTAAGCACACCATGAGCCAAAACAGGAAATCCTATAATAACAGAACTAGAAGAGAGAATAACAAATAAAGAGAAAATTTAATTTTGTGTATCACATGTACATATTGTCAGTAAACAAAACTTCAAGATGGAGAAGGGGGAAAAAAGAAAAAGAGACTATAATTTCACATGGGTTTTAACATGGAAACTAAATCTTGTTTTTATTGGGGTTGCTGATCATCAAACTACTTGTAGGATAGTTTAAGCATAAGAAGAAGAAGGGGGAAACAGATTGAAACAGTAATTAAAGACACAGATTTTGCCAAAGTTGGCTAATAACTTGCCAGCTCTGCAGTGAGGAGGGAACAGTGGGTCTCATCCCAGCAATCAACAAAAAAGTTGTTTGTTTTTTAATTGTGGTTAAAATAAAATAAAATAAAATAAAATTTTCTATGTTAACCATTTCTAAGTGTACATACAGTTCAGTAAGTGTATTCATATTGCTGTGTAACCAATCTCCAGAACTGTCTCATCTTGCAAAACTGAAACTTTATACTCATGAAGGAACGCCTCCTCATTTTCCCCTTCCCAGGTTCCTCTGGCAACCACCATTCTTTCTGAATTTGACTACTCTAGATACTTCCTATAAGTGAAATCATACACTATTTTGTCTTTTTATGATTGGCTTATTTCACTTAGCCGAATGTCCTCAAGGTTCATCCATGTTGTAGCATGTGTCAGAATCTCCTTCCTATTTAAGGCTGAAAAATATTCTGCTGTATGTGTATACACCACATTTTGTTTATCCATTCATCCATTAATGAACACTTGAGTTGCTTCCACTTTTTTCTCCTACTTTTTCCTTGAGTGCTTTGGTTGTAGTTACTTCCCTGTGTTCCAATTTGTCATTAAGGTTACTGTTGGATGCTGCTTAGAGTCTAGAAATATGATCCTTGTACATGAGACAACATGAGTGCAACCTCTCATTCATAGACCTTTGTCTTCTCATCTGGTTTCAAATATGGGTGGGCTTCATGTCATATAAACAGAAAGTCATTAAATAACTGTTGGCACAACCATGGTTTAGACTTCCACACATCAGCCACTGCTCTACCCTCTTAACCTAAAGCTTGAAGATAGGTAGGCCACATCGGTGATTCAGTCAGAGGATTCCTGTTGGACCTTTTCAGATCATGTTACTTTAACCAAACTCTGAGCCTCTGTTTCCTCAGCAATAGAAAAGGGATAATGGGTGAACACCAGGATCACTGGCAACCTCTCTATTTAAAAAGCAACCTCAGTGGGTTGTTTTGAAATGGAAGTTACTAATAATGATAGCAGTGGCACGTTATCAGTCAGCTATTACTATGTAACAACTAACCCCAAAGCCTCACAGATTATTGTGAAGTGAAAGTTGGTAGTAATGGCAGTCGTGTTATATAAAAGTCAGCTAGTGCTTCATAACAAGCACAAAATCTCAGAGGCACACAATAATCAGCATTTATTTCTTGCCCATGCAGGTTATCTTGGGTTCAGCTGATCTAGGCTGAGCTCATCTGGGCTTGGCTTCAGGCCAGAGTTGGTTTCAGGTCTACTCCATATTTCTCATCCTCCTGAGACCAAGAGACTATGGAGTAGGGAAAGAGAAATGTTCTTTGGAAGAAGTGCAAAAGGAAGGCTATTAGCCCAATCACATTTCAGGCCTCACATTAGTTATAGTTCCACTGACCAAACAAGTTAAATGGCCAAGTGCAAAATCAAGGCATCAAGTAATTCACTCTGTCCACCATGAGACCCTGGGAAGGCTGTGATGTAAAGTATTACCACTGGGGAATGAAGAATTGGGACGAAAAGCCTGTGCAATGACCTAAATAATCATGGCTGTTGAGGGGAAAAAAGTATAGTATGCCAGTTAAGCAAATGTTCCATGTTCATTTCTTCTACCTTCATCTTCAGAAACCTACTTTCTAACATGAAGCCTTTCTTTCCTGATCCTACACGTTTCCCCAAAATGCTCACTCTTTCTCTCACACGTACATTACTAGTGTGCCTATTATTGTACTTGGCATTGTCTTTTTTGAAAGTCACATCCCAAATCCAAAAAACTGTAAGCACCAGGAGAGGGGACATCTTGAGGGTCTTGTACACTGCTCCATCCTGTCCCATCACCCAGGAAAGAAGAGAAGCTCAGTGTGTGTGCTGCAAGGCGACAGTAACAGTATTTCGATTTGGATTGCCTTCAAGCTGGTTGTCCAAGTTAGAGGTCATTCAAGTCTGTGATACATCAGGATGTGCCAACATCGGGCCTCCAGAGATTAGGGGAGGAAGAGCACGTAGCCTCACAGTGAAATCTGAATGAATTCTAGGCACTTCTAGAGAAGTCTGTGGCTTTTTTCTGTTCTCCCTTTCCTCCATCAGGGAGGAATACTTTCCTAGCAAACACACTCACAGACAGAGACATACACCCCTCGGGCTAACACCAGGAAAGCTGCAGAGACAAGGCTTTGTTGACACGAGAGGCTGTGATGTAGTGAGCCAAAATCGCTGCCTGCTGGGCCGAGACAACAAGGCAGTGTTAAGGGGCTGTATTTAGACAAGTACTTGAGTCCACCAAGAGCAAGAAAACCGACCACTGTCAGCCGGCCCATAGATGCACCCGACTTCCCAAACAACAGTATCCCCCAATGCAGCCCAAAAGAAATGTTGATTTAAATTATTCGTGCTAATGTGAGTGTGGGATAAGGTGATGTGTTTCTTGGCTTGCTGACAGCAAGCCGTGAATGATGTGGTAATGGCATATATATATATATATATATATATATATATATATATATATATATATATATATATATATATATATATATCCCAGCCTGGAGGCCTGAGAAGAAAGGCAGGACTGTGAAATCACAGCAGGGTCCTGCCACTTGCTGCCCCGCTGAGTGCGACAGACACACACAGGGCTGTGTCCAGGTCTGTCAGGAGAGGTAGCCAGACAAGCCCCAGGAATCCAGAAAAATCCTCAAGTTCCTCCTGAAAGATTGTGGAGAATATCAAGCAGAGAAAAATGTCAACTCTTTTAAGTATCAGAGATAGAAAATCACTAGATTGATAGTGTCTTGTCAGTGCCCATGGAAGGGCTTTAAAAATGGCCACAGTATGTGGGTCCCCACCTTTGTGTGACCTGTCTTCAGTGTCCCCATCTTTACACTAGAGTGGGTGGGTGATTCTGAGATAATTACTTTCATGGAGCCAAAAAGAACAGAAACCGTACATTGAATTTTAGGGGAAAATAATGGCTTCAAATTATGGTCATCCATCCTAGAAGGATTATAATATGAACAGTGTACTTTAAAAGAAATTAGTCTGAAAAATACAGCACAACTGCCCCTCAACATGCCTATAATTTCTACCATGAGAAATCTGAGATGGTTCACTACAGACAGAGGGATTCACCTGGAATGCAATTAGGGGACATCATCTTTTAAAAAATCACATCTGTTTGTCAAACGCCATGGCATAGCTGTCATGGCATTATATGACTTTGTTTTGTTTCTCAGTCATGTGGTTCTTTGGCCATAGATCCTTCCCCCAATGTTACCAAACATATGAAGAGGTGGCATGATGATTGCAAACCAGGCCTCAATTTTCTCATTTCTATGTAAGGAACTAGTGTGTTGTTGAACCCACTCATGGTCACAAAACAAACCTCGAAGCAGCTTGAAATAAGGCACAGAGATGCATGGCTCCATCGTGACACACACATCAGGAACATCTGCTGCTGCCCCCCCCCCAGGGCCCTCGCACGCAGCCTGGCACAAGGATAACACTGAGTGAAGGCAACACTACTCATCCTCCTACTTTCAAAGTCACATTAAACATCTTCCAAATGTTCCTGCGGTGGGACAGGTTTACTTTGACTCCTACACGCAGCCTCACAATTGGGAAACAGCCCCCTGGCCTTTTTATAATATTCCTAATCTTAGGCTGGTGAAGCAAGGAAGATGGCTTTGTCATACAACACTGAAATAATTCTGTTTTTATTTTTAAGTTTGACACATCCAACCATCAGCACTTTTTCACACTAAGTATGTTTCTTTCCACTCCTTTGGAAACCTCACAACTGATCTCAACCCCAGTAGTAATTCAGTAGACGTAAGACCTGGTAAAGAAATTATCCCTTAAACTTGGCTTGTAAAGAAGGGCCAGGGGGTGGGGAGGTGGAGGAGAAACCCACCATGTTGATTTGGTAAAACTTCTTAAATTATTTAAATGCCCAAGAAGAACCCTCGCCTCTCTCCCACACCTGGGGGCCCAGAAAGTCTATATGAGAAACATGACAAAACCACGAGCTATAGCCCTGGGGTTTTCTTAAAGCATACATTTAGCTGAGGGATTAGTTCGGAGGGGAAAAAATTGTATGAAACCGAACTGGATTTTATAGTAAGATGGTAAAAAGCAAAGCCATTGGGGCCGAATTAACTCTGGCAAATTACAGAAGAAGAAGAAAAGTCAGGTAAGTCATTTTAAATTTATACTCAAGCAAACAAACAAATTTTGTTGTGATTCCAGACCACTTTTTGCCCTCATCTGAGGGGATGAAGCAGCTCATTTTTATAGTCCGGGATGTAACAACTGCAGGTCTTTATGCTCTCGATAATTCCTTGAGGTTGCTTTGTTTTTGTTTTTATTTTTGTTTTTTTTAACTCTAAAAACGTTTGAAATAGAACTACACCCTCATTAGCTGGAAACCTTAAATTGGTAGCAAGGCCCAGCTCTTCTCCTAGAAACATTTTTTTCCTAACGGCTCCATCTGACCCCAACGGCTCCTCCCTGCACTACCACCCTCATTCGATCCCATAAAGACAGGCACCCACAGCTGAATTTGAGTCCAGACACCATATTTTGGGGAATGCCTAAAAATACCAGCCCACCTATTTTTAGCATGGAGAATAAACATTATCTGTGTGTTTCTTTGGCTCCAAGGAGATTGGTTTTAGTCACAGAATTGAATACCCCTCCTTCCCGCCATGGATTATTTTTAAAATGTGGGCTTAGAAATAACCCACATACACAACATCGAAGCCCTGACAGCCCTGAAAACTAGAAATCTACCCGACCAGAATCAAAGCTAAAGCATTAAATATGCGATCAACAAAAGTCAGAGGTCTATAGAGCTGATACATTTTTTTTTAAGATTTTTACTGGGGAATTGGGGGGATGGGAACAGTGCTGGGGAATTGGGGGAAGGGGAACAGACAAGTTGCTGTCCCTTCGTTCTTCAGTCTAGCAGTGGAGGACACTGCTTCACTGGCCCAAGTTGGCACATCATTGCGCTCTTCCCAGGTGAGGCAGATCAGTCACCAGCTTCTGGACAGCTGCTCACTGCGGCTGCTGGCCACTCACGCTGGCTGCCGGCTACACACGGTAGCCCATGGCAACCCACTGCCACAGGGAGTGCAGCCTACGCCGTCGCCGGCGACTCATGGCAGCCCAGCTCCAGGTTGAGCTGTTGTTCAGCATCTTAGCTGTGGGGGGCAGTGTCACTGGCCCTCATATGTGGGATCAGAACCGGGGCCCTCTGGTGTCCCAAGCCAGTTCTTAACCATTGCGCCACTCGGCCGGCCCCAGAGCTGATACATTTTTATTGAAGGCTTGCCACACTCCAATATTGTGCTAAAGACCAATACTTTTGGTTGTAAAAAGCAGAAATCCATAATCTATAAAATGAACAGAGTGAAAAGTTGTAATGGGAATCAGGGGTGAAGAAAGAATGAATTGATACAGTGGACTAGATTGAAAGGACTCCTCACAAGATGGGAGTACAGCCTTTATTAATTTGGTCAACTGGGGAAATTCAGAAAAAGCTAGAAATTGTGCCTTTTCTATTGCTTTTAAAACTAGTGGGATCTCCCCATGTCAAAGGTTGCAGTGACATCAGTGAAAGAGAAAGAATTTACGTCCAGCCCTTCACTTAGTGGGGTTCCTGCCACAGACCCCAAGCTTTGCAGAGCCCCACTCTGAGTCTTGTTCAACTACAGCCTTCTGGATAGGGTGAGAAATTCATGAGGCCCAAGGGTGTGTGCCCACTGACAGCTCATACTCCCCCTCTGTTAACGTGTCCTGAAAAATCCAAAAGTTGAAGTTCTTAGCCCTAAGACCTCAGAATGTGATTTATTTAAAAATAAGGTCTTTGCAGAGGTAATCAAGTTAAGATAAGGTCATTAAAATGGGCCCTAATTCAATGTTACCAGTGTTTTTATTATTTTTTTTTAAAGTACCTTTGGATACAGACACAAAAGCAAGGAGAATGTCATGTGAAAATAAAGACAGAGATCGAGGTGATACATCTATAAACTCAGAAATGCCAAAGATTTCCAGCAAACTACCAGAAGCTAGGGGAGAGGGATAGAATAGATTGTCTCACATGACCCTGCAGACACCTTGATATCAGACTTCCCACTTCCAGAACTGTGAGATCATACATTTCTGTTGTTTCAGCCACCCAGTTTGTCATTTTGTAAGAGCGGTCTTAGCAAGCTAACACACTCTCCTTCTACACTACACCCCAGCCCAGGGCCCTGAGTCACCTGAGCCCTCTTTCAGGGCCTGCATTGGCCACCTCCCCAGGCCCATCCTCCTGAGGGCAGAATGTGCCACAGATATATGCCTCTCTAGGCCCAACAGGTGGCCAAAGAGCTCTTCATGTGACACATATATCCCAGCTTGCAAGTGAGAGCCTTTGGCTGGTACAGGAGCTCGAGGTGGGATGAAAAAGGATGGAGACCCCAGGGCTGAGGCCAGCTCTCCCCAACCAGCACAATCCAACGGAGAATCCAAGGGTTTTAAGAATTCTAAGTTTGAATCTTGTCTCCTAGGTAAAGATGAAGATACATTTGTCCAGATAGAGGGCTACATTATGTTTATTTCTAGTAGTTTGTTAGCTTGATTTCTAAATTTTAACTATTCTGACATGAGTACATGGGCCTTCTTCTATACTCTGGTCTCATTCTCACAGAGGAGATTGGGGAGTGCGGGGGGGGGGGGGCCTATTGATGTCCACAACTGTTCCCTCTGTCTGAAATAACCCCCACCCAGCCTGAGCCTTACATTTGGAAACGCAATCATCATCTGTCCAAGGGTAAGCCCTGTGCCCTCCTGCCTGATGAAATTGTATTTGCTTTGCCAAAAAAGACATGTTAAAGGCAAAGCCTATAAATAAAAATTCTTCAGCTAACATTTCCCACCAGAGATGATTATTAGTTAAGAACTTGCAAGTTCCAGAAGAAAAAAAGGCTTTGGGAAGGCCCAATGTTAGACAGCAAAGCAGCCTGGGCCCATCTAACTTCACTGAAGCTCAAGTCCTTAGAATCAATTTAAGAACACTTATTCTCCATTTCAGAGGCCTGCCCTCAGCTCACGCAAAGATCTTCCAGGCCAAGACTAAGGAAACCTGCATTAGAGGATATAGTATAAACATATATTGACTGATACCATGGCCTGAGATCTTGAAATTTGGAGGAAACTGAATTCCTGGGACATACAAATCTAAGTACCTCCTGGTGCCAATTGGTTCATATGTTCAGGGGGTTGGAACTAGTTTTTTGTTCTAAAACGGAAGCATTTTTTTAAAAGGAGGCTCTCAAGAAAATTATGGAAGTAAGGATAGTTTAGCCAATGGCTAAATCAGGTCACAGTGGCCCCAAGGACGTGCATTAAAGGAGAATTACACAGCAGCATTAACCTGAGCCACATTAAAGGGTTTTGGTGGGTCACGGGTTTAAGCAACATTCAGAGATCGATAACTAAGAATGTTCTGGATACAATACAGAGAAAAAACAGCTTTGAAGTGTTTTGAGACTTGTCTGAGAGACACCAATTAGCATTTTAAGAGACCTGGCTTTGTTGACAGGTAAATAAAATGATCCAAGTTCAGGACAAAATTATGTAGAAAGAGATGCTAAGGTTCCAAGTCTATTAGATTATTTGTTTTCTGTCCTTTTTTTCTTTCAAAAGAAAATAAAAAGAAAACCTGTTTTCTGACTTAGCGTGCAGCCCATGAACGGTCGGCTCAAATGCCTTGGAAAGCAGGAAATGGTTAATAAAAAAAGGCAAGCAGGCCAGCTCATAAAAGTGGGCAACAGACTCCAACACCTCATATTCTCACTACTTTCCCTTATAAAATAATAGAAAAAGCATCATAAAATCAATATTAACTTATTTAAGTAACTGTAAAAGAGCTCCCTGGTCATTGGGTTCAACTATAAAATTATCTCACCATCTCAGTTAACTGCCGATCTTTGAGAATAGCTATCATGGCTGTCAATTAGTCCTTAATGATAAATACTTTGACTGCGACTGGCATATCTTTCTTACAGTTGGAGAAGAGTTTTAAAGCAACCATATCAGGTATTGCAATAGAACTGTTTCAAAGTTACTCTATACATTCACGCAAACAGTGAGAAAGCAATAAAACGCAAACTCCTTTACCCAAATATTGTAAAACACCATAAAGTGTTGTAGAGCCAATGCAATTATCTAGAAACTACCTTCCCCAAATTTTCTTGTATTTTTCCTGATATGCTAGAAATATTAAATCATAGATTCCCTCATTTGGTGATTTTTAGGTCAAAGAAAAATGTATATTCAAGAATCCAGGTTTCATGCTTTATTTTTGTTTGAAAAATAGCTCTCAGCTTCTCCTAGCTAGCTTGTACTGCCAAGATTTTTTTCCTACCGATTTATAGTCCCTAAATCACACTCCCCTAATTTTGCAGATCCATGTTAGAAATTTCCAGCAGCCTTCATGGTCAGAATGGCTCTGCTTTGCCTAACAACTAGTTTGTTTCTTATATTTTAGACACTTTCATTCTTGATGATTGATGGTGTTTCTCTCTTTGCCTTGGACACTAGGCAACCTGTTAATCTCTCTTATGCCTGCTAGACAATTTTTCTACCTTTATTTTTTCTCTCACTGCAATTATCTTCAGTCATTCATTTTATATTCTAATTGCATGATTTTTACCTTATTTTTATATAAAAATATAGTCCCTAATATTTTTTGTCTTCTGCCTTAAAGTTATCACATGAAATTCTTTTCTTTAAGGTCCATCACTTCCCTTCAACTTAGAGCAAGTTTTTCTAGGAAACCCTTCTAGACAACCTGACTCAAGTGTCTCTAAAAATATACCCACCCCTTACCTTAAATTCTTTACCTTCATGTTAAATCAGCACTTACAAGTACATAGTCCTCAACAGGTAATTAGATCTCTAGGTTGTTAGGGTTGGTTAGGTGTACAGTACTACCTTGGTTTGCAAGCATAATTCATTCTAGAAACAAACTACTCATATTGCAAGACATCGCTTGTTTACCAACTTAAAATGTATTAGAAATGTTTGCTTGTCTTGTGGAACACTCGCAATCCAAGGTTTTACTGTATTTTATCTCATTCTTCCATGTGTGTATGTAGTTACAGTATTTATTTTTTCTCTCCTGGGAGATGTTAACACTCTTTGAGACTGGAGATTATACCTACATGACCATCGTTTGCTGGTTAACAACTTCCTAATGCCTGGGTAGTTTCCCATTGTCTACAAGGCTTTTATGTACATCATTAGCTTTTAATAGTAATAGTCAGGATAAAACAGGTTATAATGCAGTAACAAAACAGAACAAAAAAATCTCAATGGCTTTACACACCAAAAAATGTATTTATCAATCAAACAAATATAAAATAAACAAAATAAACCTCAAGTGCAAGTGGCTCAACTATCCTCAGCCATCCATGCAGCTTTGTCATCACAACACAAAAGTGTATCCATGACCAGAAAGACAAAGGAAAAGAAAAACAGGAGAACTACAGAGGGGCTAGAAGCAATATATTTCATTTACGCATGTGTTTCATTGGCAAACATAAGCCTCATGGACCTAATCGCAAGGGGGCTGGAAGCATTGTCTCTTATATGCCCAGGGACGAAAGGAGAGCCAGATATTAGTGAGCCCTAGTAGCATCTACCACATATGCTTACTTAAAAAAACAACAAACCAAAAAAAAGGAAAAAAATTCAAGTTGCTAATGTCACAAAGACTTAGGAATAAATTCAAGAAGTTATTACTAGATGAAATTGCTTTAAGTGATTAAATCCAGTAATCAGTGTCCGCCATTATAAGACCCATTTTATAAAATCAAGCCCATTCATCTAAACAATAATGACCATTTCAACCACTCAACAAACATTTAATGATTACCAACTTATGTGAAAGAATGTCAAATACTGTATACCATTTGAACTAGCATGCTTATTGGAAAAACAATTGAGAAACCAATCTGTTGTCATCCTAGAAATAGGAATATGATGAAACTAGAATGCCAAATCTTTTCCCCAAATATTGAAGCAGTTGAGATGTAAAGATTCTAAATAATTAGTCACTCATTATAGACACAATGGACATGTGCCCAGAAATGAAAATGATTTAAAGTTATCAGAAACATATTTTTAATATTTAAGGAAGTAAAAATTAAGTTAAAAAATCAGAACTAAAACACTCAAAATAGAGAAAAGGAAGAACCAAGAGTTATGGGCTTATGCAACAGAAGTTCAGAAATAAAGAAATATTAAACACAGATTGAAAATAAGTATAGGAGATTTTTCCAGTCAGGATGGTGGAGTAAGTAAACACTGTGCTTGCCTCCTCTCGTGACCACATCAAAATTACAACTAAACTACAGAACAACCATCATTGAGAATTGCCTAAAGTCTAGCTGAACAGAAGCCCTACTACTAAGGACTTACAGAAGAAGCCACCTCAAGAATGGTAAGAGGGGTGTAGACGCAGAATGGGCTGGTCCCACACTTGCATGTGGTAGTTAAAAATCATAAGGGATATCTCAGCTGCCAAAATCCCCCAAAGGAGTGAGGGGTCCCAGCCCCACACCAGGCTCCCCAGCCCAGGGTTTCAGTTCCAGAAGAGAAGTCCCCACAACTTCTAGCTGTTTTCAGCAGAGATTATGGCTGAGTGAGACTAAGGTCTGCTGGAGTCCCAGGCGTTCCTCTTAAAGCGTTCATGCACAGACTTACTCACTGATGGACTCACTCACTCTGAGTTCCAGCACTGGGGCAGCAGCTCGAAAGGCACCAGGGACAGACAGGGAGGAACTGAGTTGTCTGCATTCAGGGCAAGGGCTAGAGGGTCAGCTTTCTCCTAGACAGAAATGCTGACAGAATCCATTATTTCTTTGTTGAGCCCTCTCCACTCCCAGCATACTGACGCAGGTGGTCACCACATGTGAATTTCCATCAACCTGGTCAACAATGATTACTTTGCACTGGTGATGCCCTGAGATCCAACCCCACCCGAATTTCAGGCCCACCCAAGCTTCTTCCAGTGGCTTTTCCATACAAACAGCCTGTCTTGGCTCATGCTTCAACGTTTCATAAAATATCACAAAACTTCACAAACCCCAAACAAGCAACAGCTGGCCTCGGCATGACCCATACATCTTGCTGAGCAGTCCCAAACCTGGCATTGGTGGTCGCTGACCTTGACTCGAGGCTTGACAGCTCCCAGGGACCTCCAGGCCCAGCATAGGTGGCAGTCATCTGTAGATTGCTTTGTGGCTCATTCCAGCTGGCCCCAGACAGGGCATAGGCTGTGCTGAACTTGACCTGTGGTGGGTCACTTCCCAAGAGGCCCCAGGACCAGCATGCTCAGTGAGCAGCTTCCAACCAAGCCATAGAACATCCTGGCTCCGTCTGGGAATGACACACTCAAAGGGAAGACTGGGCAGGCACCAGAGCCCTGTTAAAGTAAATTCTGCTCTGTAGGGACAGCCCCTGCACAAGAGCTCCCCCACTGTAGTCACAGCCAGTCTTCACAACCAATCAGACCAAGGGTGAATCCCTCCCATTGATGTGCAAATAGCAGCCAAGGCTCAACTACAACAGAAGGGCACACACAACCCACCCGAGGGACACATGTGCAGCACCCTGCTCAGGTAACCAGAGAGACTGTCACTGGGCCCCATAGGACCTACTACATAAGTCCACTCTACTGAGACCAGGAGACATAGCAGCCCTACCTAATAAACACAGGGAGGCAGCCAAAGAGGGAGATAAAGAAACATGGCTCAAATGAAAGAACAGAACAAAGCTCCAGAAAAAGAACTAAACAAAATGAAGACAAGCAATGTAGCAGATGCAGAGTTCAAAACACTGGTTTTGAACCAGTGTTCTCAGGGATCTCAGGGAGAACGTAAACAAAGAGACAGGAAACATAAAAATGGATATAGAAAACATAAAGAATCAATCAGTAATGAAGAATACAATAACAGGGCCAGCCGAGTGGCTCCAGTTGGTTAAGAGCTCACTTGGAGCATCAGCTCTGAGCAGCAGGGCCGCAGTTCGGATTCCACATTAAGGGCCAGTGACACTGTGCCCTCTACAGCTAAGATGATGAACAATAGCTCTACCTGGAGCTGGGCTACTGTGAGTTGCCAGCGATGGCGTAGGCTGTAGCAGGGCTGCAGTGGGCTGCCATGAACTACATGAGTGGCTGGCAGCCAGCGTGACCACTGGCAGCTGGCGAGAGCTGCAGTAGCCACAGTGAGCGGCCGACCAATGACCAGCGACCGATTGCCTCACCCGGGAAGAGCACAATGATCATACCAACATGGGCCAGTGAAGCGATGTCCTCCACAACTAGACTGAAGAGCAAAACAGCAATTTGTCTACCTGTCTGTTCCCCTTCCTCGATCCCCCAACGCTGTTCCCCTCTCCCAATTCCCCAGTAAAATCTTTAAAAAAAAAAAAAAGAATACAATAACAGAAATAAAGAATACATTGGGGTGGGGGTGGGAGAATCAACAGTAGATTAGATGAAGCAGAAAATAGAATCAGTGATTTAGAAGATAAAGGAGCAGAAAACATCCTATCATAAGAGCAAAAAGAAAGAAGAATAAAAAAAAATGAGGATAGTATAAGGGGCCTCTGGAACAACATCAAGCATAAAAACATTGACATCATAGGGATACCAAAAGGAGAAGAGAGGGAGCAAGAGATTGCAAACCTACGTGAAGAAATAATGACAGAAAACGTCCCTAACCTGGTGAAGGAAATAGTTATACAAGCCCAGGAAGTGCAGAGAGTCCCAAACAAGATGAACCCAAAGAGGCCAGCACTGAGACATATCATAATTAAAATGCCAAAGGTTAAAGACAAAGAAAGAATCTTAAAAGCAGCAAGAGAAAAGCAGTTAGTTACCTACAAGGGAGTTCCCATAAGACTGGCAGCTGATTTCGCAACAGAAACTTTGCAGACCAGAAGGGGTTGGCAGGAAATATGAAAAGTGATGAAAAGCAAGGACCTACAACCAAGATCACTCTACCCAGCAAAGCTATCATTTAGAATTGAAGGATAAAGAACTTTCCATACAGGAAAAAGCTGAAGGAGTTCATCACCACCAAACCGGTATTAGAAGGAATGTTAAAGGGAGGGACTTCTTTAAGAAAAAGGAGAAGAAGGAGAAAGATCACAAGGAGGAAGAGGAAGAGGAGGAGGAAGAAGAAAAAATTAAAACTATGAGTAATAAAATGGCAATAACTACATATCTATTAAAAATTACTTTATATGTAAATAGATTAAATGCTCCAATCAAAAGATAGAGTGGCTGAATGGATAAGAAAATAAGACTCTTACATATGCTATCTATGAGAGACTTACCTCATATCAAAAGACACACACATAGGGCCGGCCGAGTGGCTCAGTTGGTTAAGAGCTCGCTCAAGAGTTTGAGCTCTGAGCAACAGCGGTTTGAGTCCAGCCCGAGCTGAGCAGCCGC
>NW_017731439.1:2308805-2313426 GCF_001890085.2 Hipposideros armiger | reverse complement strand
TGGTATTTTCAATCTCCTTTCCCCTAGTACCAGCATCTCTTTGATCCAACCCTACCTGGAGCTTAGTAATTCTCTTTTTCCCTGCACCACTAAATGTCTTCTTTCCTGGATGCCCTTCATCACATCTACTCAAATCTTTACTTATTTCAACTGCCTTCTTCATTATCTCTCCATTGAAATTGTGCTCTTGGCTATAATTAATGACCTGGTCATTGTCAGATTACCCATTCATTATGCAAAGGTCCTCCTCCCTTGGCCTGTTCCCCTCTCTTGTTGCCTATTGCTCTCACTGCTGTTCTCTAATCTCCAGGGATTCCTTGTCCACCTCCTTCCTTCCTCCATGTAGCATTTCCCAAGGTTTTGGCACTCTCCTTCCTTCAAACCCCTGAGGAAATCCATTCTATTTTATGGCTTTGAACATCAACCCTCTGAAGATATCAAATTAAATCACCAGCCTTGATGTCCCTTCTGAGCAATTTCCAATGGTTTAAGGGTCTCCTGCTGGGTGATCTATCAGCATGTCTAAGCTGAACACATTGTCTCCAAGGCCAGTCCCAAACTGGCTCGTATTTACTCTGTTAATGGCATCAACTCCATGCTTCCCACTCCTTTGACCCCCATCAAAGTTTTCCCAAGTGTTTATGTCAACTCTAACTTTTCAGAGGCTCCTAAACTCAAATTCTGCTTTCCTCTTGCCTAATCTGTTGCAACTGTCTCCTGATTTGATATTACCCCATCCAACTCATCTTATACATGCAGTGTGAAAGGGTACCCTCACACTTGGGCTGAATTGAACCTCCCCCAAAACTTTTGCTTGCTTCCCATTGGCTCAGAGAATCAACATGTCTTGCCTAAGCAAACGAAGCCCTTCCAGCTCAACTTCTCTTTCCAGCTTTACCTGCAAGTATTCCTCCAATGAGCATTTTACTCTAATTGAATGAGACAATTCATGGATCCCTGCACATACCATCAGCTTCACATTTTGAAATTCCATCAGTTCGTGTAAAGTTCTCACAAAAAGCTTGCTCCCAGTGTCATTTATCACCACAAAACTTACCTATTTCAACTCATAGACAACAACTCAACTCTTTTTTATAAGCTTACCACCTCTAATGTTTTAAATAATTGCTCAGAATTATTTCTTCCTCAATATGAGGAACACTTCAAGATGTAAAATGCTCTCCTCTGAAATAAAGAATATGAAAAACAAATTTAAAACAAGCTTGAATTGAACAATCTAGACTTTACTTTTTGATTTGCGAATCTTAATTTTGAAGATTTTAAAATAATACATACTTATTTCAAAAATTTCAACCATTCAAGGAATATGTAACATTAATAGCTACTGTTCACTATATGTCATGTAATGAACTAAGGATTTTATGTGAATCATGTCATTTCATTCTCAAATCAACCTTATCAGATAAAACTATTATTATCTGCATTTTATAGATGAAGACACTGAGGCTTGAGGAAGTTAAGTAACTTGACCAAAGTCAAAAAGCTAAGAAGTGGTACAGCTGCAGTTTGACTAAACCACCATCCCAGGGATCAAAAGTTCCTTATAATCCCACCCTCAGATTATAATCTTATCCTCAGCTAAAAATTTCAACTTGGGCTTTTAGAAAGTAAATAAAATACAGTGAACTCCTTCCGATGAGGACATGAACCTATAAAAAGAGAACTGGAAAGTCCCTGGCTCACTCAACTCTACACAAAGGTTGAGTTTTTGAGAAGCAACTCCAGTACCGCCCATCTGGCATCTTCTCTCCCCTAGACTGATTTCTCCCACCTGACGTCCTTCTTTTGATTTCAGGGACCAATCTCTCCCTCAGGTGAAAATACTTTCCAAATGTCACTTGTTCATATTTTTATTAATAAAAGTAAGCTTATTGCCTGGAATGGGTGACCTAAATATCTACTAAACCACCATAAACAATATTTCACATAGAATTTCAGGTTACAGAACACCAGAGGAAATACCAGTGTTGTTAACAGTGTAAAAAAAAAAAAAGGAAAATGCCTTTCTGTAAGATATGCTCCTTGTACCTTCACAGTGCCAAGAAGAGAAAAAAAAAAGATTCATGAACATGCTTTTAATCTTCTTAAGTGTCTTTGGATTGGAAAGAAAGAAGGTTGATAAGTAAGACAGACATGCAACCACCTCCAGCTGGTACAGCTGCTTTGTGCAAAGTAGAGAAAATGCCCCCCTTAGACCCCTCTAGACTCTTTACTTTCACCTTCTGATACATTGTTCTGGTGATTATATCAATCTGTAATGCTCACGTGTGAATGGCCCCCTCTGGGGTTGTCCCAAGGACAGTTCACCCAACCTGTATAGAGCTTGGAAGATAATTAAATAGCCAGAGAATAAGATCCAGGAGGACAGGCTAATTAAAGAAACATGATCTATTCATCCAAGTGAGAAACATGACAAGCATCTGTCATACAAAAGGCAACAACCAGCGTGTTTGTCCACGTGAACCAGGGACAAAGCAAAAGGAAGACGGCTTCGTGTAGAGCATAAAAAATTCAGGCTACAGGGAGGAAGAACTGCCTAACAGGAGTGATGGAAATACTCTAGCTGGGGTTACTTAAGATGATCTAGCATTGCCTTTCATGGGGTTCAGAAATATATATTCATTTGCATGTGTACACCTTCCCTTGCTTATGCTGGCACAACTCTCCCTCAGTTTTGGAAAGGAATACCAGACCTTTTATGCCTGATATAACTTCTAAGCCAGGATAAAGATTAATAGACTTTACTAAAAAAAATCTGGGTAATCACCGCAGCCCCAGCCCTTACTTATCAGCGGAGGGTTTAGCAAAGTCCGTTAGAGTCATTTCCATCTCAGATTATACATCATCACTCCACAGAAGGCTTTCTAATAAAATGCCTATAGCAGGCTTCCTATCCATCTCCCCAGTAAATTCTATCTCAGCCCATTTATTACTTTCATTCCCATCACTTAGCACAACTTGCACTTTTTTATTTACTTGTGTATTGACTTGCTTTGTTTTCTATCACCCCTGTTAGAATGTTCGCTCTATGAGAGAAAGACACGTGTGTGTTTTAATCACACGTGTGTCTGTTCCCAGCACTCAGAGCACTGCACAGCATATGGCAGCTGCTCAATATTTGATGAATCAATGAAACTTCCTGAGCCTTTTCCCTCATCTATAAATCAGAGGTATGCTGTATGTGTTGTAAAGAAAGACGCCGGCTTCCACAGTAGCCAAGTCTGTCTCGGATTGCACTCCGCTCATAAGGCATCATGGCTGCTCTCTCCGCAGCTACAAGTCATCCATAGTAGCTTCTGGAAGAGCCAAAGGCAGAAAAGCCTGGCGTTTGCAACCTTTTATCCATCAAATCCTAGCAAGGTCTCCCTTTTTGTCTCATCGTGACTTTTGTGTTATAATTCACTGTCCCCAGGAGAGGATGGGGCAAGCATGCTGGACTGAGAGGCTGACCGCGTCCACCACAGTCATGCTGTGGCCGCGCCCAAACACAACATTCAGGGCAACGGTGCACTCGGAGGTGCACCCATGCATTTCTTTGTGGAGCTCCTCTGAGACCAGATCATAGCTATGTGACCTGTGATCGTCCATTTTACATATCAACATGGCCAGGCTATGGTGTCCAATTGTTTGGTCCAACGGCAGTCTAGATGTTGTTGTGCAGGGGTTTGGTAGATGTGATTAACATTTACCATCAGTAGGCTTTCAGTAAAGCTGATTACCCTTCCCAGTGTGGGTGGGTCTCATTCAATCAGTTGAAGGCCTTAAGAGAAAGACTGAGGTTTCCCAAAGAAGGAATTCTGCCTCAAGGCTATCTATAAAATAAAAGTTGTGCCAGAGTTTCCAGCCAGCTGGCCAGCCCTATGAATCTGGGATTTGCCAGACCCCACAATCACACAAGCCAGTTCCTTAAAATTAGTGTCTCTCTCTCTCTCTCTCTCTCTCTCTCTCTCTCTCTCTCTATATATATATATATATATATATATATATATATATATATATGTGTTTTAATATATATATATATATATATATATATGTATCATTGGAAATTTTGTTTCTCTGTGTTTTTTTTCTGAGGTTAGAGTCCATTGCTTTCATCAGATTCTCAGAGTGATATTGCCAAAAATTGTGTGTGTGTGTGTATATATATATATATATATATATATATATATATAAATATATTTGTATATACATACATATATGTCTATGTATGTATATAGAAAGAGAATTAGAAAGAGAGAGAGAACCAATAGTATATATAATAGGATACATACATCCATCAGAGCATTTCTCAGAACTTGTGATTTTTTTACATATGGAATCTACCTTTTCCATAGTAATGAAAAGCTGTTTTTCTATTCTCTCTCGGGGAATGGTCAAGGACATCAGGTACCCAACGAGAGAAATGGCCCTTGAGAGTGACCTGTTACGAGTGCCTTCTGGCCTCCTCAGAATCACTTAACCTCGGCCACCCCTCTGTAATTCAGAGAAAATCGAAACCGCAGTTTAGAGCCTCAAAAAAGTTCATCGAGTGGAGAAATGAAGAGCTCCTCAGAGTTCTGACGCAAATGGAAAAGACTTTTTTCCACACACCTCCTCCCCA
>NW_017731439.1:2307272-2308335 GCF_001890085.2 Hipposideros armiger | reverse complement strand
ACACACACAGACTGAAAGTCTGTGTCTTTTAGAATAAAACATATTTCATGAAAATGGAAATGAAAAAAACAAAAACAAAAGCTGTAGTAGTAATACTTACACCAGACAAAGTGGACTTTAGAACAAAGGCTATCACATGAGACAAAGAAGGACCCAGTAATCCCACTTCTGGGTATTGATCGGAAGAAATCCAAAACACTTCTTCAAAGGGATATGTGCATCCATATATTCACTGTAGCATTACTTTACAATGATCAAGATATGGAGGCAGCCTGGGTGTCCATCAGTGGGTGGATGGATAAAGAAGAGGTGGTACATATACACAATGGAATATTACTCAGCCATGAAAAAGAATAAGACTTTTGCCACCTGCAACAACATGGATGGATCTGGAGGGTATGAAGTAAGCGAGAGAAAGACAAATGCCATATGATTTCACTTATATGCAGAATCTATGGAAAAAAATAAATGAACAAACAAAACAGAAACAAACTCATAGACACAGAGAACATTTTGATAGTTGCAAGATGGGAGAGGGTTTGGGGGGTGAAAAGAGAAAGAGTTTGAAAAGAAAAAATTGGTAGTTACAAAATAGCCATGGAGATATAAAGTATAGCACAAGGAATGTATTCAATAATACTGCAATAACTATGTAAGATTTCAAATGGACACTAAATGTATCACTTTGTAAGTTATATAAATGTCTAATCACTATGTTGTACACCTGAAACTAATATAATATTGTATGTCAACTGTAATTGAAAAGTAAAACATCATCGATAATTAACTAATTTTTTTTAAAAAAGAACAGTACAGAAGGTTTCATTGAGAATATGGTAATAGTTCACAGTGAAAAAGATAGAGTTTATGATAAGGAGCAACAGAAAAATATAGCAAGAGAAATAGCAGATAGGCCTTGAAAGCTTAAGAAAGGCAGTATGTTTAGCAATTGCAGGGTACCACATTAGAATCTGGAATATTGTTCTAATTATCCACTCTTCCTGGTATTTTCAATCTCCTTTCCCCTAGTACCAGCATCTCTTTGATCCAACCCTACCTGGAG
>NW_017731439.1:2263719-2302147 GCF_001890085.2 Hipposideros armiger | reverse complement strand
TTTTTAAAGAATCTCTTTTCTAAAAATACAAGGAATTCTATGAATCTTTCTTCTGCTTCTGAAATATTTTCTACAGAATCTCTCTAGTACTTGCAAAACGGTGATTATGAATGACTAAACAGTCTTGCATATATTTCTGGACTACTTGGAAATGCCTCTGTTATTTTTGGAAATATGTGCTTGTTCAGGTTATTCCGGCAATGGGCAGCTACTGAAAAAACTCTTTCGTGATAAAAAGCCTGTAGCTCCACCTACTGCTTCCTCAAAGATGACAACCAGGGTTTCAGCACTGAAAAATAAAAATGAAGACCCAGTAAAACAGCTTTATTTTCAATATTAAAGCTCATATATTTAACTGCTTTCGGTAAAAGTTAGCTAATATGTTTCTACCACTGGCAAAACATATATAGCCCATATATTATGCATTGCAAGTAAACGAGCAGGGAAATAAAAGCAGGCAAAGAATGAACTGTTTGAGTATTTTGAAACACCTATCAACCTTGCTGCCAACATCTACTGAGAAGCGACAGGGATCTGAGAAATCCTTGGAGAATATGCAACTTCGGCAAAAGAACTGACTTTGAAACACAGGCAAAAGAATCATGAGCATGAGGCCTGATGGTATCACTGCATCTTGTTTTGCCTGGATTTGAAGAAAATGGTGGCATGAGAGCTGAAGGCAAGAGAGAAGTAGAGAATCCAAGTGTTTAAATGAATGTTCCTTTTAAAATGGGCCAACTCTCCACTTCCTTGCCTTTCCTTGGGGCTCACTCACACAGGATCTGGCCCAAGAAACAATTTCCGATAGAATTCATTCTTTTGTTTTGACTTTTTCCACTGCTAGCAAACCCTCCAAATCAACGCCCCTATGTTACAGCAAACGTTCTTGTTGTATTTCTAGAACTTCAACCACAATAGATTATGCTATTCTTCTCTCAGTATGAGATTAAGAAATGCCAACTAGGAAACATTTTTTTCTTCCTTCTCTACCCTTTTACTCTTCCTGTGCATCTCAGATAGTTTTCAGGTAAAATCCAGTTTCTCTCCACCATGGCTAACAAGAAATAACATATTTTTCATTTTCATTTTAAACAGTGACGCATACCTGAACGAGGGCATAAACTGGGAATAACACTGGGAACTACCTTGTCAGTCATGTCCAGGCATACAACCTTCTTGTTGCTAAGGGTTTGTCTAGAGGGTGGGTTTTTTTTTTCTTTTCTGCTTTCATTAATCATACTTAATTGTTTAAAAGTATATACAGCTTTGGTTTCACGGTAATACAAGATCATGTAATTATACAACCAATAACATTTCTATTTTGCACCTTGACGTTTTGGGGTGGGTTGGTTTTTTCGGGTTTTTTTGGAGTTTTTTGAACAATTTTCAATTTGATATAGCCATCACTTTAATACTCCAGAGAAGTTGCCAAAATAATACCAATACCGCCCATGTACCCTTTACCCAGATCAAAAATGAAGCAAATTTTAAAATTTTGTCCCATTAGTTTTATTACTGTCTCTCTATAGGATTTTTTTCCAACTCATTTGAGAATAAGTTGTTGGTATCATGATTCTTCACTCCTAAGTACATTAGTATGTGTTCCTTTTAAAAAAAAAAAAAGCATTCTCTATTATCAAAATCTAGGCAATAATCCAGGAGATTTAATACTAGTGTACTTCTACTATCCAATTCACAGTCCACATTGAGATTACACCAATTGTCCCAATAATGTCTTACAGCTATCTTGTTTATCCCAGTCCAGAATCCAATACAGATTTATGCCTTTCCTTCATTGTCATATATCTTTGCTCTCCTTTATTTTGGAGTAGTTTTTCAGCCTTTCTATTTCTTTTAAGATTTTTTTATTAAAATATAGCTAACATACAATATTATATTACTTTCAGGTGTACACCATAGTTATTCAATATTTATATACCTAAAGAAGTGATCACCATGATAAGTCCAGCAACCATCTGACATCGTATCATGCTATCACAATGTTATTGACTAGTATATTCCCTGTGCTGTACATTACATCCCCATGGCTTATTTGTTTTTTATACCTGGAAATTTGAACCTCTTATTCCCCTTTACCTTCCCCCATTTTAAATTTTTTTCAATTACAGTTGACATTCAATATTATTTTATATTAATTTCAAGTGGACTGCATAGTGGTCAGACATTTACATAATTTATGAAGTGATCCCCCTGACTCATCTAGTCCCCACCTGGCACTATGCATAGTTATTGCCATATCATTGACTATATTCCCTATGCTTTACTTTATATCCCATGACTATTTCATAACTACCAATTTGTACTTCTTAATATCTTCACCTTTTTCACCCTGCGAACCACCCCCCTTCCCACCCCCCCTCTCTCCACATCTGTCTTCAGCCTTTCTTTTATGACCTTGACATTTTTAAAGAGCCCAGGTCAGCTCCTTTGTAGGACATCCCCCATTTGGGGCTATGCCTCTTTTGCCTTCTCCTATCACAGAACAGATAGTGTGCTCTCAGCACACCACATCAAGAGAGACATGATGTTGGCAATGCTATAATAACTTTGATCACTTGGTATGAAATGGTTCTAACCAACTTTGTCCTTCCATAAACAATAAATAATTTGTGGGGAGATACTTTGAGACTATGACTATATCCTATTCCTCATCAAATTCCAGCCATTAGCATTGACAACTTTTTCAGGGAATTCATTACTATTAATCATGGTTGCAAAATAGTGGTTTTCTAACTCCATTATCCTTCCTGCATATACTAGTTGGCACACTATCTTTAACCTACCTTATTTCAATATCATCCTTTTGAAGCGTCGTTTGCTATCCAGAAGCATGTTCACAAAGACATCAGCTGCTTCTTGATTTGAAAGACCATTCTAAAAAGTTTGTGGGTATTAAATCCTAAGGATAATATTAAATACCTCCCACCAAAAAAAAAAAATCTCCAAATTGTTAAGCAAATTCTTCCAAAAAGTAGAAACTATCAAATCAAAACAAACACTGCATCTAAAAATAACATTGAATTATTTTATTGGGAAAATGAGATCCATCTAATTAAAAATAGAGTATAATATGGGTCTTCGATTTTGATTCATGAGAAAAAAAAATGTTAAACCTCAAGTCCCTGAGAGGTCGCCTCACAGAAGCCAGGAAAAGTGTCTCCTCTTTCTAAAAATCGAGGGAAGCGTTCATCCTGAGTCATTGCTACTTGAAGCCACTATTCAATCCATATACAGAAGTCCCCCTTTATCCATGGGGGCATATGTTCCAAGACCCCCTGTGGATGTCTGAAACCACAGATAGTACTGATCCCTAAATAGACTGTTTTTTCCTATACACAATACCTATGATAAAGTTTAATTTATAAATTAGGCATGGTAAGAGATTAAAAATAACTAATAATAAACTAGAATACTTATACTGTAATAAAAGTTATGTGAATGTGGTCTCTCTCAAAATATCTTATTGTACTGTATTCTCCCTTCTGTTGATGATGTGAGATGATAAAATGCCAATTTTATTGAGAAAACCTATTCTTGAATCCCCTACTTGCAGTAAATGGCTTGATGTCACTGGTGTCAAAGGACCCCTTGTTGAATTGAAGTCTTCCTATAAAAGCTTACTGCTTTCTGGTGCAACATGTTGCCATCAACATCTGTTCATGGCTTCCACCCACAAATTTATGCCTTTTCCATCTTAACTAAGCACTCATCACATACTGTAGCTATAACTTTCGCAGTCTGAGGTGCCACAGCAAAACTAGCATGAATCTCTTTTTCTTTCTTCAGAATTTCATGGATAGAAGACTCATTCTTACCACGGATTTTAGCCATCTCAGTATATGATTTATTATTTTCCTTTCCTTATTAAATTGAAAACTTTTACCTTTTCACTTAAAGGAGGCAATTTATGGCTTCCCCTTGGCATATCCAAATTGCCAGCATCACAGCTCTTGCACTTTGGGGCCATTATTAAGTAAAATAAGGGTGACTTGAACACAAGCATTACAATACCACCACAGTCTATCTAATAACCAAGATGGCTACTAAGTGACTAATCGCTGGATGGCATATCCAGCATGGAGATGCTGGACAAAGGGATGATTCACATCCTGGGCAGGATGGAGCAGGACTCATGAGATTTCATCACGTTACTCAAAAGGGAGCACAATTTAAAACTTAGGAATTGTTTATTTCTGGAATTTTCCATTTAACTTTCTCAGACCACCATTGACCACGGGTGATTGAAACCATGGAAAGCAAAACTGCAGATAAGGGAGGACTTTTGTAGTCCTGGGACTTGAAGGAACCTAAAAAGCTCATGGAACTCACCCCTTTGCCCCTTCCTCCCAGGAGGTCCTCACCTAACAGTCTCCTCAAATGAAGAATGAACCTGCCTTTAAGATAGGTTCAGAAACTCCCACCATCCACCAAACAGCAATCTTTCCTATCAAAAGGACCATATAGCTAACCAAGGCCTTTTGATCTCCCTTCCTTTCAGTAGTATCTTCAGTGTAACTTTCCTGCCATTAACCTTAATAGCTTGAGTAAGAAAATGCAAATTCTTTAACCTTCTGAAAATTCGGCCTATTCAGCAAATATTTACTTCCTTTCTCCTTCCTCGGTGAGTCAAGTTTGCTTTCCTGCCCCATGGACATTGGGTGTAACTATAAAACTTGTCTTGGCCAAAGGGATGGTAACAGATATGACACAAATAGAGGCTTCTCATATGCTTTCCTGGGATAACTGTGAGAAGAGCATGCCCTGGGTAGATACTGCCTCGTTAGCCTGGGCCACCAGAAAAAAATACACATAGAGCAGACCTGAACCCAATGCACAGCCAGGATCTAGGACCAGCCAATCCTAACTAAGGCTATAATAGAGCCACCCACCTGAGCCCCTTTCAATTTACTAAACCACAGCTCCCCTGCAGACTCATGACCATGAGAATAAATGGCTGTTGTATATCACTGAGTTTAGGGATGCTTTGATTTGTCACACAGCATTACTATGGCATAGCTGACTAATACAGATATCATAATAAACTCCTTCTCTACTATTTTCAGCCCTTTTGTGCTGGTTGTTTGTGCAGTTATTTACTGATAAATAACCTCAGTTTTGTATCACCCTATCATAAGGCTCTATTTTAATGTTATCCCATACCTTGTACTCTCTTTTCTTAGCTGTCTCTGTAAGAAACTCCGGCTCTGCTCTGTGACCTAAGAAACACCTTTTTCCCAGAAAACCAAAGGAAGATAAGATCCCAGTCAACCTGACTTTGAGGCATTTGTTTGAATTTATCTCCTGGCATGATAACTCAAAAAAAAAAAAAAGATAAAAATCTAAATAAATGGCAGAGAAGACAGGATGAAATTACCTGTTAAACGGGCCTCCCAAAATGTATAATCTTATAAATTTTAAACAGTCTTTCCAACCATGATTACAGTAAACCTAAAAGGAAATAAGTATTATCTACTCGGCGCCAGCTTCAGGGCATGAGATCTGTGCGGTCATACAGAGACCCAATGCTTAGAAGGGACCTGTTCCTGCTGTCATGATCTGTTGTCACTGTCTTAAAATTATTAATTGCTTTAAGAAAGGGATCCTCAATTTTATTTTTCGCTAGGCCCCTCAAATTATGTAGCCAATTCAGATACCACTTGTAAGACAATTCCCAGCCTGAAGCCTTTCCTTCATTTCTTCTGCTAAGGCATTTGTTCACCCTCTTACCTTTTCTTCCTATGATATCTACAAGAATTCCTAATTAATTTGCTTGCCTTTTGATCTCTTGTGCCTCCATTTTCTCCTCCAGAAAACACAAATCACATCATGCCACACCCTTAAAATCTTTCACTGAATCCTCACGGCATACAAGAAGAAGTTCAAATTCCTTAGCAAGGTATACATGTCCATTCCAGGACAGCGCAATCTCAGTTCTAGGCCATCCCCTCTCTCCCCTTACCTCCTTCACTCACCCTCTGTTACTGCCCCAGGTTTCCTTGTCCTTTCCTAACTCTGCTCATTTATCTGCCTGAAATATCTTCCCATCAATCCTCATATTTTGAAAGTACTAGGCCTCTCTAGCCTTCCCTGTCTTTTCTCCTACTCCATAGAAATTCTTAACTCCTCAATTGGGTAGCAACTGAACATACTTCTATTACAGCACTTAACAAAAGCTCTGTAATGGTTTATGTACCCCTTTCCAAACAGTGAGATTCCAGAGTCAGGAATCATATCTTGTTCTTTCTATCCTTAGCTCAATGACTAGCACAAAGAAGTCACCAACAGCAGGCATTCAAGAGATCATTGAGCTTGAATTGTCACTTAAGCAATAAGGAAACTTAGACCTAAGTGTTTTAGTTATTCATTCAAAGTCACCCAGTAAGTTAATGGCAAAGCAAGAACTCAATATCAAGCCATCTGATTCTTGGTTCAATACACCATATTGTCTTTCCCTGGTGTATTTTCCAATAAGACATTAGTTATTTCCCTCACCAATCTATGAAGTAAACCAGTCCTTTTGTGCTTATCCAAGATGTGCAGAGATTGCTGCTTCAATTCTTCATCCAAGAGAAAGAAGAAACCAGAGAGGTGAAGAGGCTCTCCCTGGGTTGTACAGTTAGGTACCAGATGTGTCAAGTCTTGAGCCAGTGCTAGTCTACTGACCATATTTCCTTGTCACTAAAGGCAAGAATCCAGATTAACATGTTTGATCCCTGCAAATTTGTGTATTGGCTTCCTAATAGCTGCCCTTGGACCGATTTCCTTCCCCTTTGGGCCAAGCAGAGGACCATCTGAGACTCACCGTGCCATGAAGTCTTTCCACTTTCATCATTACCAAAGTAGTAGTTTCCATCCAATCACACTGGGCTCCACCTTGCTCAAACACAGAGTAGAGAAACCTTCATATCACCTCCCTTTTCTACATGCCCTCCCCCATCCATAAAAGCATGCCTGATCTTATCTAATTTCTCCATTTAAAAAAAAAACAGCTCTAAGGGAAAGTCTCATACTAATAAAAGCTGAAAGGGGGATTCCATAACTACCTCCAAATATTCAGTGGGTCTTTAGAGAATAATTACTGCCTTTTTCCCTGCAGCTCTGAAGAGAGAATGAGGAAACTGTTTCAACTCCAGCCTGAGGCATCCAAAGCAGACACCATGGAAAGGAGAGATATGGGATATGGAGCGAGAGACTAGAAACACGTTTCTAATAATACAAACTTGTTAGAAAAGGATGGATTAAAATTTCACAAATCAACAAAGGGTTAAGCAAACAGAAGAATATTCCAAGTAAATTTATCAGAAATACCTTAAAAGAAAATGATATTTGTTGGCCTCTGGAATTTGTTCCCATAGAATATGTGGGATTAAAGTTGCCACTTGAGGACATGTAATCTGGGAAGAAGAATGAACTTGAGGCCGATGCCCTTGGCCCACTGAGGCCTACTTGCCCCTAGTCCCTGGTGCGAGCACATTCAGTACCAAATAGGAAGAAGACAACTGAGCCATGGTCACAAGGCTTGGTTGAAATTTATCCCTCTGCACCTTTGTGTCCTTATCTGAAATATGGGGATCAGGAAAGGTCAAGAGTTTTAATTATGGAGAGACCAGTTCAAATCCCCACTCATCCACTTACCAGGCATGCCATTTAATGTCTCTGAGTTTCACCTTCCTCTCTCTAAAATGAAAAATATATCATCTATCTCACAGGAACTTTGTGAGAATTTAAATTACGTAAAAGTTCAATGTCTCCATTGTACACCATTTAAATATATTCCTTCCTACCTTTTCCCACATAGAGTTTTCAGGAGAAGTAAAGAACACAACATACGTGCCTGACAAATAATCATCACATCATAAACGTTCCTTGTCTTTTCCCTCCCTTCCCACCCCACCGTCATTATAATGAGGGTTTTGTGTAATAGCTAACCGCTAAAATCCATTCTAATTCTATAATTCTACTAGTAAGTTCCCCGCTTCGCCACTTTGCTTTATTTGTAAATCTTTGGATTCTGCACAGTAGCAAGTTAGCACAGTTATATAATTCGTTTTTGTTACATTAAATTAAGTTTCCCCAATATAAACCAGGTTTGAGGTAAGTAAGGCACATGCTCTCTATGTTTCTAGAACTCTGTGCTAAAAGCAGTGACTCTGCTTCCCAGCTGATTGAAAAGTTACAAGAGGCAAGTTACAGTTTTGCAGAGCACAGCATTGACACAGCACGCCTACCCAGGAAAGAAGCCCACACCACATTCCCCCTCATGCCTCCCATAGGGGGCATCTTCATGAAATCAGATGGCTGCTTTCTAGAATTCAGCCTCAATCTCTAGCAGCTACTTGCATTTCATCAGTACCATATCAATGTGCTATTTTTAGACAGTGCCCACAGTTCAGGGGGAGCCATCAATGATCTCCTTTTGAACCTATATTTGGTTGTTGGCCAAATTTTCCATATCCTGTTCTAGGCTGCTTCAAAAAAAAACATCTGTTTTGATTAAAGGGTGATCAGGAAAGTGCTCTCACATTATGGAGGAAACGGGCTTTATTTAATATGAATTGCTAGCACTATAAACCCTTGTTTCGAGGCTGCAGGAGTGATCATCACCATCTGTGCCAAATCCAGTAGGACAAGCTGGGCCATGCTGACCACAGACCACATGCCTCAGCTCTGGGAAGCATTGTCCTAAAATGTGGGACTGGTGAAGTTACAGGCGATGGTCTCTATCGCCCAAGTTTGGCATGCATCACCCCAACTAGACACGAAAAAGAAAAGGGAATTCATGGAGAAGGCACACTCCATCCCAGGCTGGGGCTATCTTTATCCCAATTAGTCTGCATTAAAAAATGATTCTTTGATATACTTCTTCCGTTGCCATCACTCTTCTTCCTCTGCCTCTTCTTCAAGTATCAAATACTGAACTTGAATCACTTCAAAAAAAATTAAAGCATTCATCTCCCCTCGTGTTCAATGTCCAACCTTATTACTGTCTATCAACTGATAATTTTGATTGATTGTCTCGTATCTATACATGTATGTTAACAGTATAAGAGAAATGTATGGTGCACCCACAGTACACACAGCTAAGAGTGCAATGGGTGGTCTTGTTGTAAAGGAGCCAACAGGCCTAGAGAGGGACTATGACACGTACAGGAATAGCTATCAGGCAAGGAGGCAAAAGTAAGCGTCCTCAGAGTAGTGGAACTCAGAGGAGAGAAAGGTGATTTTTGACTGGGCCAATCAGTAATGGAATGGCCCATGAACAGGCTTTTGAAGGATTTTAGTAGGTGATGATTGTTGGGAGAAGCGCTTTGCAGGTAAAGGGAATGGCATAAGAAAAGAAGCATCCTACAAACCAAAGGCAAGACATGAACTTGACCATCAAAAAAAATTCCAGCCAAACTCTTTTTTGTGATGAGTTAGATTACAGATAAACACATAAAAACGGTTGAAAAATCAAGGTTTACAGGCTTCACATAGTCATAAGTGTTAAATGGTACCAGACAGAGGTAGGGCAATAGACAACAGTTTAGTGGTTACTGGGTGGGGGGGGGCGGTAGGGGGCAGTGGTAGATGAGGGTAAAGAGGATCAAATATATGGTGATGGAAAGAGAACTGACTCTGGGTGGTGAACACACAATGTGATATATGGATGATGTATTACAGAATTGTACACCTGGAATCTATGTAACTTTACTAACCATTGTCACCCCAATAAACTTTAAGTAAAAAAAAAAGAATGGACTGGGATTAATGTGGGCAACAGAGAAGGTATTTCAGAAAAATAAAACAATTGATACAAGATGCCACCTCTGTGAATACCTTCCTTCCATTTTCCCAAACCCATTTACTCATTCATCAATATTTATTGAGCACCTACTATGTGCCAGGCATTAAGATACAGAGGTTCTTTTACAGGGTTGTGAGCCTCCTCATGGCTTTTACAGTATTGTAGAGGGGATGAAATTAACTAAGTAAATAAACTCTGTAACTAAGAAGAAATAATTACAATTGAATTGCAACTGTGAGAAATACACTGAAGAAAAAGTACAGAGTATTTTGAGCATCTGTAATTGGAATACAGAACTCGGTTGCCTCTTTTAGAGGTTGCTTTTCAAATTCCAAACAGATGCCGGCATATCCCACTTCCTCCAAAGCACAGCTATGACCCGTGCCATCTTCTCACAGTGTTCTGAGGCTCTGTGGATCTCCTGTGTGGGTTCCCAAATGCTCTTCCCTTGTGGTCACCTGAAAGGTCATTACCAATTTATCTTCAACACCTGCTGCATCAGCCATGTGACTGCCTGCAGGCACTGTGGGTAGCCGCCCAGATCCCCGTTACTAGCTAGGTGCCCCCATCTCCCAGCTGCTGTCAGTGTTGGCGGCTGACAGCTCTCAGCTGCTCTTGTCTCAGGAAAAGTGCCTTTGCTCGACAGGATATGTCTCACCAGGTGATGCCTAGAGGTTGCCACACACACACAGGCATGCAAACTCCTGTACGCATATACACAAGGCAGTCCCCCCAGTGACTGACAGACACAGGGGTAATAAGCCCAACCCTCTTGCCCTCGGTGCAACAACTCTGTGGTGCCATTTGTGCTCCACAGCTCTCTGTGGGGTCAAGCTGAGGCTAGACACCAGCCCAGGCCGCACCTTCACCCAGCTGCTTCCTGTGCCCCATCCTGCTTCCCTCGCTCCTTCACAGGCTCACCCGAGAGCTCTCCCGCATAAATCACTTGCTCACGAAGCCCTCTTCCAGCTCTGCTCAAATGGAACCCTTTGCAACAATATGGATGGAACTAGAGAACATTATGCTAAGTGAAATAAGTCAGTCAGAGAAAGACAAATATCATATGATCTCACTTATACGTGGATTCTAAGGAACTGAATGGATGGGAGAAGTGGATGGAGATAGTCTCAGAGACACAGAGGAAGAACTGAGGGTGGTTAGTTGGGAGGGGGTGGGGGTGAAGGAGAAGGGGAAGGGATGAGACAATACAAATGGGTAATTGCAATATGGCCTCAGGGATAGAAAAAGACAGTCTGAGGAATATAATGAATAATGTTGTAAATATTTCTTAGGGGGCCAGATGGACTCATGTCTTGTTAGGGAGACCACTTCATAGATGGTGTAGAGGCCTGACCACCGCACTGTATTTCTGAAGCTGATGTTGAATAAGATTGTATGTCAGCTATAATTATATATACATATAGTCTCGGGACATGGAGTAGAGAGCGGGAATGGAATCAATGGAATTGTAACAGATAAGCATGATATCGGGGGTGGGAGGGCAATACATGGGGGGAGGGAGGTTGTTACTTTGTGAGGGTGAAAAGGGTAACTATTGCATTGTTCTGTACACCTGAAACTAACAACAACAAAAATAAAAAAAATTAAAAAATAAAAAAACCCACCCCAAACCCTGTCCTTTTCTGAATACGATAGTGCCTTCCAATTTTAAAAATTAACACTTTTGATTGCTTCTCCAATGTTCTGCTTAAGATGCCCATAAGAAGTGAAATCAGGAGACTAGTGGCCAAAGAGAAAGGAAGGAAAGGTCCTTAGCTTATCAGTCAGCCCCTGCAATACGTCCTAGTTAACAATACATCATGACGTACTGTATGAGAGTTCTCACTATTAAAGGCTTCTCATTTTTAAAGTATTCTTAAAGGTCCTTTTTCATGTCTCTCACAAAAAGTTTTTCCCATTACAAAGGGTTTTAATATGCAAATAGTACTTGATTGAGGTATGGTTTACATAGTTACATGCACATAACTCAATACCACTAAATTTAACCATTTCATTTATGTAAACATTATCCAGATCAAGACATAGCACTTTTTCTGCACTCCAGAAAGTTCCTCAATGCCCCATGCCTTTAAACCATCCCCCACAAGAGACACCTTCTATTCTGCTTTCTGACACTCTAACAAGTGTTTATATAAATGAAATCATACAGTACACACTTTTTTCTGTCTGCTATTTTTGTTCAACACAATGTTCTTGTTGGTTTTTTTTTAATCTCATTGCTTAGTAGTATTTCACTGGCTGGATACATCACAATTTGTTTATCTATTCTTCTATAGATGTGTATTTGGGTTGTGTCCAGGGTTTGGCAATTGTGAATCGGTATGCTAAGAAACTTTTTATACACCCCTTGTTAGAAGGGTTTATAATTAGCTGTAGAAAGTCTATTTAGTGAATTCTCTTTTCCCATTGTGCAGTTAGAAAGCAATAAACCTACTGGGCAAAAAAGTCAGAGGTAATAAATCTCCTGACAGATTAAGGAAGAAAGACTAAGCTTGAGTTCAGTAGGCAGCTTATAGACACACAAGAGTCAGTAAAGCAGAGTCTGGGAGGCTGCCACAAAGTAGGTGTTCCGTTCCAAGGCTCCCTCATGTTCAGGGCCCTCAGTCCATTGAATATTGCTTTCATGTACTTGATCTAAGCCTGGCATTGATAGCTATCTGTGTTAATTTACCTACATTGGATAGATTATCAAAGCTCAGGCTTTCTTCTAGAATGGCATGGAAACATCTTCAGCACACAGTAGAGTCAGATTCAAATACTGGGGGTGCCAAAAAAAGTGTATACAAGTGGACACTTTGGTCAGCGTGGCTCAAGCAGTAGTTCGCCATAGTCAGAAGTGTCTGGAGGCTGATGGTAACCACTTTGAACACCTCTTGTAATTGCAAAAGTCAAACATAACTTGTATTCATATTTTGTTATTATTATATATTATTACAATTTTAATACAGTTTTCCTTTCTTAAAATGTATATACATATTTTTGACACCCTCTGTATATACTTGGTCCAACATGACATCCTGATATGGACCTCTAGGAGGCAATCCCCACTTAAGGGATTTATTGTCCAGCAGGGGGAAATTCTCAAAATCCCATGTGAGTTTTTACATAGCCTATACTAACCTCACTCCTTGCTTTGTTAATTCCTTTAAAGCAAGCTTCCACCTATTGGGCGTCACATAGTTGTCTTGAATTGTAAAGATACTAATGTTATAAACTCTCAATCATTTAACCTTCATAGCTACCCTGTGAGCTAGGTCCCATTATTATTCCCATTTTATAGTTGAAGAAATAGGCACAGGGAGGTTATGTAATTTGCCGAAGTTATGCAGCCATCAGAATCGTGCTATGTCTGTTGACTTGTTTTGTGTCATTATTAGCAGTAAACCATGCAAAAATGAGTGCTCCATAAAATAGCAACTGTTTTTATCTAGAAGTCAATGGCCTCAAAAATCCAGTACAATCCAGCTAAGACAAGGGAAGAAAGAAAGAATACAGTATATGGTCTTTCCAGGATCCTGAAAATCTGGAAGTATACATATTGTTCCAAGACACTGGAGATCCTAAGATGGGGACATGGCCTTGTTGCTCCTGAGGTTGGCTCAAGAATCAGGAAAGTCCTGAACACTATAAATAGTTCCTATTTGGAGCATAGTTTATTTGCAGCAAGCTTCCCCTTGGCAACAACACAGGCCCCATGTGTTGAAGAACTGGGTGCTGAGAGCAATGCACTTGGCCCATGGCAGGGACCTCCAAGCTTGGCATGGAGAAAAGCAGCACTAGCTGGATAGCAGGGTCAACCACACAGGATGAACTTCTGCACTGAGTGGTCACTTAGCTTTGGATGAGATTCCACATCCTGAAAAACAATCTATTCTTCCAGTGCTGAGGGGTAGTCTCTTCCCAAAACTTGATAGCCCACCAGAAATGCCATAATGAGGTCTAACTGACGAGCAAACACCTTGGGCCCTGAGTTAGAGCCCATTTCCTCTTAGTTGACATGTAAGTCTAACAAACATAAAAGGGAGAGAAGAAACAGGCCAGATGCAAGCCCACACACAGCAAAAGAAAGGATTCCTGCTGTTCCAACAAGCAGAAAGCAAGAATTAAAAGACTGTAGAAATTCAGCATAAGGAAACAGTCTTACCTACCTTCCTAAAGACTTAATCATATGTATTAATCATACCTTTTTATTTTCTGTATTTCTGATGATGTCACATCTGGGGCCTTGCTGACTCTGGAGAGACTGTCCCTCCCAGGGCTCACCATTTCCTAGAGAAAGCAAACAATTAACTTGGGAACATGCCTTTCATATGCAAACCATCCAACCCAGGAGCCCAAAACCCAACCACCTTCTTTATCAGGCTCTCACACTCTGGAACACTATCAATCTGCCCTAATCACCCTAGTTCCGGGTACTAGGCAACCAGGGACAGCCCCTATGCCCTGGAGTCCATTGAAATTATTCAAACTAGGCAATCCTAAACCTATTTACCCTGCCTCACTCATTCCTTACCATGGAAACTACAATACAGGTTCTTGCCCAAATTTTTTTTCTCTCCTTCTGCCCCCTTAACAACACTGGTGCTTCCCCATGTGGCCCGGCATGGCATGGCATGCCTCCTGAGTCTATGGATCAGTGAGTATAAAAACTTCATCTTTTATGATAGTCACTTCTGTTTGTGCATGTCTTCCCATACCTGACTAAAATAAATCCCAGGTGCTCTTAAAACATCATATTACATCATAGTGCATAACATGAAATTCAAAGTGACAACACTCGTCATCAAGAAAAAGATGAAATGCCATTTGAAACAACATGGATGGATCTTGAGATTATTATGCTAAGCAGCATCTATAGCACCTGGAAACTTGTTATCAGGCCCAAACCCGGTCTAGGGAGCCCGGAGCTCTGGGGCTGGGGCCCAGCTGTCTATGCATGAATGAGTTCTCCAGGTGACTCTGATTGATACCAGAGCTGGAGAATTTCTGGACTAGCCTGGAGGTGGGAGAACCAGATGGGATCTAAGTGAGAGATGACGAAGGCTCTGATTAATGCATAAGACATGGACGGGAGTGCTGGAGAGGTAAAACTGGCAGGGCTGGTGAAAGGACATGCGTGGCAACAGGGAAGAAAGAATCCTTCACAGCAAAAGAGGCAGCGCCCATGTGATGAGGTTCGTGGGACACAGACCCAAACACATTTAGTCACTGAATAGCTTACTGATTGCGCAGGACTCTGCTCTAGGTGCTGTGCCATGGAACTACAGAGAAGGCACAGACTCCACAATTCAGGGCCTGACAGCTGACATGGGTCTCTCCAGCGGGTCGCTGACGCCTAAACCCCCACCACTAGATTTTAACTTCCTTTAAAATGCAGATGCTATGGTATAGAGACACAATGGAATACCACTCTGCCATAAGAAAAGATGAAATAGTGCCATTTGCGACAACGTGGATGGATCTTGAGATTATGCTACACAAAATAAGTCAGACAGAAAAAGAGAACCATATGACTTCACTGATATGTGGGCTATAAAACTGAAAACAACAAAGAAACAAGAAAAACAAATAAACAAAAACTCATAGACACGAATAATAGTTTAGTGGCTACCACAGAGTAAGGGGGAAAGAGGGTGTTAGATGTGGGTAAATGGGGTCAAATATATAATGATGGAAGGAGAACTGACTCTGGGTGGTGAACACACAATGTGATATATAGATGATGTATTACAGAACTGTACCCTTGAAACCTGTGTAATTTTCTTAGCCATTGTCACCCCAATAAATTTTAATTTAAAAAAAAAACGCAGACACTTTCTATAGGGACACCCACAGGGTCTGTATCCCTCAAAAGCAGCAGAATCCAAAAGAGACCGTACACACCATTAGCTTGGGAACTCCCTTGGGGCAGGGCTAAGCCTCCCTCCTTTCTTTACTCCAAAGCGTGAGCACAGCGTTTTGACCAGCACTGTCTAATTGAAACACAACACGCGCCCTATACAGGCATTCCTTGGAGATATTTCAGGTTTGGTTCCAGACCACCACAATAAAACAAGTTGTAACCTTTTGGCTGCTGGAGGGACTTCAATTTGTAAAACACACAATATCTGCAAAGCTCAATGAAACAAGGTATGCCTGTATGCAATTTAAAATTTTCCTAGTAACCTCATTAGAAAAAGTAAAAAGAACAGGAAAATTTAATTCTAATAATTATTTTACTTAAGCCATTGTTCTAACCTGTAGTTGATATTTACCAAATTATTAACAAGATGTCTTCCATTCTCTTTTTTCCCCCATACTAAGTTGTGAAATTTGGTGTGCAGTTTATACTCACAGCATAGCTCAAGTCCCGCTTGCCCCACATCCAGTGCGCAGCAGCCACACAGGCTGGAGGCTCCCATATTGGGCAGTGCGTGTTTAAAAGATCAAAATGGCTTATTAGGGCTTTCCTAAATAAATAGATGCCTTCTTTCCCAAGACAACCAAAGACTTGTTACAGGTAGTGGTATTATTGTGGTAGTTATTGTTCTGTAAGAGAGGAAATGGGGGACCAGTGAAGGTGAGAGAGAGAGAGAGAGAGAGAGAGAGAGAGAGAGAGAGAGATTGAAAGAACAAACAAGAGCAGACAGTGGGGCTTGAAAACAATTTGCCTGGAAGTCTGAGGTGGGAGGGAATGTGCATGAGAATATCTCGGAGAGAAAGATGAGTGTGGGCAGAAAGGTAAGAGGCCAAAAAAATATGGACACCTGAGTCCACTGTCCTTTGCAAAAGTATAGTGTCCCCTTAGCAGCACTGCTCTATCCACCGTGACTATCAACAGAATGCCTGGGTCAACATTATTAACATGTATTAAGCAAGGAGCAAATGATAGGAAATATTTATAACACTTCAGTGGAACTACCAGCCCAGTTTTTCCACTTACTGTGTGATCTTGGGGAAGTTACTTAATTTTTCTGTTCCTTTGTTTCCTCAGCTATAAAATGGAGTTTACATTAATACCTTCCTTCGAGAATTGTCATGAGGATTGAACAAAGCTATGGAAACAAAGTGTTTAACATAGGACTGAGTCACATGAAAAAATTTTTTAAATGTAAACTACTATATTTATTTTTGTTAAAATGGAAACATCTGAATGTCAACGAGGCATAGTTAATGAAATTGATTGTAAATAATTACATTAGGTACAAATGCTTTAAAAATGGTATATTTTTGTGTGTGTAGCAGAAATAAAATGAAAAGTTGCATATTTTATATTGCTATAAAATGATATCAGAAAAAAAAAGAAGTATCTGGTTCTTCAATGCTTCTCAGAATGGAGCAAAATAACCAGTGTTGTTATCATTGGTGAAATAATTGTTTTCATCTTTGCTTCTAGTTATTAAAAGATAGACTTTATTTGAGAGCAGAGTTGGAATGTAGAGGTTCAGGGCCAGGCCTCAGCCTGGAGCTCAGGACTCACCACCTTTTAAGCTCAAATGGGCCTGAGCAGGGTGATTAAAAAACAAACAAAAAAAAACAAAAAAAACAGGAGAGGACACAGCACACCAGGCTCCCCTCGGAAAGAGTGAAGAAACAACACCAGAAAGCGAAACCCCAGCCAGGGTGGATGAGGGCTGCTCTGCTGGGAACTTGGACAGGGAGGCAGGCCGCTGGCGGTGCATGGGAACTGAACCCCTGCTTCCTGCTCCCAGGCAGTGGTTTCTCAGCCTCCTCTCTGCCTGGTCTTGGCCAGCATCTCCTGTCTCTATTCCTCAGGATAGACCCACACCTGTGGCTTTATTTGTATTGCAGAGTACGCCTATATCCCATCATATAGGCCTCAGGGCTCTACCCAATTAAAAAGAAATTCCCAGTGCCTTGCCGAGGCTGGGAACTCCCAGCTTCCCACTGTACCCAGGAGACATGTCCCAGCCACCAGCACAAGTGTGACTGCGTGTTCCAATGCAGCTAGGAGGTGGCTGTGGTGACCACAGTTGACCAAAACCCTGCTGGGTGATTTGCTTCTGCCCCCTACCTCCAAGGAGACACCATGAACTGCCATGTTTTTTCCATTCCGCCACTTCGCCCTGACACTGGGAAGTTCTAGATCAGTGGGTCTCGACCTTCCTAATGCCGCGACCCTTAATACAGTTCCTGATGTTGTGGTGACCCCCAACCATAAAATTATTTTCGTTGCTACTCTATAACTGTAATTTTGCTACTGTTATGAATTGTAATGTAAATATCTGATATGCAGGATGTATTTTCATTGTTACAAATTGAACGTAATTAAAGCATAGTGATTAATCACAAAAACAATATGTAATGATATATTGTGAAATATTTATTTCTAATTACAAATAAATGAAATTTTGTCTTGAAGCATGGTGTAGCATGGGTAACAGTCTTAATATAACAACAGTAAACTACATTGCTACATTTTGCCACAGTATGCATTACTATCACAAGGGGGCAGTATTCACATCAACCACAGCTGAATATAAAAAGACCGATCAGCATCCAGATTAAGTTCCCATGGTACAGATATTTTTTTCGCAGTAGTTGATGGTTTTACAGTACATGATTTTACATTTACCAGTAATTATAATTCATGAAGTGTCGTTTTACCTCCAATACTGCTGCTTTCAACACAGCAGCTGCTTTCTACACAGTAGCTGCTCTCTACACATGTGTGACTGGTCCACGTAAGTACATTATGGCACCAACCTTGTCACGTACACCTGTATTTGTACGGGGTGTATGTGATGGGGTTGGCGCGATGATGTCATCACACCAGGTACTAGTATGTGGGCGTATCTGCATGTGGGCGGACCCACCTGGAGATGGATAGAGGAGCGGTGTCTCAGTTCCTAAGACCATCGAAAATATGTGTTTTCCGATGGTCTTAAGCGACCCCTGTGAAAGGGTCATTTGACCCCCAAAGGAGTCGCGATTCACAGGTTGAGAACTGCTGTTCTAGGGGATGATGCTGAAGTCATAGAGAACAGCTTCAAAGAGTTAGCATCAACTCCCCATTCTAGACGATGTATAAACTGTGGTGAAATTGGCCTGCCCCATCCGTTCCCTAAGACTGTAGATCAGGTTTCCAGAATGGAGATGTTTCCACAGGGAAGGGAGCCAAAGCCCATACCCAAGCCACAGCTAAGTAAACAGAGTCCTCCCCACAGTCCTCCCTTAGAAAGAACAGCGCTGGGCATTTTGGCTGGTCCATATAATGTTCCTCCATAGAGTTGCATCCAACCAACAGAAATCCAGGTACCTTCCAAGTCAAGGTTGGACAGAGCTAAACATTGTTCTATTTTACTTTATAATTTTTCTACCATTTGACTTCATGACTCTGGGCCTTAAAAAAACAAAAACAAAAACAAAAAAAAAACCTAGGGATAGTGACAAAATAAATCCCAGGAAACTGGAGTTTCTGGTAAATTTGGCTCCATTCCCTCCTATGGGTTCAGCAAGGGCTAACAAGTATATCCATTCAAAGAAATTAAACGTGGCCGAATATGAAGGTCTAATAATGAGGCACTAGAATAACACTTTTTAGATATAAAATATTTAGTGATTTTTCTAATCACATTCTGCCATCGAACCCCTGGGTCATGCAGTCATCATCACCAATTTGTCTCTCTTCATTAAGCAGTTCTTTCATGTTAGCAGAACAGAGAGCCTCCTCCCAACCCTCAGCTCTGCCATATTTCCAGAGCAAACTTCCAAAGAACAAATTGAATGGCCAACTTGTCCTTGTCAGGATCAAGTATTGACTTCATACCTGGTGCTGAGCCAGGGGCTGGGAATCGTTTGTGGTTACGGCTCTCAGGGAACTCGCCACTGAGTGGGAAAGATCACTGTGTTCACACACCAGTAAGCAGAGATGAAGGCACTCATGAAGGCGAGACAAAGGGATGGAACTGAAGAAGCCACCCCTGACTGCAGTCACTGAAGGGACAGTTCCAGAAAGAAAGTGAAGATGATTTTTGTCTTTAAAGTGGTGCTAAAGTTCACAGGTGGACAAAAGAAGAGTGAAAACCCCACACTTCAGTCACAGAACATATGTGACAGTACGGGGCTGAAGAAGGGCTTGGATGGATAAGCAAGGACCAGGTGATAGACGGCCAGAGCCACTGGAAGATTTGAAGCTGCGGAGTAACAGGATCAGGTTTGCCTCTTGGAAAGGTATCTCTGGCAGCGTTACGAAAGTCTGTTTTGGGGGAATAGACTAAAATGGAGATACCCATTAGAATACCACTCTAAGGAACTAGGTGAGATACTAAGGATTTGAACTAAGCTCTAGAAGTAGAGAGGGAGATCATTCAAAGGTTATTTAGGAAGTAGAACCAAAGCATTTAGTAGCCCACTGAATATAGGGTGAGGAGATGAGACAGGCTCCCTGGAGGTCTACTATATTAGATGCTGCCCTGGTTTGAAAAAACCTGGTAACAGATCCTGAGACAAGAATTTGAGTGCAGGGAGTTTATTTGGGTAGTAATAGCAGGAATCACAAGGGAGGGACTGGGAGAGGTGAGAGAGAAAATGAGGAAAATGTGTATTAAGGAGTAGCACACGGCTGTGGCACGAAGGCTCAAAACCACGAGGTAGCCCCTGAGGCATTATGCAGAATCCAGCTCAGGACTGAGCTGGGGAGCGGTGAGGAAGCCTGGGTTCATATCCACCAACTTTTATCCCACAATAGTTGAGGGTCAATCCTTGGAGGTGCCGATTCCCCGGCACTTGTGCCCTGCCTCACATCAGCATCAGCAAGCCCTAAGACCAAAGAAAGATGCCAGGCAGAGAAACAGAAGTACTTGAGGGAAGAAGCCATTGATGTAACAGAAAATGTCCACCAAAGTTGCACATGACCTCTAAGGTGGGTGGAAAGGGTGAAGACAGGGCACAGCCTAGTCTGTGAGGGGTCTAAAAGGTCATAGGCTCAGCTGGTCTAGCAAGGCAGCAGTAAATAATTCCTGAGATGTCATGTCAATTTCACCCCTTAGCAAAATTTTAAGTGAGTTGTAATATACTCTAATTAAGCCACATGAAGAAAGGCCTGTAGCTCACTAGGTGAGTTCCATCTAGTCATCTTGTGTGTATTAGACTATTGTTCTATGGCCACAGAGTCTCTGAAAAATATATTGAAAACGATAGAGTGGTAATAGAAGCATCAAAACTGCAACCATAATACTATACATAACTACTTATGATTAGGAGAGTGGATGAGAAATTTGGTGCAGGATCTGAGAATGTCAGTAACATAAGAAGCTTCCAAATTACAAACTGATTCTGGGTAAATGTGGATGTCTCATGCTTGGAGGGAGGGAAGCCAAGTATTGTTTGATACTCATCTTTTGAGGCTTGGAACTGTTGGATTTGGTCTCTGGATCAACTGCACTCTGGTAATCTTCTGAGGACATTTTGATTTTTTTTTTTTGGCATTCCTATGGACCCCAGTCTCTCCCCATATTAAAGAAGGGGGCTGCCAAGAAACCTCAAGGGACCATCCCCAAAGAAATACATATGAATGTGAACAGGATTTGTAGCCCTAGAGAAACTTCCACACACTTTTAAACTTATCTTGGAAAAGATCAGACGTTTCCTACCCACAGATTTGAATCAGCCTGAGCCTAAAGTATTTCATTTCCATATTTAGAGCAGTAGTTGCCATTGGTATATAATACAAACCATCCCATGCAGCTCTGATTCAGGCATATACTGATTACTGCTAAACTACCCAGAATTCGAGCTCAATTTCACAAGACAGAAATATGACTTTTTTTTTTCTTTTGGTCATAAAAGATCACCCAAGGAAGTAGCATGACAAAATGTTTCCTGATGCTGTTACAGGCATATGGCTGAAACTCAACCTCACACACATCTGTACCAAAACGTACGGAGCAACCCACAAATAGCTGAGCTTTCTGGCAACATTAACACCCGAGCATCAGCAAGCCTTCTGTCGCTAATTATTTGAGACATCTCCTGCTTTGCTTTTATAACATTCGGAGCTGTTTATCAAAGAGGTCATAACACGAGAAAGTATTCGTGCCATCTTTAATAAAGAAACAATCTGACTGGACAGGGAGAGAAGGAAAAACACTGTTGCAATAGAGCAACAATCAAATTATGTCTATAATGGGCTTTAAATCTTTAGAAGAAAAGATCTACAGTTTAGCAGCACAAAGCAGTATTATTCCTGTTGTTATGAAAAACTGCCCTCTAATCTTTCACACATATGTAATACATCTCGTCCAAGGATCTCAAAGTCCATTATAAATAAACAAGAGGCTACACTTTATAAAATCTGGCCAAGGCCACAAAAGGGATGGAACTCTCTGGTCATGAATGAGCCAACACTTTTACAACAACTCACCAGCTAATGCCATAAAGCCTCTTGGTCTCACCAACATTTGGAGAAATAACCGGTTCTTGGTTTACAAAAGGCACTCAATAAATGCTTGCTGATGCAAAGATTAATAAAAAGATCCACTACGGGAACATTATGGAGATCGGTTAGTTCATGTGAGTTTTTTTAATAAGTGTATTTTATATATAAATGTTCCGATGAAACGTAATTCTTTATAAATTCTCTATTATCCAGAGGGCTTGGTAATCTCAATGTCAAAGTCAAGAAATATTAGTTCATTCTCTCCCTGCTGCCTGTAGCTTCATTACTATCTGTCTACATCCCTGAAGAATTTATCTCTTGGATAATTCATTGTAAGTCTGAGTCCCAGTGAAGAAGGAGAAAAGCAAAGCTAAAGCAGGTAAACAGAAAGTTCACAATGGTTAAGAAGCATAAACACTGCAATTAGCTGGTAAATTTAGCACCTTCATTCTTTTAGCAAATGGCCACAAAGAGTCATGAAAGTCAAGGAGAAATATTTGAGTGTTCAGTATGTACCAGACTGTGTGTTTGACACTAGCTCTGAGAAATCCAAAAGACTTCAATAGACCAAAGGTATAGGGTGGGAAGATGAAAGGTACATTTAAACCAATTAGTACAATCCAGGGTGACCGTCAACGGGACTTGTAGCCCTAGAGCAGGGTTTCTCAACCTTGGCATCACTAATATTTGGGGCCAGATAATCCTCTGTTGTGAGGAGCTGTGCACTGTAGGATGTTTAGCAATATCCCTGGCCTCTATCCACTCATTTTCCTGCCACCCTCCACTCCCTAGTTGGAACAATCCAAACTGTCTCCAGACATTGCCAAGTGTCCCCTGGAGTGCAAAACTGTCCCCCAGGTGAGAACCACTGCCCTAGAGATCTCAGAAAATAATTAATTTTCTTTCACTTACATACTAATATTAACCAGACAATTCTGGTGAAAACACTTAATTGTATCTTCAACCTACCCATCTTCTTGTATTTTTAACATGTGTGGTATCTAGATCAATTAGTGTCGATGGGCCACTTGTATAATGAACCATCCTATTTCAACAAGGCATCTGTCTCCATTTCTGTATTATAAACCCAGGCTCCAAAAGCAGCATTTATACTGGAAAAAAAAATCAAAACAGAACATTTACAAATATTGTAAGGGACTGCATAAAAGATGACGGTAAACCCCCATGATGTCATATGTCAAAGAATGACTCAGAGACATGTAGTTAATTATATGCATGCCAAATAATTCTCTTGTGTATAAAGGGCATGGCCATTAAACAGCTGTCAGTTAACAAAGGTAAAGCACGATTTATTTATTTATTTTTTATTTTTAAACAGTGGTGGGAGAGAAGGAAAAGAAAAAAACAATGAGAACAGTGAGCCTCATTTTGCATTTTGGAAGTAAATTAATCAGCTGACAGCTAGCAAAAAGGTCTGTCTGGGCCGTCTGCCCTTGAATCGGCCATTCAAGGTATCAAACAAAGAAATTTTAGTTGATGATGGATTCTCCAAGAAACCTTGAGGGTTTCGCTGTGGAGTATGCATAAGAGGCTGCCTGTGATCCTTCATCAGCATCTCACAGCAGTTAGGCAGCACCATTTTGAGTTACTCAGAATAACTCTCATAGGAAAGTTAATTTTAATAGAACAGCCTTATTTTTAGCTCTATAACTCCATGGAAAGGAATTGCTACATGACACAAGCTTCAAATTCCCGAGAGCTAGAAGTTTTAGGACTAGAGATTTCTTCAGCGATGTGAGGTTTTCTGCTCCTCTAAGTGACAGCTGACTTTTTCACCTGTTCACCAAACTGCAGAACCAACAAGTCTCAGGATCACTGCTTGATCTTCCCTCATGCATTGGAGAAGATTCCAGCCACTGAAAGTGCCACCAAAACACAACAGGAAAGAGCTCCTTGAATTCTACAACCTTGTTGATGTTTCTGGAATGGCTAGCCTTCCTTTCTTGCTTCACGTTGAATTACTTTAGCAAAGAAGCACCCTTTATTTGGCATCCATTTTCTCCCGGAGTGTGGTTCCAGGTACAAAATGGTCAGTCAATAAATGACAAACTGTGCCCAAGGTTTTATCATGATAGTTACCACTTATTGAATACTTATTATGTTCTAGGCATTGGTCCAAGCACTATGCATATTTTCTTCCATTTACTCTTCACGTGAACCCTTAATTGCTATAAGGACTACTATATCTCCACTTTACAGATGAAGTCAAGAAGGTTAGAGGTTCCTATTGTTGGGAGTTTATGTAGTTATTTTTAATATTTCAGTAATCTCAGTATTTTTTTTGAAATAACTTCCTTTTTCTTAACTGAAGGATCTCCCTCTTCACCACTCTCCCCTACTCCCACCCAAGGCCTTTAGTCATAAACTCTCCTTAAAACATATTTCAAATGTTTATTTCCCTATTGCATGGTGGAGCCTCAAATTATAAGTAATTGGTGACACTTTTGAATGTTCATGCGTTTTAAGCCATAGCTCTATTGCTGAGCATATTCTGCCAGACCCTGGAAGCCATTCAAAGATGACTAAAATATGATTTTTCCCTTTGAGATCCTCCCAAAAGGAAGCCAAAAAAATGCCCAACACAATAGACTGAGGGAGCCAAGAGGAGAGAGTAACTAACTCTGCCCGAGGCCATGAAGAAAATGGCACTTAACCTGAATTTTGAAGAGGTTTGACGAAGAATTAGTCAGCATAGGGAAAGTGAACGTATTCTGGTTAAAGGAAATAGTCTCATACAAAAGTCACTTTTATGTTATATATCCATTCACTTTAGCAATAAGTATTTTCATAGATAGTACATGCCAGCTACAGCAATAGGTGCTAGGGATCCCATGGTGAACGAGAGAGGCAAGGTTGGGGTTCTCGTGGACCTAATAATATTCTAATGAGGGAAGTATGGCAGCTGATTTCCAAAGATGGTCAACATCATTCATTCCTTTCCCTCCTGTATGTATGTGCATTTCTCCTTCCTTTCATCGGGAGGTAGAGCTTAGGTCTCCTCCCCCGGAATTCAGGCTGAGCCTATGACTGCTTTGACCAATCAAATGTGGATGAAGTGACATTCTGAGACATCTAAGCTCAGGCATTAAAAAGACCTGGAAGTTTTCACTTTCTCCTTTTTGGAGCCCTGAGCTGCAACTCAAGGAAGGCAAGCTTCCATTCTGGAAAGTGAGGCTGCCCTGAGAGTACCAAAGCACCATATATCCAACACCACCATCTAACTGCAGCCACATAAGAAACTATGCCAATGATCCAACTACTGCAAAACAGACCACTCCAAAACTCTGTAGCTCAAAACAACGGCATTTCTGTTGCTCATACATTTCCAGTTTGGGCAGAGGTCAACATTGCCACATGATACCTCACATGACTAAGGGCTATAGGATGCACATCCAAGCTGGCTCAGTTACATGGCTAGCAAGTTGGTGCTGCCTATCAGCTGGAATATCAGCCAGGACTGAGGCTTCATGTGGCCTGGACTTCCTCCGGGTATGGTGGCTGGGTTCCAAGTACCAGTGTCCCAAGAAAGAGCCATGGGAAGCTGGATTAACTTTTATGAACTAGCCTCAAAGTCATATAGCATCTCTTCTGCTATACTCTGTTAGCTGAGCAATTCACAATGGCCTACTCAGCTTAAGAGAAGGGGACATAGACTCCACCATTTGATCAGAGTGTGGCAATATTCTGGAAGATCATGTAGAATGGAGAACATTATTGTAGACATTTTTATCTACAGAGCCCAGGCCAGGCCAATAGAAAACCTGGCTAGCTAAGGCCCAGCCAACTCATAAAATCATGAGCTATAATAAAATGTTGCTTTAAGCCACTGAGTTTGGGGTGGTTTGTAAACAGAGCAAACAGAACACTAGATAGCTGAAACACATTTTAAAATTATGCATACGTATATGTAATGGGCAGGAAAGGTCAGGTTCTGACAAATACATTTAAACAGAGTAATGGGAAAGGCAGGGATTGAGGTCTACTCCAGATTCGACATCAAAGGTGGCCTTTATTGTAATTTTTTCTGTGGTTTGTCATTTTTACAATGAGAATGGATTCATGGATAATTTTAACAACAAGAATTTTCGTAATATAAACAAATAGAATTAGCTTAATGTAAAAGACAGAACTGAGAAAAATTCCAACCTAAAATAGGACTTGCCAAGGAATTTATATAGGTAAAATAACTTCTTCCCCCAAAAGCCCCAAAGAATCTCCAAGTTCTGAGTTAACAAAGTAGGGAGTGGGGACAGGTAATGGAGCAATTTCACAGGAGCTTAAATAAAGGCCAGCCCATGTGGGTTGGTCAGGCCCTCAAGAAGGTTGCTTTTAAGTTCATTGTATAAGGCAAAAATTCCCTGGGGTCATTATTGGCCTTAAAAATAATGTTAGTCAGCAGGAAGACTACAGATAGACTGCCTCTTGATAAGGCTGACAGTTTTTCTTCCCACGTTGGAACAGATCATAATTCTTCAGTTGAGTACCAGATAAAGTTTGTGACTTGCTTTGGGAGTGTACATTGCACAGAAAATAATATATGTCTTTAAATGTTAGAATCACACTCAACCTGATGAGATGCCCAACCTGAGTGGCATGTGGAAACTGAAGCACAGTGAAGGAACAACGGGTTCATAATACCTGCTCTTGCTCTTCACTAGTGAGTAGGCTGGATGGTTCATTGCTGGTATACTTTTAATACAGTTCTCTGTGCTTGCTGGTTCTCTCTCTCTCTCTCTCTCTCTCTCTCTCTCTCTCTCTCTCTCTCTCTCACCCGCCCCTTGAACAAAATGGATTTGAACTGCACAGGTCCACTTATATGTGGATTTTTTTCATTAAATACAGTCGGCCCTTTCTATCCAAAGGTTTTGCATCTGTGGATTCAACCAACCATGGGTAGAAAACAGCATTTTTGCATTTCCAACGCAGATTCCCAACCAGGATCAAAATATGCTGTTTTCCATCTGCTGTTGGGTGAACCCATGATGCGAATGCCCAACTGTAGAGTCAAAAGTTGTACAGGGAGGGTATTTTAGACTGTGAGAGGGTTGGCACCCTTAACGCCCACATTGTTTGAGGATCAACTATAGCTGATATAAAAAACACCAAATATACATATGCCCAACTCCTATGTGCAGAGCTGCTGGTTATCACTCTTACCGCCAGAGCAGTCGAAATTATGTCTTCTAAACAAAGTGTGAGAGGGCTCCAGTGCAGGAATTAGGTCCAAAGAGAGAACTCCAGTCAGATGGATACTAGACTTATATGGGGTGATTACTTCGTGAGGTATATAAATGTCTAATCATTGCATTCTATTTCTGAAACTAATGTAATATTGTGTCAGCTGTAATTGAAATTTTTAAAAACAATTAAAAAAAAGAAAAAGAAAGAAAGAATTCCATTGATGTGACCCGCGCACCAACAGAGCACTCCCGACTCGTCAGCCAGAAGCCTACCGAAAGGGTACCTGAGAGGATTGGGTGGGAGACTGGAAAAAAAAGAGACTAGAGATGAAAGCTGGGGGCAGGAGGTCCACCCAATGCTAATGGCAGAGAGTGGCCTCGTTTATTATTTGTATACAGCTTTTATAGCAAAAGTAACTTTCCTAGGGCAGGTGATATTTGGGGACCTTGAGGGAGTAGCCCCCTCCTCTCAGGGAACAAATTCCTTGGAGACAATCTTTCCGAAGCGAGACAAAACAAAGTATAGCAAGTAGGAACTGTTAGCAGGATGGCCTTCCATTCTGTAGCTTTCAAGGCCGTTGGCTGCTTTCTCCTCAGTGGTCAACCTTCCCACACTGCTCACCCGGGCCTGAGAGCCTGTCAGCCTGCCAGCTCTCAGGCTTAACCCTTACTGCAGACCTCCAGCTCCCTACATTCCATAACACCACAACAGATATAAAGAGAAAAGCAAAGGCCAGTAATGTAGAGAAACTAAAAAATATCATCCTCTGCCTAGAGTAAAGCCATCTCAGCTTTGGATACATAAGGGTTCCCCAAGCCTACTTGTCATACAAATGGATCATAGATGCACAACATAGTACCATGTAGTGAGGATACCAAATAGTTGATTAAGTGAAAAAAACTTTACATAGAGAAGTAATTGAGTATAAATAATCTTAGAACCGCTCACTAACCCACAGGCCAGGCATGCATAAAGTGTGTGAATATGGCCAACTATCCAACAGAGTGGGATTCTGACCCTGTAATGACCCCTACAGATTTATAGGCTCAGGGAAAGGGAACAGTTATGGTCGATGTTACATGGAATCTTCCAGCCAGGGAAGAAATCTTGTTCGGAAAAAATTGGAGGATTTGGTTCAGGAGCTGAGCACCTGCTATCAGCCTGTTGAGGTAACAGATCTGCTGAGTTAGCTCTTTGCTAAACTATCCGAAGGAAATGAGACTCCAGGTTCATCCAGGTTTGTCTCTCCTCACCGTTTTCTGTTTATTCAAGTTAAAACAAAAATGTGCCTACATTTGGAAAAAGACCTCCAGATGGTACTTGTGCATGATACCTTTAGTTACCAATATAGTCCTCTTTTTATGAATAGGTGGTCACTATCACCAGATATTTGAAGATGCTAAAGTACAAATAATATAAGCAGAAATTAATACAAGAAATAGTGAGAAATTTTTTCATTCTAATTACGAGAAGATAGTGGACCCATAAAATAAGAACAGGCTACTAAGAAGCATTCAGAAAACAAAAAGGAGCTCTATAACATTAAAAATGTGATTGCCAAAATAATATATTGAATGAAAGGGTTGAATAATAGAATTGGTATGGTTAAAAATCAACCAAAGTACTGTACTAGATGATAAATCTGTCAGAAAATAGCACAAAGAGACAGAGAGAGAGAAGGAAGGAAGGAAGGAAGGAAGGAAGGAAGGAAGGAAGGAAGGAAGGAAGGAAGGGAGGGAGGGAGGAAAAGGAAGAAGGGATTAGATTAAAAATGTAAAAGGACAATTTAGGAAATATGGAAGAGATTTCCAGGACACCAAAACTCATCTGGTAGAAATTCAAGAAAGAGAGAAGAAAAAGAGGGAAAGAAGGAAAAATCAAAGACATAATAGAAGAAAAAATTCCCACATTAAAGGACTTGAGTCATCAAGCTGAAATGGGCACTCAAAAAATAAGTAGAAACAATTTTAAGTTATATGTAGATGTACAGACTAGTAAAATATTTACATTAAATGATAAACTGAAAATCCCCAAAGTAAAATAGCACCTTATAAACACAAGAACAACTATTGAATTGACATCTGATTTCTCACCAACAAAGACTACTAGTACACAATGGAACATTGTTTTCAAAGTGCTGTAAAAAAATTATTTAGAACTGAGAATTCTATTCCAAACCATCACTCATATGTGAGGACAAAATTAAAGCTTTACATAGGCAAGGGATCAAAATGTTCAATATTCATCTATCCTCTCTAAAAATAATTCAAGGATATATTGCAGTGAAATGAAAAACTAAATCCAGGAAAGAGATAGACATGGAATACCTAGAATAGTAATGAGTAAGATACACACCAAAAAAAATCACAAAACCTTCAATTGAATCTAAATAACTATTGGTAATATGCATAGGACACTTAGAACAATTATTAATAAAAGAGTTCTTAAATAGCAGGGACATAATATAATCTCAAATTTATCCCAGAAAACTGAAAGTTGGGAAGAAGTTAATTATAAATTTACTAAAGATCTTTCCTTGTTCAGATTACGGGTTATAAATATTGATTAATGCTTGATGTTACAGTAATCTACATGAATGTACAAATATTATAACTAACAAATAGAAAAATAAAAATAAAATGTTGCTTCAGGGATCTATTGTTGCTTTGGTATCTATTGCTGTGACTTAAAACAACAATAATCATTTATTTTTTTATCTCTCATAGCCTAGGGACTGACTGGGCACCACTGGTCCTGAAGGCTCCCCACTCACACACATCTGTCAGTTGATGCTGTGACCTCACCTGGACCTGTGAGGCAGAACACCCACGCATGGCCTTACCATGTGGCCCAAGCTTCCTCATAGCCTGGTGAGCAGAGAGAAACAGAGACCAGGACAGGCAGAGCCAGGCAAAAGTTGTAATGCCTTGTGTGAACCAGCTTTCAGAAACCACTCATATCTTCCACCACTTTCTATTTGCTTGAAGTGAGTCATTAAGGCTACCCCATATTCAAAAGAAGGGAGATGACTCCACCTCTTGCTGGGAAAGTGTCAAAGAATTTGAAGACAGATTTTTATAATTATTTCAGATACAGTATATCTATAAAATAACTAGTGGTTTCAAAAAAAAGAGACCAAAGAGAATTTTTGTAGTATTATTAAATGTCAGGAAAAAAAAATGAAACAATCAAAAACTAGTAAACGCAAACTAAGATGGCAGTTTTAATATTTCAAAAATTACAATGAATATTAATGGCTAATTTCTGGGGTTAAAAACAGAAACTTTTGGGGCTGGCCAAGTGGCTCAGTTGGTTAAGAGCTCACTCAAGAGTTTGAGCTCTGAGCAACAGCGGTTCGATTCCTGAGCTGAGCTGAGCAGCCGCTGAGCTGCCAACAGGTGGCAGGATGGCTCAGCTTAAAAAAAAAAAAAACAGAAACTTTTTAATTAGATTTAAAACTAATGAAACAAGAGAATAGCTACTGTAAGCTCTTTTAAGAGACACGCATAGGGGAGTCCAGTCAAGATGGTGGAGTAGTTAGATATAGTTGAGAGAGAGAGAGAGAGAGAGAACATGAAAAGAAATATGAAAATAAAACAAAGACACACCAAGCATATTAAGTATCAGACAAAAATAGAATTAAGGGCAAAAACTAATGTGAATTGGGAATGATATAAGCTAATAAAGTGCTACATATGCTAATAAAATCATCAAGAAGACATAATACTCATGAATTTTTATGTAAAGACATAGTTCTAAAATATATGAAACAAAAATGTTGGAAAGGCAAAGAACAATTGGCAAACCACAGATGTATTGGAAGTCTTTCACACCTCTATAATCAGAAACTGACAGATCAAGCATACAATAAATAACTGAATTAGCAAGCCCAACTTAATAGATACAAATACATATACTCAAAAATATATATTTCTTTTCTAACACCCATGAAACATTATAAAATTGGTCTGAGGGCCTCAAGGAAATTTTCAGTTAAATCCCAAAAACAAAAATCAGCTATTCTATGTTATCTAAATGCAATACAAGAAAACTGAAACTTCGCAACAAAAAGTCACCCAGCTTGGAGTTCTAAAACATTCCTCTATATTATTACCCTTAAATTAAAAGGTAAATCAAACTTGAAAGTATGTATTACTTTAAGTAAGTGAAAACACAGCAATTCCTATGGGATGCTGTAAATCAATATTTGGAGAAATGTTTATAGCCTCAAGCTTGACCATGCATCAGAATCACCTGGAGATCCTGTTAAAATACAGATTTCCGGGCCCCGCTCTCAGAGTCTGTGATTCCAGAGTGCTGGGGTAGGGCCTGAGAATTTTTGTTTTCATCAGGTTTCCAGGTGATGTTGAGGCAGCTGGTCCTGGGACCACACTTTGAGAACCACTGTTTTATAATTTCACTTAAATGTCCTCTACAGAGGAGGGAGGCCTTCTCTGGTTACCCTAACCCAGTGCCTGGTACATTTTATTCATTTTACATTTTGCCATCTTATTAGAAGTTATTCATTTTGTTTAATTGTTTATTCATCATTTTTCCTCTGAAGAGCATTAAGAAAAGACAATCATAACAATATGATGGTAATAATAATGAACTCGCAAAATTTTGTAAATATGGAGTCATTGCCAAATATAGCATGATAAATTGGTATAAAACCAAATGCCATGAATGTCAACAAGTCATTAGGTGTTTCTATGTCTATAACCAGAGTTTCCTGTGATGATCTAGTGGTTCTCAAACTTGGCTACGCAATGGCATCACCTGGGGAGTTTTTTGTTTTGTTGTTTTATTTACATATTTTATTTTTTATAATAAAATAAAATATTATTTGGTATACAATAGTATATTAGTTATATTAGTTTAAGGTGTACAATATAGTGATTCAACATTTTTATACCTTACAATGTGATCACCCCACTAATTCTAGTAATCATCTGTCACCATGTAAACTTAGCACAATATTATTGGCTATATTCCTCTTCACCTTTTCCACCCATTCACCCACACCCTCTCCTCTGGTAATCATTCCTTTAGTCTCTGTTTCTCTATTTGCTTTTTTTTTTATTCTACTTATAAGTGAAACCATGCAGTACTTGTCTTTCTCTGTTTGACTTACTTCACTTAGCATAATACACTCTAGGTCTATCACGTTGTTGCAAATGGAAAGATTTCATTTTTGTTGTGGCTATATAATATTCCATTATATGTATATACCACATCTTCTTTATCCATTCACCTATCGATAGACATCTAGATTGCTTCCATATCTTGGCTATTGTAAATAGTGCTGCAATGAACACAGGAGTGCATATACTCATATCTTTTTGAATTCGTGCTTTTGTTTTCTTTTGATAAATACCAAGAAGTGGAATTGTTGGGTTGTATGGTGGATCTGTTTTTAGTTTTTTGAGAAATCTCCATGCTCTTTTCCATAGTGGCTGCACCAACTTGCAGTCCCACCAAGTTTTGATAGTGACCGATGCTTGGGTCCCAAACCCAGAGATTGTGACTTAATTAGTCTGAAAGGTAGCCTGGGCATTGGGAGTTTTAAAAACTGGTTGCTATATGCAGACAAGATTGAGAACCACTGATCTTTAACAAGGAAATAAAGTCATAGATAACTACATCTTTCTCTTACTCTTAAAGGACAATCGAGCTATACATAAGTTTGGATACAAATTTCTGCCTTCTCATGAATTCAATGGGAGTTTTGTCTGCTGAGGAAAAGCAGATACAGCCCTCCAGCCCTTTCCAGCCACAGTTTTCACTGAATAGACATGGCTTTATGGTACGTCGCGTCCCCACCCCCAACATATTTCACAGCAATTGTAACAACGGTATGAATTACAAGTGATATGCTTTGAATGTTATTATCCGTTTCCCCATATCTTGACATTTGAGATGTAACCAAGAACTTTGCATCCCCTTGGACTGGTTGGAGGGGGAGATTCTGATTAATGTCCTTTCAACTCCCTTATGAAACACATGGCTTGTATTAGAGACAAGATGAATGAATTGATACATTGGGAACGGCCTTCACATTAGACGAACATGACTTACTAAAGCCAGGAATGTCCTAATGATTAAATCTATCCATGTATGTGAATCAACGTATCTCCTTCAGGGAGCAGCTCTTTTAAATGGGTTGTTTTCACTAGCAAAGCAAAAATCTTCCCCACCACTGAACAGAAATCATCACTCATCCACGTAACTGTGAACATTAGAAATTTAATGAGCTGATAATGCAAAAATAAATTTACCTTCTGTTCTGCTCTGATCATTTACATTTACTCTCCTTCAAATATTTAGCTTAAAAATACAAAAACCCATTGCCAAAATTTGTAATTTTTAATCATGTGAAATTTGCTAGATAAAACATAGGACACCCAGCTAAAATTAAACATCAGATAAACAACAAATAATTTTTTAGTATAAGTATCTGCCAAATATTGCATTAGACATATATATTCATACTAAAAATATCTTCGTTGTTTGTCTGAAATTCAAATTTATTGAGTATCTTGTATTTTTATTTGCTAAACCTGGCAACACTAACTACTGAGGACTCCATATGCTGAAGTCACATTTTTCAGTTTTAGGGGACTTTGGTGAATATTTGGTCAGAAGACATGGTCTTATCACTAAATCAAAGTATTAAATTTCCCTGCTGGTAAAAGAAATCTCTCTATAGTCAGGCAGTACCAACAAGTTAACCTCAACTGACATGAATGAGAACCATTTCTAAGTGGTTATAGTTTCTAAAACAGAGCTCCATCTACAATAAATGTAATTATTTCACTAAAATTGTTTGCATGTGTTTCATTTCTGCACCAGGCCATGTTCCTGTACCATCTTAGTTGCCTTCATCTGTTACTTTGCAGGCCTTTCTTTGCCCATATCTTTGATTTAAATTTATCATGACACATTTTTAAACAATAGCAGGAAACCTCACTTATGACTTTAATTATAAAATGGTGTTATAAAATTATATCCACATTTTGCTTTTGGCAGGCAGCAGTCCTCATTTAACATGAATATCTCAACTTGGCCTCTGCAGTTCTCTTTGGTTGATTTCAGTGCTTACTGTATGTAATTGATATAAAAACACAAGTTTAGGAAGCAGTTATTGGAACTTGTTAAAAGAAGTAGCCACATTCATAAATACTTTCATTTTGCTGTATAACATGCCAAGAGAATTAATAACACACTTTGGGGAATATGGGAGAAATTCTGACTTTTTAAAGAAAAACTGATGTATTCTGCTCTTAATGTTAATTGTTTGACTGTAAGGTCTATAGCTTTGTTTCTCTTCAAGTCCCAATGGTGTCTAAGAAAAAAAAAGAAAGAAAGTGAACTAGACAAATATGCAACTCTATAAATGCCTGTTGGCATTTAAATAATTCTATTGTCCTTTCATAGTGAAAAGAATAGAAATATGTCAGTCCTCTAATAGGTATAACAGAAAAGATCACAATAAAAATCACCAAAAGCCATCAGTGGAAGTCTCAAATTTAATGCTGCCTGAAATAATCTCAATAAATTTAAAGTAGAAACTTTAAAAATAAAAACTAGTGATTCTTTTCTCCATTAATGTAGGCAAGTTTCCACATTCCTCTGGCTTGAAGACAAATGTAGCTTATGCATAAAAGAGCTGTCTCATTTGCATTTATAATCTATCTACTACCAAAAAATATATTTCACTTAGCACAGAAGAAACATGTAGAGGGGGAAAAAAAGAAAGATAATTCAATAAATTATATTTCTAATCTTAATAAAGGAGGAAGGGGGATATTCATAGTCCCTCACCTTTTATGTTTTAAATAACCTATATTTTACTTTGACAATTATATGAGCTAACAGTGTATATGCTTAGGAACCAGGGAAATGTGTCTAAGAAAATGTATGACAAGCAATAGCATTAATTAGATTGATATGAACCATAAAGTTTCTCCAAACGATAGCCCCAACTTTCAAGTTGTTCACCATCTAACCTAAGCAATATATAAGTGGAAAATAATAAGTGCTGGATGATGTGTTACAAACTCTAAGGACAATAAGAACCAGAGAGGGGGAGAGAGCAATGTAAATCAGAAGAGACTTGAGGCTTAAATAATATTTAGAGAAACATAGATTAGATAAGATGTAGCACACGTGGGGACTGACCATTGGGGATAATTCACCACACTGGTAATTGCCAAAATAGAAAAAAAAAAGTGAAAACTGATACTAAAAGTGGTGTTGGTCATGTACAGTACAGGCAGGACATCTTTAAAGAAAGAACTATTTCAAGGAGAGGAGCATGTAAACCAGGAAACTCAAGGGAATCACATTAACTACTGACTTTCAGAAATGGAGTGACATAAAAAATTTTTTTAAAAAGACAATTCAGTCTTTGAACCACCAAAGAATATGTCAGAGGAACCACTGCAACTCCCCACACACACCCCAAAAAAAAGACTCTGAAGATGCATATTGTTTACTTCTCTCTCTCTAGTCCCACCTTATAACTTCTCAGGACTCCAATCAGCAAAGGTCATCCACAAGATAAGTACACAATAGACACCAGCATTTCAGTTAGCGCTAAATAACTTCCCTAATAAACTTTTATATTTGTACTGATAATAGCAGCTGACATTCTAAAAATACAATCACTATGTATCAGGTATTGTGCTATATGCTTGACCAATATCATCTCAGACTATCAGCACAATCCTATTTTGTATACATTCCCCATTTTTAAAATGCTAAAATGATAGCAGAAGTAGAACATAACTTGTCTAAGGTCACAAAATTAATAAGAGGCAAACTGATATTGAAGTCCATGACTGCCCAGCTCCCAAACTCACATTTTTTTCACTATATCTATGTCATAAAAATTTCCTGGAGAGCACTTATTTCTTCAATGTTTTATTATAAAAATGTTGAAACATTCATAAAAAATGAAAGGACTTGACAAATACCCATATATCTATCACCTAGATTCTACAATTAAAATTTAACTACACTTGCTTTGTTACACGTGTGCCTGTCTATCCATCACTCTATCCATCCATCCATCAATCTTTTTTTTTGATGCATTTAAAAAGAAATTGCAGGCATTGATGCATTTTATCCATAAACATTCAGCATACATACCACTAATTGGAGTTCAACATTATTTTCAGTTATTTTTCTTTTGACATAAACTTAAATACAATTAAATGCAAAAATGTCAAATGTACCTGTCGATGAATTTTAACTAATATAAACATCTATGCAACCCAAACACCTGTTGAAAGACAGAGCATTGTCATCACCCAAAAGGTTCCTTCTTGGTCAATCCCTACCCAACTTCATAGGCAATCATTGTTTTTGTTTTTTTCGAGCATACATTATTTTGCCTTCCCTTTGAGTGTATTTTTAATGTATAGCTCTGGGCTCCACCTCATCTTCTGAAAGAGATCTTTTATGTGTGAAGTTTAGAAAACTACATATTTAACAAGCTCATCTGAAGATTCGTACGCACAGTAAAGTATGAGAGCCAATGTGCTATGCCAACCTACCTCTCTGTGTGATAGGTGGTATAATCTTACAGTTCATTTATGATCTTTCTATGTTATGCCACCTGGAGAAAACTATTTAACTCTAAATAGTTCTTCCCTAAATTCAGTTTTATTCTCAATAATCATGTTCACAACTACTTGAGGTAAGGAACAATCTGATTTAGATAAGTACTACGAAAAGCAAGTGGAGGCCATAATTCTGAAAATGAGTCAGCAAAACTGCTATTTTTCAGGGGAGGGAAGGGAAAAAGACAGATGATTCTAGATCAATGGGATCTAACCTATGAAAACATGAAGCAGTTCTCTCATGGATTAAACTCTATAATCTTCTATGAAAGAAAAATCAAGTTAGACAAATATTTAGGAGGTAATAAGTTTTAGTAGCGAGTGATAAAAAACCTAATTGAAACTACCTTAAGCAAAAGAAAAAAAATTTATCAGAGCATATAAGTGAAAAATATGGAGTAGAAATGGCTTCATCTGAAGAATCAAATAATGTCATCAGACATAGTCTGCATCTTGACTCTGCTTTCTTCCATGTTGATTTCTTTCAAACAATGGTAATGTTGGCCACCAGCTATGACTACTTACTCATAATGGCCTTAGCACTCATCATCTTAAAAGTTCCAAAAGTTCTAGAAAAGTACTATGACAAAGGACTTGTGGTCATATCTACTCTTAGAACTAGGGGTGTAGTGAGCCTCATGTGATGAGTGAGGTAACCAAGAGTCAGGAAATCAAACAGCAAAGAAAAGTGCTACAACCAAAGCAAAGGAAATGGATGGTGATCAGCCAAAGCCATATGTATTGACTACAAAAAAAAAAAATCACAAAAATGACGACACTAAGGATTAAATGAAGTTAGATTATTTGCCTTAGAAAAGGAAACACTAAGTGATATACAAGGTGTGATTAAAAAAAATACAGGGCCAGCCGAATGGCTCAGTTGGTTAAGAGCTTGTTCAAGAGTGTGAGCTCTGAGCAACAGGGTCACCGGTTCGATTCCAGGCCCGAACTGAGCTGCCAACAGGAGGCAGGATGGCTCAGCTAAACAAAATAATAGAAAATTTAAAAAATTTTTTTAAATATAGGGAATGTTTAAAATTTTTTTTTAAATGTATTATAGGGCCAGCCGAGTGGCGCGTTGGTTAAGAACTGGCTTGGGATGCCAGAGGGCCCTGGTTCAGATCCCATATATGAGGGCCAGTGACACTGCCCTCTACAGCTAAGATGCTGAACAACAGCTCGACCAGGAGCTGGGCTGCTGTGAGTCGCCAGCAACGGCGTAGGCTGCAGCCCCTGCTGCAGTGGGCTGTCATAAGCTACCATGTGTAGCCAGCAGCCGCAGTGAGCGGCCATCCAGAGACCGGCAACTGATCTGCCTCACCCAGGAAGAGCACAATGATAGTGCCAGCTTGGGCCAGTGAAGCAACATCCTCCACAACTAGACTGAAGAAC
>NW_017731439.1:2243378-2256009 GCF_001890085.2 Hipposideros armiger | reverse complement strand
ATTTACATTATGATTCATAACAGTAGCAAAATTAGTTATAGAGTAGCAATGAAAATAATTTTATGGTTGGGGCTCACCACAACATGAGGAACTGTATTAAGGGGTCGCGGCATTAGGAAGGTTGAGAACCGCTGCTCTAGGACCTCCAACAAGAACAATCCATTAAACCTGCTGGGCCCTACAGTTGATTGATTTTTACCAGCTTTTCACTGTCCCTCACTATGCCTATGTCCTTTCTTTCTTTTACCACCTTAAACCCTCAAGACCCTTATTCCTCTCACTTTCCCTTTTTTTAAGTTTTCGAAAAATAAACTCACTTAGCAGAGCCTCATCCCTGGTAAATCTAACTCTTTACGTCCTGTGAACCCATGTTTGAGTTGACCAACATGGGGAGCAGGAAAAACACATCCATGCTAACAGGTGGCTTTAAGTGGGTTTCTGGTGTGCTAGTGAACATATGCCAGTTCCCTAACTCATTCATGCTCTTTCCCTGCCCAATCACTATTTCTTATATTTTCTTTTCTCTTTAAACCTCCAATACTTTCTCCTCCATCCTCACTTGGGAAATAGCCACACTTCCTGATGTTCTGAAGATATTGAAGAATAAAAAGTCAGATTTTTTTTTCAAGTTATCTGCATAGAAACAACAGTTTGACTTTAAGTTGACATGTCATCAACTATACAAATTAGAAGACAGTAGTATAATATCAAAATACTAAGACAAAGAAATAACTGTTAACCTGTTCTATACCTGGCTAAGCTTTATTCAAGAATGAAGGCAAAATAAAGACTTTTCAGAAAACCAAAACCAAGATTATTTACTTCTTAAAAGCACTCACTAAAGGAATGTACTCCAAGGAAAAGGAAAATGAGTCATAGAGAGAGAGGTCTGAGATGCAGAAAGGAATGGTGGATAAACATGTAAGTCCCTATAAACAGGAAATGTAGAAAATAATCATAATAACATCTAACCTGGAGATTAAAATTAAAATAGAAATAAAACACTGGAAAACAATAAAATGTATGATGGTCAGGTGATTAGAATTAAAGTGTTTTAAGATTCTTGTATTGTATGGAGTAGGGTAGAAATATTAACTTTAAACTTTAAGTATGCATAATAGTATTTTAATAGTAATCATTAAAATAAAAGTATAAAATTTTCAAAGAGTAAAGAAAAAAGAGCTACAAAGTTTACTCATTGAAAGAGGGTAAGGGATAAAAAAGAAACAACTTAGAAAAATTAGTTCAAATTCAAAATACAAGTTAAGATGGTAAAAATAAATCAAATACATTAGTAGTCATAATTAATGTTATTGAACTGAACTAACCCATTAAAAGAAAAGGTTGTCTGATTGGTTCCAGCTATCTGCTGTTAACAAAAGACATATTTCAGATATAAGGACACAGAAATTCTGAGAGTTAAATGATGTAAACAGTTCATTGCAAGTAAACGTCAATCAGAAGAAAGCTGGTGTAGCAATATAAACATCAGTTGGTATAGGCTTTAAAACAAAGCATTATCAGTAATAAAGAGTTGATGATAGTTAGGTCATTTACGAACCATGAAACTATATAAGTCTGAACTTATACACACCTGAAAGTAGGGCCCTAGAATATGTAAAGCAAAAAGTATGGAAGAAAAACAAAAAGAAATCAACATTTAAACACATTTCTCTCACTAGTCAGTAAACCATGCAGAAAAAAAAATAGTTAAGAATATAAAATATGCAAACAGCCCAATTAACAAACTTGATCTAATAGACATATACAGAACTCATTAAATACACATTTATCTCAAACACAGGTGGCACATTTACAAAATTGACCACACACCAGGCCCTAAAGCAATTTCTAATAAGTTTCAAAGGATCTGTATCATACAGATCCTATCCTCTGACCATGATATAATTAAATAGAAATATATAAGTAAAAGATAACTATAATGTTTTTGGAGATTTAAAAACACATTTCTCAATAATCCATTGTCTAAAAAGAAATTATAGGAAAAAAATTTAAATACTTGGAATTAAACAATAATGGGACTACTACATTTCAAAGTTTGTGGGATATATATATTATAATAATGCACAAGAATTATTTCTTTAGCTATAATTGTGTATTTTAGAAAAGAAAAAAAAGTTGAAAATTAAGATGCTAAGCACTCATTTTAAAAAGTTAGAAAAAATACAATAAACCCAAAGCAGAAGGAAGAAAACAATTCAGCAAAGAGAAGAAACCAATGACATTATTAAATGAACATATAATAGAGTGGATGACTTATCAAGAAAAGGAAAGAAGGTAAAATAACCCATTCAAGAATTTAAAATATGGCAAAACTATAGATAAAACAAAGATTGAAATAATCATAAAATTCTGTAAAATTTTATGCTAATAAATTTGAAAATTTAGATGAAATGAACATTTCCTAGAAAAATGTAACTTATCAAAACAGACACAAAAAGTATTGTAGAAAAAAGAAGAGTAAAGAAACTGAATCATCAGTTTTTCAAAAATCAACTTATAGAAAAACCACCATGTCCTGAGAGTTTTAGATACAAGTTGTACAGTTAATGAATATTTAATTCTACATTATACAAACTCTTTCAGAAAACAGAAAAATTGGAAATGATCCTTAATTCTTCTGATGAGATTATCACAATCTTGAAAATAAACATGGAAAGCAAAAGGAAAGAAAATTACAGGAGAATCTCTCTTATGAACATCAATACAAAAATCCTAAACACAAAGTTCAGATTGAACATAATAATGCACTAACAACAGATAAATTATGACCAAACTGCCCATGAAAGAAGGGCTTAACCTTCTTTATTAAAAAATAAAGTGGGGGCTGGCCGAGTGGCGCGATGGTTAAGAACTCGCTTGGGATGCCAGAGGGCCCCGGTTCGGATCCCACACATGAGGGCCAGTGACACTGCCCTCTACAGCTAAGATGCTGAACAACAGCTCAACCTGGAGCTGGGCTGCCATGAGTCGCCGGCGACGGCGTGGGCTGCAGTCCCTGTGGCAGTGGATTGCCATAAGCTACCGTATGTAGCCAGCAGCCAGCGTGAGCGGCCAGCAGCCGCAGTGAGCGGCCGTCCAGAAGCCGGCGACTGATCTGCCTCGCCAGAGAAGAGCGCAATGATGGTGCCAACTTGGGCCAGTGAAGGACGTCCTCCACAACTAGATTGAAGAACAAAACGACAGCAACTTGTCTGTTCCCCTTTCCCCAATTCCCCAGCACTGTTCCCATCCCCCCAATTCCCCAATAAAAATCTTTAAAAAAAAATAAATAAAATATATAAATAAATAAAGTGGGCTGTAATTCACTACTTTGACAGGTTATGGAGAAAACACCATAGGATGATCACAATCCATCTTATAGAATGCCTTTTCTGAATACAATAACCATTCATGATTTTTAACATGAATAAATAAAATATCTTAAATTAAAAGGGATTGAATGAAACTAACAACCCAATAATGGGGATCTCCCTCAAATCCATAGCAAACCTAAAGGTAGAATGTTGGGAAACATTTCCCTTAAAATAAGGACCAACACAAGTAAGCTACTATCACTATTTCTGTTCAATCTTGTACAGAAAAAGAAATTAGAAGTATAAGGATTAAATAAACTGCACACTGTATGCAAAGGCCCTGAGGATTGGAAAGAAAGAAAGCTGTCCTTATTAGCAAAGGATATGACAAAAGTACTAGTTTTCTATTGCTGGGTATCAAATTATTCCAAAATGCAATAGTTTAAAATAACAAGCCTTTATTACTTCAAACAGTTTTTGAGGGCCAGGAATCTAGAAACAGCTTAAAAGGCTAAGGGTAATTAAGAAAGGGTAATTAAGATGTCTTCAGACGAAGCATTTCTCTGAAAGCCTGACTGTAACTGAAAAATCCATTTCCAAGATGGCTCACTAAAATGGCTGCTGGCAGGACCCAGTTCCTCTGCACATGGACCTCTCCACAGGGCTGCCTGCACGTTCTCCTGACATGGCAGCCGGCTGCCCCCAGAGTGAGTCATCAGAGAGAAAAAGAGACACAGAGTTTGACAGAGAGGGAAACAGAAGCTTATGTCTTTCATAAACAAATCTCAGAGTGACGACACACCATTATTACTACCACATTTTTTTATTTGTTAGAAGCAAGTCACTAAGTCCAGTACACAGGCAAAGGAGGCAGATTAGACTCCGCCTCTTGAGGGGACAAGTATAAAAAAAAAATATGTGAGGCGGGCCAAGTGGCACGTTGGTTAGAGTTGGCTTGGGGTGCCAGCTCTGGGCAGTGGGGCCCCGGTTCGGATCCCACATGAGGGCCAGTGACACTGCGACCTCTACAGCTAAGATGGTGGACAACAGCCCTGAAGCTTGGCTGCTGTGAGTGGCCGGTGACGGCGTGGGCTGCAGTGGGGCCAGCCGGCAGCTGGTGTGCGCTTTTGTGAACTGCGTGGGCCACTGTGGTGAGCAGTGGCTGGCGAGCAGCTGCCTCACCTGGGAAAAGCGCAATGATCACAATGCTAACATGGGCCAGTGAGGTGACATCCTCCACAACTAAACTGAAGAACCAGGGGACAGCGGCTTGTCTGCTCCTCTTCCCCGATTCCCCAACGCTGTTCCCCTCCCCCAATTCCCCAAATGAAATCTTTAAATATATATATATATATATATATATATATATATATATATATATATATATATATTTTAGACATAAAATATATATATAGACATTTTTTAAACCAGTACAATTATTGAGGCAGAGAATCCAAAAGAATATGCTATAACCTATTATAATTAATAGGAATGTTTAGCAAGATTGCCAGAAACAGAAATCAATATACAAAAATCAATTGCAATTTTGTGCAACAGTAATGGAATTAGAAAATATGATTTTGCTCTGTCTTACTTATTATACTTAGCATAATGTCCTCAAGGTCAGTCCATGTTGTCACAAATGGCAAGATTTCCTTTTTTCTTATAGCGGAATAATAGTCTATTTTGTATATACGCATATAGACACATATATACATATATATGTGCATATACATATATATGTGTGTGTGTGTGTGTGTGTATATATATATAGATAGATAGATATACCTATATATATATATATCACATCTTTTTTATCCACTTACGTTAACAGACATTTATGCTATTCCTTTATCTTGTACAAACTTCCAGTTTTAAGATGAATAAGCTCTAGGGGTCTAATGTACAGATGATGACTATAGTTAATAATATTATATTATATACTTGAAAATTGCTAAGAGGGTATATGTTAAATGTTCTCACCACAGAAAAGAAATGGTAATTATGTGACATCATAGAGGTGTTTGCTCTACTACGGTGGTGATCATCTCCCAATATGTAAGTGTATCAAATCAATATACTGTAAACCTTAAACTTACACAATGTTATGAAAATTACATCTCAGTAAAGCTGGAAAAAGTAAAAATAAAGAAACAATGGTATTTAATAAGGTACATTAATTGACAGGATGACAATTTTTATATGTGAACAGTCTCTAAATTAATAAGTTTTCACTGTACTTGATACACTAACTGTAAAATTTTTATAGAAAAGGCCCAAAAATAATCAAGAAGTATTTGAAGACAAATAGAGAAACTTTCCTTACCAAATGTCAAAGCTTATTTTAAAGCACTGGAAATCTCAAAAGTGTGTTTTATACAAAGATAGACAAATTGACTAATGGTTCAAACAAAGAGCTCAGAAATAGAACCACACATACACAAAACTTAACATTTGATAGAAATGGACTTGCAGATCAATAGAGAAAGGATAGACCAGTCAATAATTTCTGGGGTAAATAGTTGTCATTAGTTTTTTAAGCAGATTAGATTTCTACGTCCTACAAAAATGAATTCTAGCTGAATTAAAGACATAAATGCAAAACCCAAAACTTTTTAAAAATTAAAATAAAAGATAGAAGAATGTCTTTATGGCCTTGAGGCAAGAAAGGATCTTTTTAAACAAGACATACAAAAACACAATACAGATAATAAAAGATTGACACATTTACTACATTAAAATTTTAAATTCATCTCAGATGAAAGTCAGTATTAAAAAAAGAAATGAAAAGCTACAATCTAGAAAAGTTATTTTCCACACATAACACCAACAAAGGATTAGTACCCAGAATATATGCAGTATATATGCAGTGCTTTAACCAAAAAAGAAAAGCAACGCAATGGGGTAAAAATGAGCAAAAGATATTAACAGGAAGTTCACAGATGAAAAAAATGAATGTACAACAAACATACAGAAGAAGTATCTTCAGCCTCACTGATAATCAGAGAAATTCAAAATAAAATAAAAATGAGTTACCATTTCACACCCATCAAGTTGATAAAAATGTAAACCTAACATTCCAAATGTTGGAGAGAATATACAAAAGAACTTATGAGGTCTGACAATTAAATTCGCTAACTCATCCTAGAAAAAGTGCTACATATCTCATTACTGAATATCGCTATGGTCACCTTTGATATACTCCCCTTGGGAAGCTATGTGCCAACGCCAGCACCTAGTCAGTCCACCCTTCAAAGTAATTTTGGAACTGGAACTCTTACTGGAATGGCCATCAGAGCTGTCATCATATTACTCTTGATGTCCTGAATGTCATCAAAATGTCTACCTTTCAATATTTCCTTTATCTTTGGGTAAAGAAAGAAGTCATTGGGGGCCAGATCAGGTGAGTAGGGAGGGTGTTCCAATACAGTTATTTGTTTANAAAAAAAAAAACAGGGAACATAAAATAAATTAAGTGTAATAACAAGCAGTACCTCTCTCAGATTCAGGAAAGGCAGACCCCTGTCCAGGTTCTAGAAGCTTCCACATATCACAAAATGAACATATTTATTAAAGAATACATGTGGGCCTCCATCACTCAGGATCTGATGCTCAGTGATGGCAGAATGCAAGCAGAACTCCAAACATCCTCTCTCATGATTAACACTGTTCAGGCCCCAGGGGAATCACTGTCCACATCTCTCACCTATGTCCTCAAAATAAAAAGCAACTGTACCTAAATGCTGGACAGGTATGTCAGAGTGAGGGGATAATTTGAAGATTTGAGTATAGAGACACTTGGGTGAGCAGTAAGACAAGTCTCCTTGTCAAATGCTTTCTCTGAAAGAAATGCATTCAATAGATCCTTGCATAATGAAGAATCATTTCCCATAATGCCTAAATAATTTTGTTTTTGTTTTGCTTTTCCAGAACTAGTTCATGGTTCCAGTGATATTCATGAATTAAGTGTGATATTTTCAACAGTTGTGTAGGCAGTGAGGAAAATGTAATACTAATTTATATTACACTTGAATTTGTATATTCACAGGTCGCGATGAAACATGTGAAGTTTAATGCAGATACTTTAGATTGGCAACTAAACAGTCATTGAACAGTAAACCTGAAAATGGTTTTAATTTTATAAATACTTTAAATTAACTTCCATTACATTTCCTCAAACTAAATAAAAATGATATCTGTTAGCTATAATTTATATTTTGGCAAATAACTTTGATAAGTAATTTTTAAATATTTTAGAAGAAAAATAATTTTGGAAAACAAATGAATACAAGTTTAATTTTGCAGTTTTTATATTGACTTTAATTTACATTTGGGTGAAATATTAAAAGTTTGTATACTGATTACAATTACATCTTATTTTTTAATCTTTTAGACCAATCCAATACCAATTGTATCAATTCAATATCAATTTTGTGGAAACCTTGATTAAAAACATAGTGATTTTGCTGAATGAAGGCAAGAAAAATTAATTTTATAAAATTAATTTTATAATTATTTATATTGTTATTACTTATCTAAGCATTGCTGGTCCATCAATAGAATACTCAGATAGAAAATAATAATTAAATCTGTCATCTTTGATATCTTGTAGACTTTCAGTCATGTTTGTTGAAATGAGAAGATAGAACATATTTTAATTTAGTGTGCTATTTTGATTTATCATTTCCAGTTCTAGCAACTAAACTAAATACAGATGACACTGATACAGATCTTCTTCCAGTATAGACATAAAAACATGCAGATAAAATACAAAATGAAAGAAAGAGAGAGAGATAAAAGGAAAAAAAGAAATCTGCATATGTAAGGGGTAAATAAAAGTAAGGGCTTGTATTGATACCAGGTCTGTGTTGAAATCCTTTATACATGCTCACAGCTAGAAGGTAAGATCTTATTGTCCATGAGAAGACAAAGTTATGCTCTTGGGCACAGACGAGGCAAGGTACTTTTGAAACATCTGCATAAAAGGATATAGTGGAAAGTCTTCTTTTATTAAAGGAAAAACTAGGGGAGAAAAAAATCAGCTTTTTGGACTAGTGAAGGATCAAGGAAGCTTGTCTTTTCTAAAAATTTTGAGTAAAATAAAATAAAATTTTCCCATAAGAAATTAAAAGGTCAAGCCTGAGAAATTCTAGAGTTTATAGTATTCAAGTAATGCCAGAATTCCAAGCTGACTGGATAATCTAAAAATCCCAAAGACCTTATGCAGAGCCAAACAAAACTCATGTGAGGCTGCACACAACACCCACAAACACACATGCAAAACAATTTTAAACCTTGAAGAAGATAAACTCACATTCAAAAATTATTCACCCCATGAGGAAACAATCGACCATCAGAGGAAGTCAGCAGATACAAGAAGAAGAAAAAGAAGAATGGGGGAGGGAGAGGAGAATGGTGTGGAAAGATGGGCAGAATGAGATTTAACTTACATAAAACTGGAGTTCCAGAAAGAGAGAACAAAGGGGTGTTTGAGAAGATGGTGGCTGGGTCTCTTCCAGAATTGATGGAAAACACAAACCCTCAAAATAAAGAAGCACAAAAACTTGTGAACATAAAACATTAAAAATAAATTTATGCCTAAATATATTGTTTAAATAGTTCAAGCATAAAAAATAAAAGTAAATTCATCTCCTATTTATATACATCTGGAGAGCAAAAAAAAAAAACAAAGATTCTCAAAAGGAATAAATGGGGAGAAATTTACTACAAGAAACAATGAGAAGGCTTCTCCACAGTCACAACAGGTGCCAGGAGACAAATGAACAATACCCTCAATGTGAGGGAAAAGCTAACTATGGCCTTAAAACTGTAAAACTGGCTAATCAAGATTTAAAATGAAAGTGAAATCAATACATTTGTTGTTACCCAAAGTCTAAGAGACTGTATTATTCAGACTTTTACTGAAAACAACCACTAATGCATGTTCTTCAGTAATAGGTTAGTTGAACCCAAAAGGAAAATGTGAGATGCAAGAAGCAATTATGAGCAAAAAAAATTGTTAAATAAACAGTGACAATAATAATAATAATAATGACTAATTTGAGCATTTAGAAAAATGTGTAGGTAAATATAAGACCAAGGAAGCCTGCAAAATCAGACAGGATAGCCAAGAGTTGATAGTAAGAGTTGATCATTCCAAACGGCTTGGATAAAGATAGAGGTAGAACTATTATGTTTAAACTTGGTTAAATAAAATACACAAGTTTAAAATTTAAGTGTAATCCCTAAAACCATAGAAATAGAATCTATAATTTCCAAACTAATAGAGAAGAAAAAGCAGGAATTAAAGAAAACTTAATAAAATGGACAACAGAAAAAGAGAAAAGTAAACAGAAACCATAATATTAAAAAATATGAAGGTGACAGAAATAAATTCATATGTAACAATACTCACAATAAATATAAATGAGTTAAACTTGCCTACTTAAAAAAAACTCCCAGGGACGATCGAGTGACGCGATGGTTAAGAACTGGCTTGGAATGCCAGAGGGCCCCGGTTCCGATCCCACATATGAGGGCCAGTGACACTGCCCTCCACAGCTAAGATGCTGAACAACAGCTCAACCTGGAGCTGGGCTGCCGTGAGTCGCCCGCAACGGTGTAGCCTGCAGCCCTTGTGGCAGTGGGTTGCCATGGGCTACCGTATGTAGCCAGCAGCCAGCATGAGCGGTCAGTAGCCGCTCGTCCAGAAGCCGGCGACTGATGTGTCTCGCCCGGGAAGAGCGCAATGATGGTGCCAACTTGGGCCAGTGAAGCAACGTCCTCCACAACTAGACTGAAGAACAAAACAACAGCAACTTGTCTGTTCCCCTTCCCCCAATTCCCCAGCACTGTTCCCATCCCCCCAATTCCCCAATAAAAATCTTAAAAAAAAAAAACTCCCAGATTGAATTTTTAATCAGATTTTTATTCCAGCTGTATGCTGTTCATAAGCGAAATGATAACATAAATCACATAGAAATGATGAAAGAAAGGGATGAAAAACATAAATCAGGACTTCCAGTTAAGCATTAGAAATGTAAATCAATTATTTATCCTTACTCTCCTCTAAAACCCCCAAAAGGAATAAAGGAAAAACCCACAAAGGCAACTGAAGAGATGAGAATTGTCAAGAACATTTTAGAAGAAGGAAAGCAGACAGATAAGTGGTAACTGACTCAGAAGAGCAGAGAAAGCTGAAACCCAGCAACCAGTCTGCAAGAGGTAAGAAGACAGCATGGAGTGTCTGACTCACACCGCAGAAACCCAAAAGAGCCTCAAATGAAGCATCAACTACCTCTGAAAGTCCAGTGAAGGGTGGCCAAGAGGCAGTCTGGGTGACATTCAACATAAAAACAACTGATCCCCTCCCCAAACATGCAGGGCCTCTCAACCCTAGCAAGGGACAAATCGACACCCTGGAAGGGTGGTACCAGATGGGTTCATAAATGGGAGAGCAGGCTCCGTGCAGGGCAGGTGTGAGGTGCCAAATTGAAACAGGGAGACCATTTAATGTTGAGATTACAAGTGTCCCTCTTGTCTTGGCACTGAGAACATTGACTGTCAGGCCTAGCCTGCGGGCAAGAGATTAAATGTTCCACCTGGGGGAAACTGAACAGTCCAAAAGCAAACTACAGACATTAAGACATGGGTATCAGAAAAAGAACCAATAGCAATTGGGTATTTACTCAATAATCTATAGTTAACATCATTCTTCATTGAGGTAAATTAGATGCATTATCTTTGTCAGGGGAAAAGCAAGGATTTCAGCTATCATGACTTCAATTCAACACTGGTCTAGATTTCTGAGTTGTACAATAAGAGGAGAAAAGATTTCAGTTATAAATAAGAAGTAAAATCATGTCACATATGACTACCTACACAGAAAACACAAGAAAATACCCAAACTATTAAAAGTTTTAAAATAGAAAAATCTAACGAAAGATATGAAAGTCTTTAATGGGGAAAATTAATAAATGTAGCCCAAGGCTAGAGAGTATCACTTAAATTAAAGAGAATAGCTTGGATGGGAAGACAATATAAAAGGAAACCTCAGTTCTCCTCTCTATCGACCTGTAATTCCAACCAAAATCTCTGAGTTAAAAAAACCACCCAGTCCTCCCCTGTGTGTCTCACACAGAACACTTCACTTCTGATAGTTGGGGTCACCAAATGTGGGGGCGATTTTCCCCACGCCAACCAATTCTCTGCAACACCAACTGGAAGTCTTACAATTTAACTCAATTCTAACACTATCTACTTACCTAGAGATAGTGTCAGATCCCACAGGTTAAGGGCTCAGTCCCACAAGACTGCTCCCACCCCATTTTAAATGTCAGTCACAAGGAGTAAGTCCCCAGGTTACCCATAACGTCTGTCTGACTTGACTACAAATCAGTTCCCATGACCTCTCAATTGATTAATTTGCTAGAGCGTTTCACAGAACTCAGGAAAATACTTGTTTACCTTTACCAGTTTATTAAAGAATATGATAAAGGATACAGATGAACAGCACCATGAAGAGATATTAATACATAGAGCAAGGTCTGAGAGGCTCCTTGTGCTTCTGTCCCTGTGGAGTTGGGGTGTGCCACCCTCCCGGTGTGGATGTGTTCACCTACCTGGAAGATCTCCAAACCCCCTACTATTGGGATTTTATGGAGTCTTCCTCATGCAGGCATGATCAATTATTCACTTCATTTCCAACCTCTCTTCCCTCTAGAGGATAGAAGGTGGGACTGAAAATTCCAAGCGTCATTCCCAACATGACTTGGTCTTTCAGGTGACCAGCCCCCAAATAGAAGCCACCCAGAAGGCCACCCAGAGTCTCGTCAATAGAACCAAACATGCTCCGAGAGCTCTAACCTCTTAGAAAATTACAAGGATTTTTAGGAGCTCTGTGCCAGGAACGGGAGGGCAGAGACCAATATATATGTTATCCCACAATCTCAGTGTTTTTCAAGGTGTTTTTCAAATTCATTTTGGAAGATCAAAAGACAAGACTAGCCAAGACAATTTTGAAGACTAGGAAAGGGGACTCATCATAAAAGTCACTATGATTTATTAAATAGCTAGAGTAAGTAAAATCATCTATGTTAGCACAGGGATAGAAAAACATCTTTTCAATTAGTCTCACTTAAGCATCCCACTTTCATCCACCACATCTTATCTTTCCAGCTCACTCCCTCTAGGACAGCAGTTCTCAACCTGTGGGTTGCAACCCCTTTGGGGGGTCGAACGACCCTTTCACAGGGGTCGCCTAAGACCATAGGAAAACACATATTTTCAATGGTCTTAGGAACCAAGACACTGCT
>NW_017731439.1:2233501-2235615 GCF_001890085.2 Hipposideros armiger | reverse complement strand
GGTTAGCAACATTGTTTTGGCTCTTGATTTGGACTGATGGAACTTTCTTGGTGGTGGAGAATTGGCTGATTTCCATGGTGCACTTTGACGCTTTGTTTCAGGGTCATATTGGTACACCCATGTTTCATCACCAGTGATAACACAGCCCAAAACATCATCTGCCTCTTCAAAAGGTCTTGGCAAACTTCGACTCTCCTTTGCTTTTGTTCATTGGTAAGCAACTTTGGGACCATTTCTGCACCCACCTTTCTGATGCCAAGATTTCCAGTTAAGATTTTCCTAACTGTTTCTCTATCGATGTTTACTTGGTCTGCTTTGCATCTCACAGTCAGCTGACAATTTTGACACACAATTCAATGAATTTTTGCAATGTTTTCATCAGTTCTGCTCGTTACTGGTCTCCTGACCTCTCCTCATCAGTAATGGGTTCTCTCCCCTTAGAAAAACGTTTAATCCATTTATACACTGCCATTTTCTTCATGGCATTATCCCCATAAACTTGGACTAACATGTCCCTAATTTCACTTCCACTCTTGCCAAGTTTAACAAGAAATTTAACGTTTGTTCATTGCTCTAATTCAAGCTCAGACATTCTCACAATAGCACACAAAAATACACAACAATAAACACCACACAGCAAGACACCACCAGACGTCAACAGAAACACAGCTGTGAGACACTGATATACCAAGGTTATGAAACTTTATGGAGCTGTTTATACAGTGCTGCCAATGTAAGTGCATGGTGGCAAGTTCACGAACTTACTTGTTATACTTTATATATACTGCTGATAGAAATATAAGCTGACTCGACTATTTTTGGAAAATAATTTGGCAAATTCTAATGTAACAGACACTATTTCCTACCTTCCTCTGTGGTCATGTAATCATGATGTCTTAGGGAGATTGGAGGCATCTAGGGAATTCCCATGTTTCTGGAAGTTCGGAAAAGAGTGGAGTAAGGATAGTGAGTTCAGTGTGGAACAGGTTGTTTTAGATACCAGTAGAACATCCAGCTGAAGATGCTAATGGGCAGATAGACATGTGTCTATAAGTAAGGGAAGATGTCTGTACCACGGATAAGGATCTGGGAGTCTTCAGTGCATGAGCTGCAGGGAGAGTACAATGGAGGCCCATAAGCCATGAATGTTTGAGAATGTGTTTGCTTCATGTGCAATATATTCAGCTAGACAGGTGTTAAACAAAGTCACCATTCAAGCACTTGCCCCTACCCATCTCCCCCACCCCCACTTTAAACAATCTGGCTTCATCTGTTTGGGATTGAGTTAGAAGCTCTGATGTGGGTGATTTAAGGAGCCATGGGCAGGCTTGGACCACCCAGGGCCCCCAAGTGCTCAGATTTGAAATTTTAATCTTATAATGCTTCCAGAAAATTGATTATAATGTATATTCATTATTCTCCTGTGCTTATGCAAAAACTCAGGCATTTAACTCAATCTATATCACATTTTCTTTTAAGTGAACATTAAGAACTTTTGAAAATAGCCTGTGCTGTGATATCTGCATATGACAGGACCAATACAGGGTTAAATCAGTAATTGACAAAGAATATAAAGCTACAATAAATATTCTTACGTGATGTCATTCTTACTAAATAAAGTGTTGGCCTCTGCTTAGTACACAACAAAGAAAGGGGTAGTGGAAAAAGAACTTGATTTGCATCCAGGATTAAGTGAATGGGACGTAACCACTCTTAGAGCATATATCCAAGAAATACATAGAGAAACTAAATAAAAACATGAAGGTTCTGAAGGTACCGTTGTTCCCCATGTATAAGACGCATCCTTTTTGGAAAAATTTGGGATCTAAAAACTGGATGCATCTTATACAGTGGTTGTAGATTTTTTTTTTACTTGCATTTCCCACAAGTGATGAGGAATTGTATGAATTTTATGATGAATAAAACTTGAGTTCAATAACTTTATATAATACATTTTTTTCAAATTTCAGGCCCCAAAATTAAGGTGCGTCTTATACATAGGAACATCTTATACATGGGGAAATATGGTCATTATTAATTTTTTTTAAGATTTTTATTGGGGAATTGGGGGAATGGGAACAGTGCTGGGGAATTGGGGGAAGGGGAACAGACAA
>NW_017731439.1:2227224-2231776 GCF_001890085.2 Hipposideros armiger | reverse complement strand
AGGACATTTAAGAAGTCCTATGGAGATGCCCGTGTGGTGAGAATCTGAGGCTCCAGCCAACAGCCATGTGATTGGGTTATTTTGAGAGTAGCTAATCCTCCAGCCCCTGTGGAGATCACTGCATCCCCAACTGACATCTTGACTACCCTCGTAAGAGACTCTGAGCTAAAACTACCCGGCTAAGGCACTCCCAAACCCCTGACCTATAGAAACTGTGAGGTAATAAACACTTGTTTTAACTACTAAGTTTTGGGGTAGTTATATAGTAATAGATACGTAATATACCACTCCTTAGCACTTTGCATATTTTACCTTACAATAATCCTTTAATAGAACATGCCATCTTATCTCCATTTTACAGATTGGGAAACTAAGGCACAGAGAGGCTAATTGTCCATGGTCACACAGCTAATATACAGGGGAATGGGGGTTCCCATCCAGGAGGTCAGGATCCAGTGTCTTGCGCTCTACTACTGCACTGCTCTGTCATAGCTCAGTTCGAAAACATCTCTGGGAGTTGCACGAGGTAGTTTCAGAGAGCCCCTGAAGGAGATGGCCTCCTCTTACTCTGGCTGCTTATGAGGGTAACCTGGGGAACTTTTACTAATGCCAGTGCCCCACCCAAGATCAACTGAGGCACGGCATATGGAGTGCAGCCCAAGCATTGGTAGTTTTTGAAGGCCTCCAGGTGATTCCAAAGTGCAGCCAGGGTCAAGAACCACTAATAGAGCACTGGCACTCCGAGTGGGCGCCCAGGAGCTTGTGAGAAGCCGAATTTGTATTTCAACAAGATTGCCCAGGTGCCTTGTACGACATTAAAGTTTGAGAAGCACGGCTCTAATCCTTTCCCCAGGCTACACCTGGTCATAGGCAGCAGCTGAACATCAAACAGGTTGGCACATATGGTTTTGCTGCAGGAACTGAGATCGGGTGCATAGAGAAAAACTAAGCTTAGCATTTTACAAAGTGGTTCTTCAAAATACCAAAAAGACAGGAGGAATGAAAACTTGAAGAGACAGGTGGGAAAAGCAGGAGAGAACAAATAGCTTCTCTCAGTGTCAAAGAGAAGTAAAGAACTCCAGGGGGTAATCGGTAAAAATTAGGGTGTCAGGGAAGGACCTGCCTTAAAAGACAAAAATCAAACAAGACAGCAAAATTACCTCCCATTGGTTTGAGGCCAGGGTAACACTATCCTCACTGTATGGTTTTCGAGGTTTTGTGAAAGGAATATGAAAACTGCTTTACCCATCTACAGTAAATAACATGCCAGTAAAAGTTCACAATTTAAAAGAAACGGAACAAAATTTCTTACTTTTTCCCTATGCAGTTAGCAGCAGTATAATTATAGCTAATCCTCAGTTATGGGTGATCAGCTTTATGCCTCACCCACAGACTTTAAATTGTATCAGTGCCATCTGTTATTTAAAAAGCCAATCACATAACAACATTTCCTTCATCCTCCCCAAAGTTTGCAGGGAGGCTAGCAGAGAGTGCCCTATTGATCTACAAATGAGAAAAAGAGGGGCCAGGAAGACTATTGGTACTATCCTCTTGCCTCAAAACAGGACACGAGAATCCACTCCCCATGTGGATGCTTAGATAATAGAAGTTTCTCCTATTATCCAAAAGGAGCAGAACTCAAAAGGGAAATCAAAAATTACAGATGGCAGTCTAGCAGTGGTTGTCAAAGGTTGGCATGCATTGGATTACCTGGAGGGTTTATTTCAACACAGATAGCTGGGTCTCATTCCCAGAATTTCTGGTTTACTAGGTTGGGCCGTAGCCAGAGAATTTGCCTTTCTAACTTGTCCCCAGGTAATGCTGATGCTGCTGGTCCCAGGACCGCACTCTGAGAACCATTGCAGTATATAGCACAGTGAGTAACACTGTAGGCTAGTGCAAAGGAGCTAGAACTCTGAGCTAGTGTCATGGTTTAAATCCTAATTTCTAAATGGGTGACCTCAGCCAAGTTACTTAATCTCTCTCTGCTTCCATTTCTTTATTTGTAAATTGAGGATAATAACAGGACAATCTCCTTGGGTTGTCATAATGATTAAAAATGTTAATTCAAATAAAGAGGGCAGAACAGTGCTTAGCAAATTGTAAAAGTTCTCGCAGTGTCAGCTATTAATATCAATGCATGTTGCAGACAAATTATTTCTGTACCAGCTTTACTCAGCATAATGTATGCTTTATCAGTAGAGCTAAATAATAATAATAATTTCATTTTATTTACTAATTTATTCATTTATTTTATTGTAAATACAATTGTCAATCTTGTTCTCAAATATGAAACAGTGATCCATTAAATGAGAGAATAATGTGATTTTCCATGACTTAGAAAAAATTCCAGAAGATATTAGATTTTGTCATTAGTCTATAGCTAGGGCAGATTTGAAAGGACATACAGTTCTTTAAAAAAAAAAAAACACTGCAATTATTAAACAAGAGTTTAGTAGCCCATGTTATGGCATAAAAGGAAGAATTATATGACGAAAAAAATAAACTGGGAAAGTCAGGACAGAGCATTTTGGTGCCAGAAGTAGACAGATCACAAGGGAGGAAGTGGAGACAGTCGCAGGGTGGACAGGACACAAGATGGCTGCCACCACTTTGAGTACTAGAAAAGGAAGCCGGCACAAACTCCATGTCCAGAACACTGAACCTAGAATGAGCTAAGGGGGAATCATCAGCTAAAATAATTTGGAAAGAAACATTTAGAAAGATGGGCCAAAAAAAGCAAACCCAGAGCTCAAAGAAGAAAAACAAGAGGCAAGTAAATGTTGGGGGATCAGACATTACCTGAAGAATCCTGTCCAGACACAAGAGTTTAAATCCATCTGCAAGTTGTAAAAATGTCGTAGTTTTTCCCAGAGGTTCCCAGCAGCTTTGAGCCCCAGTTGTCTTGAGCAATTACCCTGCTCATTAATGCACCTTCTATTGGCTACCTTCCCATCTCATTCTCACTTCCCTACTTCCCTGGGACCACCTTCAAATAAATACCTGCTCTAGAATCCGTGTCTTAGAGCCTACATTGGGGGAATCCAACCTAATACAACGTTCAATATATATCAGTATTTGGTTAGATGACTTAAATTCATGGAATAGGGAACACTAAAAGGGAATAAATTCTAGGAAATGTGCCTCGACGTTAGGATAAATTTTCAGAGGTAGAAATGAGCAAATGGGTTCAGAGCTCTTACTGGCATGAAGGTTACAAGCTGGAAAGAGGGAATAGTCAAAGCTGAATAGGTCAGATGAGACCATATTTTTATGATGATAACCTTCCCCCAAGGAACTCTCAAAGTTTTTCTTGAGGGATTTCTTTATAGAATAGCTACAAAGAAACTCATTTATTAGAGTTATTTTAGCATTATGGGATTAAGACATGGGTACTTCCAAAAAGTATGTAGAAATATAACCCAAAATGAAATCTCAGTTCTAAGGGCAACAGCATATTGAATCGGACATACATTTCCTCTTGTCTTAGAATTAAAGCGAAAGGCCCCAAGTGGAGAACTGTATCAGTCAGGATGGGCAAGGTAAAGCTGCAGTAACAAATAACCTCAAAATCTCAGTGCTTTAAAACAAAGTTTTGGGTTTTTGTTGTTGTTTATACTACACACCTAAGGCAGATTTGTGGGGGCTCTGCTTCATGTTGTCATCCAGGAACCTAAACTGACAGAGGCACTTTCCTCTTACAAACCCAACAACTCAAAATCCACTCTTTTTCTTTCATGGTTTGCCATGCAGAATAAAAGAAGGCTAAGAGTCAAGTACTGGCAATTAAATGCTTCTATCCAGAAGCGAAAGCATGTTTACCACTCACATTTCATTGGCCAGGTCTAGTCAGATTGTCACATTTAATTTTTAATTGTCCATGTGCCTTGCGATGGAGATGAATCATATATTGGAGAACATTAGTTATATTACCATAATCATGGTGGGCTGAAAATTGCCCCCATCCAAAGGTATCCATGTCCTAATCCCCAGAACCTGTGAACATGTTGCTTTACATGGCAAAAGGGACTTTGCAGATTTGATTGAGTTAAGAATCTTGAGATCGGAAGATTATCTGGGTGGGCTCAATATCATCACAAGAGTTCTTAAAAGGGGGAGGCAGGAGGGTCGGGGTCAGAGAAGGTGAATTGATGATGGAAGCAGAGAGATCTGAAGATGCTACACTGCTGGCTTTGCAGATGGAGGAAGAGGCCTCAAGCCACAGAATGCAGGTGCACAGGAGCTCGGAAAAGGAAGCAAACAAATGCTCACCTAGCGCTTCCAAAAGGAACTGCCGATACATTGAGTTTTATTCCACTGAGACTGATTTTGGACAACTGACCTCCAGAGTTTTAAGACAATAAATTTGTGTTGTTTTAAGCGACCAAGTTTGTGATAATTTGTCATAGTAGCTATAGGAAACTAATAGAATAACCATCCTTTGGAACTTTCTAAGATGTGGCCTAACTGCTTCTTTGACTATCAATCTCTATTACCCACCTCCAGCCTAAATCCAAAAAAATATAGAAATTTGAAAAACAGCATTGGGGGC
>NW_017731439.1:2219239-2220984 GCF_001890085.2 Hipposideros armiger | reverse complement strand
GGGAACAGTGCTGGGGAATTGGGGGAAGGGGAACAGACAAGTTGCTGTTCTTTTGTTCTTCAGTCTAGTTGTGGAGGACGTTGCTTCATTGGCCCAAGTTGGCACCATCATTGCGCTCTTCCCGGGTGAGGCAGATCAGTCGCCGTCTTCTGGACGGCCGCTCACGGCGGCTGCTGGACGCTTACGCTGGCTGCTGGCTACACACGGTAGCCCATGGCAACCCACTACAGCAGGGGCTGCTGCCTACGCCATCGCCTGCAACTCACAGGCAGCCCAGCTCCAGGTTGAGCTGTTGTTCAGCATTTTAGCTGTGAAGGGCAGTGTCATTGGCCCTCATATGTGGGATCCAAACCAGGGCCCTCTGGCGTCCCAAGCCAGCTCTTAACAAATGTGCCAGTTGGCCGGCCCTAATTATTAAATTTTAAAGGCTACTATGAACTTTTTGGCAAATTCTAGAATTATAGGAACAGAACTTGAAGAACAAAAGGTAGCAAGATATCTTAATAAAAATATTAGAATTATTATAAAAATAATATTAAAATTGATCTTATTCATATGGATATTAGGCACGATAGAGGGTGTTCTACTCAAAAGCACTGCACATCTCGCCTATCTTTTGCCTGGCTTCGAAGCCCTGGAAATGAACCTCCCCTTTTGACCACCTATGTCAAACGTTTTCTTTTAGGGTCAACTGAAAACAAAAGTAAAACCCCGACTACCTGCCTCCTACACAAGAGAAGATTCAGGATTTCATTTGAAAAGAGACATTTAATAATACAATGTCAGCCTTGAGTAAGGTCCCAGTTCCTTGGCTGGCTCTTCAGGCCTCTTCAGTTCTCCAGTTTCTGCCCCTGATACACCCCTAGTGTGGGTCTTCCTGCATGTACGGATCAGCAAGCAAAAGGAATCAGACCCTCCCATTCATCCTGTGAGTGACAAGTGCAGCTCATCCCTGTCCTGGAAAACCCCAATCTAATTCTAGAGTGAGCCAATTATATGGATTCCATAAAGTTCTGCAAACAAAAGTTTTGTTATAACCCATTTGATGGCAAAATGTGAGCTCAGCTGACGTGAAACTATTAATAGTCTTCATTTGGCTCACTTAGTGTGAATAGTCACATGTTTCTCTACAAAAATAGCCATGTAATGGATTACAGATTGCTGCTTCAGTGTTCGAAATGATACAGTATTTTTACCACAATAGCTTTCTACAGTCCAATGGTTTGGGATAAGAGAGGCATTATGAGGCATTATGCTAGGTGCAAACAACAGAAAAATAAAAGCTGTGGTCCCAAGCCTCAAATAACTCCCATAAATACAGACCCTACTGCAATATGGAAATCTTGTTGGACAGGCATATAAAGTTCTCTGAATACAAGAGAGGGAGCAATTATTTCCTGAGTGAAGTGAAGGAGAAAGTCACGGAACAGGTGGCATTTGTGCCAGAACTTGGAGAATGAGTCGAGTTTGCCAGGTTGAGGCTCTCCAGCCAAAGGCAACTGCTCATACAAAGACCTTATTTTAGGAGACACCAATTGAGTGGGGTATATGGGAAAGGGAGGTAGAAATGGACTTGGAAAGGGAGCCCCAGGTTCTTAAGGGCTTGAGTGTGACCTCACTCGTAATGAATAAAATGTGACAGATGTGATGGTTTGACTTCTGAGGCTCAGTCGTAAAACACCATTGGGGCTTCTCTCTCTCTCTCTCTCTCTCTCTCTCTCTCTCAGATGCCATGTTGTAAGGAC
>NW_017731439.1:2186543-2213824 GCF_001890085.2 Hipposideros armiger | reverse complement strand
CAACTAGACTGAAGAACAAAAGGACAGCAACTTGTCTGTTCCCCTTCCCCCAATTCCCCAGCGCTGTTCCCATCCCCTAATTCCCCAATAAAAATCTTTAAAAAAAAGAAAAAGAAAAACAGCATTGGCAGGAATTCACTGGAACAGAAAATGATTTGGCTTTGTTTCCCCTGTCCTGCCCCAGGCCAAGTAAGAGGGACCCCAAATAGAACTCCTCAGAGAGAATGTGGTGTCAGTGCGATTAGGAAGACTCGATTCTCACTCGCTGGCAGAGCAAAACCTAGAAGGCCAATTTGGTGTGGCCTCCAGCATGGAATATGTGAAAGGGTTCTTAGAAGAACTTGATATGTGTCACCAGGAGTTTGGAGCATACACAAATAGAGACTGGTGTTTGCTTCCTGCCAAGAGAGATCTGATAAGGGACTAGCTGAAGCATTGGGCAGGTTTCAGGTTTTCTTTTAGTGGGGTGAAAATGCATGAGTAGATTGATTAAGGAGAGAATGTGGAAGACAGCCAGGTGTGGGGCACCTTATGGTACCCCAACAAGAGGGCAGCCCTTTGGAAAGAGGAAGAGACTGTGTGGGATAGAGAACTGGGAGAAGGAGAGCTGGAGCTGAGGAGGAGAAGTCCCAGAAGGTCAAGCAAAGCATGACTCAGCAGCTCTAGGAATGCAAAGTATAGGAGTTCCCCAGTGAGGGTTCCAAGGAACACATAAAAGTGTCCCACAAAAAAATCCAGCATTTGGACACCAGCCACACAGGGGAAATGGTGGCCAGCAGGTATCAGCCAAAAGAACCACACTGAGCACCAACCAAGTAAAAAAAAAGACCCTGAAAAATAGGATGCAAGAATGGATGGTGAAAGAATAAACCATCACTCCATCCCGTTTTCCAGACTCCAAGCTTGAGTCTTCAGGCCTGACTGTTGGAAAAGAACATATTTCTAACTGAATGCAAGATTGAAAGTATTGATTTAACTTGTACTATATTTTAAAACACAAAAATGAGACTGTTCTTACCGCTGAATGTGAACAAAAAGCTGTCATCGAGGGAAGGGAGGTAAGGCAAATGCAACCGGGAATGTTTGGAGTCAGTGATGGAAGAAAAATAAACCCATTTCCTGTTTTTGCCTCAATTAAGTTAGGCCCATTTAATAAACCAACTATATAAGCCAAAACAAAATAGTGTACAAATGATTACCAGCCATTCTTCTATTTATAATAGAACAATAGAATGGAGAGTATTAATTACTTTTTTCTATTCTGTGTTCTCAATATTACTTCGTCATTAGAAAGTAACTTTTATCAAGGCTAGCTTTATAGACATCTAGAATGTTCTCACAAATAACAGCAGATTCAACTAAAGATTCTTTAAATATTAACAAACATTTTACATAACTAAAAGTGGAACACCTGATTGGTTGTGGGGGGCCCTAAGACTGGATAATTCAATGGCTTAATGACATCATAACCCTCAGAGCCTGAGATGATTTTAGCACCTCCTTATGATCACAAAATGCTGAAGCTACGCCATCAAATTCTCACTCGACAATGTCCAGAGATAGAAATACAAAGATATATTTTCCTTTGCTCTCCTTTTAAAATCAAAGAAAACATACCGAGATGACCTGCAGCAGACTAGCCCCAGGTGCCACCGACTAGAATTCAGTCACATGCCACTCTTAAAAACCACTCAGTGGAAAGAAGAATGAAGTTACCATGATTGGCTTGGATTTAACAAAATTTACCTTTGGGACCAGAATGGACTGAAACACATAGCCATCAAATACATGAATAAAATGTTCTCTTAAATGGGAGAGAGAAAAAGTGACTGCTAATAATCAACCATCACATTATATAAAGTAAACAGGACTATATATCCTACAAATCAAAAGAGGTGCTGTCTCAGGTAAGGTTTCTAGAAGACTGAGATGATTTATTACAGGAATGCTCTTGGCAGGAGAGGAGCAGGAGGTGCAGGATGGGATAGAAATGTTGCTAAGCAAGGAGAAGGTGGTCTCAGCTGGATTTTACCTTCAGCCTGATTCCATGGAGAGCCCTGGAGCATGAGACAAATCACAAAATTGATTCCTACCTTGAGGAAAGGGAACGAACACTATGTACCCCATTTTCCAACCAGTCATTGTTTGCGAATTGCTAAAAGGAACCTAAACTCCATAACAAGGTGATTCCCATCAATGGGGTACAATTCTCTAAAGAAGGAGCAGCTGTGACTGGTTAGCAGCCAACACTCACAGCACCTGGAGTGGGGGTGGAGGGGTACCGGTCTCTTACAGGGAATCTGGATAAAGCACTAAAAATGCCCACCTGGAACTAGACCTGAGGACTGAGAAGCTCAACCGGAATGGCACTCTCCCCAAGATGCCTGGCACATGGGGCCATGTTGGTGTCTCCCACAGCAGGACAATTATAGAAAAGTGTGGTCACCGAGGACACCGACCATACATCTGTGATTCCTATGGAGGAGCCCAAACCTACAAGTATGTTCCCAGGTTCAACGCTTAGCTCCCTGTGTTACAGCTGTGGTTCAGGTACGGCTTTTTGAGCTTTTGTACAGGATGTGGGACCCAAAATGAAAAGCATTTCCCTACCCATATCTGCCTGGCTGCACCCATGGAAGATATGCAAGCCGTACTATCAAGATAACAAGCTTTCTGAAACTGCTGGCTCTGGCTCTCCGCGTGGGTCTGAGGGTCCCATGCTGGAGGTGGAGAAAGCATCTGAACGTGGAGAGTCTCTTGTTTCTCATCTGGTGTTATTGGCCTGCAGTGATCAAATGAATCACCCGGAGTCTGTGGCCTGGTCTCAAGCCTACAGCATATCATTCAACCCACACACTTTCAACAAACCTTCCATTGCCAACGCTCTGATAGGAAAAGGTTAAACAACTCTGCCACTTCCGAATTTCACTCCAGATTTCCTCTGGGCCGAGGAGAGCCGAGTTACAACAATTCCTCCTTTTCACTAGAAATGGAAAGACTTTAGAGGAAACCAAGACAATGAACAAATCTTTCCAAATAATCTATTTTAAAAATTATGGGTGGAATTACGATGTACAGATTAATTTCCTCTTAAAATAAAGCTGGATTTCAAAAGTAGGAAGAAAGGAGGCCTGAACAAATCAATTTTGGCAGAAGCTAAAAGATTTGAAAACAACTTAAATATTCTGGCTGCCATCTACAACAGGAAATGGAAAGATTTCGAAAGCCCACAAACAATTAATATTAGAGAAATCAGTGCTTCTAATAAGCAAGCATTTGAAACAAGAATATACATATATTTTTGTCTTATATTTTAACTTCCTGCATTTACATCTTATCCCCTTTCTGTATCATAAATTCTTTTCCAGGAAGGTAGGACTCAGGCTCACCCTTGTAGAGGCTCACCCCCATGCCTTGCACACAGAAGACACTCAATCAATATTTGCTAAATTTATGAGTAAATAAAATCAGCAGAAATTTAAACTATTTTATGATCTGCTACCACCATCATTAACAGTACAATTTATCACTTACCCAACTAAGAAAAATATTGGAACAAATCTTCTTAACACTTTAACACCTTATGTATAAATGACTTGCCAAAAACAAGCTGTACTGAAAAGCTTTAGAAGCAAACTCTGTTCCCTAATGCGCGTCGGCAACTGCAAATAATTCTGAGGGTAAAGAGAAATTCATTGCGTAAGGATGCCCTCTACTGGGAAACACTCTTTTCCACTAAGCACAAAGGACAAATTCTTCATTGACTCGCCTACCACTCACAGAAAAAGGAGAAAAAGGCTATAGCACTGAGCCTGAGATCCTAATGTGTCAAAAGGCTTGCAAACTTTGATCATCAGTCTTAAAATGCCATTGTCTCATTTTAGATCGAATCATAGCCAACTAAAGCACAAGAGTAAAGCAATCTTGGAAGATAAACTTTGGAAGGAAAGATGTTCAAGGTCCAGCACTCAGAGAACATTTTGTATGTGCCCAATTTTATCCCATCAATGCCGTCTACTTAGGCTGCCTGACTTTTGCAAATCTGTTTAGAATCAGGAGCAATAAATCCAAGGCTCAATTTTATCTGCAGAAATTACATTCTGTTATTTTTTCATTACATTCAACTGAAAGGAGGATTGCTCCCTTCCTAACTTAATGCTAAAAGCTGACTGACTCGTGATTGGGTTTTAAAGTCTAGATCGCCCTTTATTCAGTTTTCTCGCTCTCCTCACACCTTTCTGCTCTATCTCCTTATTCTAGTTGCAAGTTTTATTGCCTCATAAAAGAATATTCCTAGGAGGCCTCCTTTGGCAAAGCTTTTCACATTTCCCTTTGCTCTGCAAGGCTGCCTAGAAATTCTCTCCTCCTATTGAACCCTGAGGCCAGCAACATATAAAGGGTTAAAACCAGCAGCCCAGCACTAACCAGCAGGGATAGGGCAGAGGTGCTGGAGCCACAGCAAATGCTGTGTGACCAACGTACTGTCCCAGAGATAGGCTCACTAACCAAGCTCAAGAACATCTCAGTTGACAATGAGAAATCATTGTCATGGGAATGGAAAGTCATGAGTCCAAAAGGATCATCACATTCATTACCTGCCAGCAGATACATGCAGCAAATCGATCCATCATCAGAAGGCTGCTTGGTGAGAGTGGAATCAGAACAAGGGAAGTTAGAGGGATCCACTGTATTTAGAGCCTGCTGGGTCCACTTGCCTAGACGGAGGTTCTTACAAACAGAACCAGAATGCTTCAGATCGGTTCACTGGAGCAGGGATTCTCACACTTTAATGTGCATCAGAATCACCTGGAGAGCTAACAAAGCATCCATAGCACCAGCCGGGGTGAAGTAGGAGAGGACTGGCTCTTGTAAGGTCCCCAAATTTCCCCAGGTGATTCTGATATAACCAAAATGTGAGAACCACTGAGCTATTGTCATTTGCATCCATCCCCTCTTTACGAACAGCTTTGCTGGTGAGATTGAAACATTGAAAATCTGTTAACTAAAGCTCCCAGCTGCAGGACAGTTCTTAGATGAGCACTGCCAACACTTGTCTCTATTATTCTCCTTTTTCTGCTCTTCGTAACTGACTGATGCCCCTTTCATCATTAGCTAGTTATTAACACTTTCCAGTGGCCTGGTGTTGCCTGCTGGGAACTCCCCCATTCCACCCCAATACCTTTGCACATCTCTGCCCTGCTTTTAGACTTGAGCTCAAAATGAAATCTGAATTTCCTTATTTCCAAGTTCTTAAGAGATGACAACCAAGTATTCACAACAAGGGTTGGTACTTAGCTGTTACTCCTTTCGCCAAGCTTGAGGGAGACAGAACGCAAAACTAGAAGACACTAGCAGTATAGTCATTGGAGGGAAGAGGTGGCAGAGGCGCTCAGGAGCCAGGCCGAGGATGGGTGAAGCTTCAGGCTTACCTGAAAATCTGCTCACCCTCTTAGTCAACAGAGAGTCAATCCATATACATTCCCAGCTAGATTAAAAGCACAAGTGAATGGAACTAGCTAGACTATAACAACAGAGACGTGTTATCACTTCCTATGAAAATGTAAAACTTTTTAAAGAAATGAAAAGCTGAGTAACTTTATTGTGCTTTACCAAGTTACTGAATTCTAACTATTTCCTCTCTTCTTGGATGCTTGGTATCAAAATTTCATAGAGAAAACAGTGACAGTCATCATCTTTGCATAACTCGATTCTCTCTTTCTCTTGGTACAATGCTGGAAAAACCAGATATCACTCCATATGGATTCTGCAGCCCTCCTGCCTTCTGGGGTCCTCACACCAAATGGTATCCCTCTCTTTGAAACTTTAATTTATCTCTTTTTACAGACTTTTCTTCAACAGTAAAACATATTCTAGTGACATATGTTGTAGTGTACCATCTTAAAAACAAACAGGGCCAGCCGAGTGGTGCGTTGGTTAGGAGTTGGCTTGGGACGCCAGCTCTGAGCAGCAGGGCCCCGGTTAGGATCCCACATATGAAGGCCAGTGATGCTGTGCCCTCTACAGCTAAGATGGTGAACAACAGCTCGACCTGGAGCTGGGCTACTGTGAGTGACTGGCGATGGTATAGGCTGCAGTGGGGCTGGCCAGCAGCGGGCGTGAGCTTTTGTGAGCTGCTGTGAGCTGCCATGAGCCACAGTGAGCGGCCGTCCAGTGGCCAGTGACTGATCTGCCTCACCCGGGAAGAGTGCAATGATAATACCAACATGGGCCAGTGAAGCGACATCCTCCACAACTAGACTGAGAAACAAAAGGACAGCAACTTGTCTGTTCCCCTCCCCCAATTCCCCAATAAAATCTTTAAAAATAAACTCTCTCCTGACTCCCTTCAGTTATTGCATTATTGCATTTTCCTCTCTCTCTGTCTCTCTCTCTCTCTCTCTCTCTCGTTCCCCAGGCAAAATTTTCAAGTGTTATCTATACTTGCTGTCACTACTTCCTCACCTCTCATTCTTCAGCCCATTTTAATTACACTCTGCCCCACTAGAACAACTCTTGCTAAGTCACCAAGGGCCTCCATGTTGCCCTAGTTGATGGTCAATTCTTAACCTCCATCTTGATCCTCAGCATCATGTGACACAGTTGCACCTTGTCCTTCTGGAAATACTCTTCTTTTTGCTTCTGTGAGACCTCGTCTCCCCCCTACTTCTCTGGCCATCACTTCCCAGTCTCTTCTGCTGGATCCTCTTCCTCCTCTAACTGAACTTTAAGGGCTCACGCTCCTCAGGCTCTTTCCTTGACCCTATTCTCTTGGCACTCTTCATTCTCGGTGTAGGTGCTCTCATCCCTTCCCATGGCTTTAAACATCTTCTGTATACTCAGCACTCACACATCACATTTCCAGACCTCTCTATGGCCTCCAGATCCTTATGTCCAACCACCCATTTGACATCTCTGCTTAGAAATCAGACTAAACCTGCCCAACACTGAATTATTGATCCCTCCCCAACCAATATGTCCCATCTCAATAAACAACAGCTCCATTCACATGGTGGGTCATGCTTAGGGACCTGGGAGCCATGCTGGTGAGGTCTATTCCTCATCACTCCTGACTTCGCTGCTCCAGTGTCCCTCACCATCCCCACACACTGTGCACCAGCCACCCTGGGTTTCCTTCAGATTCTTAAACACAGTAAGTCTTTCTCCTTGAGACTTTTGCTCTGCTGTTCCTTCAGCCTGGACTATTCCTAAATTTATCCACCTCCAAGCTGATGATTACTAATTCTTCAGTTTCAAATTAAATGTCGCTTCCTTAAAGAAACCTCCTCTGGGGCCAGCTGAGTGGCGCGTTGGTTAAGAGCTGGCTTGGGATGCCAGCTCTGAGCAGCAGGGCCCGGGTTCGGATCCCACATGGGGGCCAGCGACACTGCCCTCTACAGCCAAGATGGTAAACAACAGCTCGACCTGGAGCTGGGCTGCTGTGACTCAACGGCGTAGCCTGCAGCCCCTGCTGCAGTGGGCTGCCGTAAGCTACCATGTGTGGCCAGCAGCCAGCGCGAGCTGCCAAGAGCTGCCGTGAGCAGCCCTCCAGAGGCCGGCGACCGATCTGCCTCACCCGGGAAGAGAGCAATGATAATACCAACATGGGTCAGTGAAGCAACGTCTTCCACAACTAGGCTGAAGAACAAAAATGACAGAAACTTGTCTGTTCCCCTTCCCTGATTCCCCAGCGCTGTTCCCCTCTCCCAATTCCCCAATAAAATCTTTAAAAAAAAAAAAAAGAAAACTTCTCTGAACTTTCAATGAAAGTAAAGTCCATCCGTGCTGTGTCAGTACCCTATATAGTTCCTTCAGGTTTGTGGTTTTATTTTCATTTGGGTGATTATATACTTTGTGTCTGTTTCCCCACTAGATTTTAAGCTCCGTGAGTGCAGAGAGGATTTCTGTGGCTAGAATAGAGTCAGTACTCAGGAAACGCTTGTTGAAAGAATAACAAACATATAAAACTTGTTGAAAGAATAACAAACATATAAAATGCTTTTTTAAATGTTTACAAGCCACCAACAATGAACATTTTGTAAGTGTAATTCCACATTAAATTTACCCCAAAGTGTACAACTAAAGTGATTATTATGACTGGGGAATAATGGAGAAATCCCATGTGGTTTCAGATGTCAAAACACACATGTTAAAATTCATTGCTAGCTGTTGGACAATGAACCATGCATAGGTGTGTTGTTGGAGGCAGAGGTGAGATATAATAATAGCTCTTGACCCCTGCTGCTAGCCCCAGTGGTTCCAAACCCCCTTTTTATTTCCTAACACCTGTTGCCAGACTTCTGTGATACCAAAACACCTGCCCATTTTTACCTCTCAACTTCTTATCTCTTGATATGGCATACATGATATAAGAATAAGGGTTGACAAACAAGAAACATTTGAGGATAAAATAAAAGTCATCTAGGAAATTAAAACTAACATGGCATAAAATTTAAAAATCAATAATATTTGGAAAATAAAGACGAGGAACTCTCCTAGAAAACAAAACAAAAAGCTTTTTAAAAAAAACAGATTAAAGATAAGAGAATCAATTGATTAGTTCAAGGGAGGGGTGAAAATTATCAAAGAAACTATTCATGAAACTTCCCAAAACATAGAGACTTGAGTTTCTGGATGAAATGAGGCCCTTGAGTGTTCAGCACAATAGAAAAAAAAATGCACATCAAGGTACATCACCAAAAATTTTCAGAACTTTGGAGGCAAAGAGAAGTTTTCAAAGAAAGAAAAAAAGATGGTTACATAGAAAAGATTAGAAACAGAATGGCATTAGACATTATGCTAAGTAAAATAAGTCAGTCGGAGAAAGACAAATTCCATACGATTTCACTTATATGTGGAATCTAAAAAACTGAATGAATGAGCAAAGTAAACAGAAGTGGTCTCAGAGACACCGAGGAACAACTGATGGCTGCTAGTTGGGAGGAGGGTGAGGGTGAGAGAGAAGGGGAAGGGATTAGACAGCATAAATTGGTAACTACAATATTGCCTCAGGGATATGAAAGACAGTTTGGGGAATATAATAATGTTGTAAATATTTTGTAGGGTGTCAGATGGTCACATGTCTTGTTAAGGAGACCGCTTCATGAATGGTGTAGAGGCTTGACCACTGCACTGTACACCTGAAGCTGACATTGAATAATATTATATGTCACCTATAATTTAATATATATTAAATATATATATTATATATATATATATAAAATATATATATATGGATGTGGAATATAGTGTGGAAAGTAGAGTCAATGGAATTTTAATAGATATGTATGATATCATGGGGGGGTGGATTGGGGAAGGGGGTTGTCACTTTGTGAGGGGTGAAAAGTATAACTATTGCATTGTTTTGTAGACCTGAAACTAATAAAAAAAATTTTTTTTTTAAATGGTATTAGATGTCTCAAAAGCAACAATGAAATATACAAAAAAAAAAACCGATGAAGTATTTTCCTATCTAGAAGTCTATACTCAACTGTGGGCAGGCACCCCCTAAAATGGCTTCCATAATCCCTCCATCCTAGTATGCGTGCCCTTATGTTACCTCCTGCCCTTAGAATATAGGCAGGGCCTGGTGACTAGCTTTGAATGAACTGAATACAGCATGAGTGTTAGAATATCACTTCTGAGATTAGGTTACAGAAAGCCCCTGGCTCTCTCGTTTGCTCACTCTGGCGGAAGCCAGCTGCCCGATGGAGAGCCCATGTGGCAAGGAACTGAGAGAGACCTCCATCTAATAGCCAGTAGCAAGTGAGGTCCTCAGTCCCACAACCCATAAGGACTGCATCCTGCAAACGACCACATGAGTGAGTGTGGAGGCAGATCATCTCCCAATCAAGCCCAGATGACTGCAGCCCCAGCTGACACCTTGACATCAGCCTGTGAGATACGCTGAGCCAGAAGACACAGCCATATCCCCGATCCATAGAAACCATGAGATAATAAATGTTGGTTATTTTAAGTGACTAAATTTTGGGGTGATTTGTTATGCACCAACAGGTAACTAACACAAAAACCAAACTATCAATCGAATGTAGATTAAACTAAAGACAATTTCAAATATTCAAGGTCTCAAAGAATTTATCTCACTCCACTTTTTCTTAGAAACAAGAAAACAAAGACATGGAATCAGGAAAGCTAAGGGAATCAACACAGGAGAGAGCAAAAGGGAATCCCTGGATATAAAATGGGGGCTCCCAGGGCCTCAGCTAAGTGACAGTTCTAGAAAGCAATCAGCTCAGGTTGGAGCACAAAGACAGGGCCAGCCGAGTGGTTCAGTTGGTTAAGAGCTTGCTCAAGAGTTTGAGCTCTGAGCAACAGCAGTTCGAGTCCAGCCCGAGCTGAGCAGCCGCTGAGCTGTCAAAAGGTGGCAGGATGGCTCAGCTAAAAAAAAAACAAACAAACAAAAAAAACCAAAGACAAAGAGCTCCAGGAAGGACGTCATCGAGAATAAAAGATGACATTAAGAGGTTATCTGATCTTTTTGTAGTAACTTAAAAGGAGATGTGCATTTCTATTAGAAAGTTTGGGGTGCATTGGTCATAAATATATAGAAAAGTAAAGGGGGAGAGAGAAAAAAAGAATGATTAACACCAAGAAAAAGAAACAAAAATAAAAGCAGTTCAAGAAAGAAAATTATAATATTAATAGAATAGAATATATATACATATATAAATATACATTTACGTATATTATATATTATTTGGCTTGATGTATCAACTTGCTAAAGCTGCCATAACAAAACAGTACCACAAACTGAGTGACTTAAACAACTGAAAGGTGTTGTCCTACAGTTCTGGAGGATGGAAGTCTGAGATCAAGGTGCCAGACAGTGTGGTACCTTTGTGGGGCTATGAAAGACTCGATTCCCTGCCTCTCCCCTAGCTTCCGGTGGTTTGCTGGCAAACGCATTGCTTGGTTTGTAGAAGTATCACCCTGATCTCTGCCTTGATCTTCACATGATGTTCTCCCTGTTTGTCTGTCTCTAAACTTCCCCCTTTTGTAAGGACAGGGATCATATTGGATTAGAGCTCACCCTAATGTTTCAGGCCCATGATATAGGTGAGTTTCCATTGTGACATGCTAAGAAATTCAAAGTTTGAGAAGTCACTGAGCAAACAGGGGCTTTGAGAATAAGTAGTGATATCCATTTGTTCAATATCCCGAGTCCCACACTAGGTCCACATACAGCAATGTTGATACTTCCAGAGGATTAGGAGGCCATTTCTCAAAACATACTAACTATAGTCTCTATTAATCACAAATAATAGTGTGCTAGCTATCGATTTGGGGGCTCTTAGCTCCAAATTCACTGTTCATTGCCTGCTCTGCAAAAATGGAGCTGGACCCTGGAAATATTTCTCCTTTGGCAGTTGGCACTATATTAAGCTTTGTCAGTAGAGGGCACCAGAGGGCCACTGCAAGAGGAAGTGTTTTCTCTCCCTGGACTGGTGTGCTCCTGGTACCCAGTTCTTGCAGCATGTGGTTGCTTCCGAAGTGAATGATTTCTCCAGCATGCAGCAACCAACGGTAGCCAGGGGCCAGCAGCTTCCCTGACACTGCTGAGGCACCTCTGTGTGGACAACTCCCCCAGCAACCCAGAGGGCAGACCTCCAGCAAGTTCTGTGGGCGTAACACCTCAGCCAACTTACCCACCATCCAGGGAGCCACGTCCTTGACCTCCCAACAAGGTCTGGATCCACCCTGAGAGAAGGAAGGGCTCCTCCTGGGTGCACCAGCTCAGCCCTCGCAGCGGAGGCTACTCCTTACATCTGCCCTTCTTCCCTGTAGAGTTCTCATTACTTCTCACTCACGGATCCTTCATTACTTCAATCCCCTGTTAGAGTTAATAATTCTCCATATTAAACTTTCCATGGTGAAATACTGTGTCCTTTCTGTCTCCTGATTGGACCCTGACTGATACAAATAGCTTTGTTTTGTTTTCAAGTACTTAACACTAAAGATTGGACGGGGAAGGCGTCCTCTGCAAGCAGGTCTCTGTAAGAAGGTGAGCCCGGCCTGGTGCACTTCTAAGCTTCCACCTCAAGCTGCTCTCTGCTTCAGAAACTTCTCCCAGAAGTAAGATTACATCAGAACCGCAAGCTCAATTCATTTCGCTTTCGTCACCTTCTAGCTTATTAAGCATAACACATGTTTTTGTGCCTTAAAAGTAACATTAAAATATAAATGAGCAAACACTAAAAAAAAAAGGAAGGCTCCAAGGTTTATGATGTTGGCTCACTGAGCAAAATAACTCAAAGTATAAATCACCATGGCTTTGTTCCAGCTGAGAACCAGATATCTTTCCTTAGATGTCACAAGGGATGGTTATCTCCAGATGCATAGGTAGGCTGCTTGGATTGTGGGTTTCTGATCCCCAGAGAGAACAGTTTAGCCAAAGTTCCTTTTATCCTAAGCTCACAATATAGAAGAAAGGGGGGTAAAAATTGGCTTCATCAAGAGAAGCAAGAAACTGTGGTAGGGCTAACCATGCAAGTGAGGGATTTCCTTGAAAATTTGCATTAATTTAATGTAACTTGGTATATGACCACGAAGTGGTCCTCTTGGCATTCAAATTGTTTCAGCCATGCTGAAAGGTATTTTAGCCCTATCTATTAAAATTAAAATACACATACCCTTATCTCTGGAATACAGAAAGAACTCCTTAAAATCAATACCAAAAAAGTAGGCACTCTAATAGAAAAATGGGCAAAAGGTTTAAACAAGCTCTTTACCAAAAAGGGTATTCAAATAGCCAATAATTATATTAAAAGGTACCCAACATTATTAGTCATCAGATCAAAGGATACTGAAACTGTAATGTAATACCAAGACATACCCACCAGAATGACGAAAATAAAACAGACTGGTAATACTAAGTATTAGAGAGGAAGAGGTGTGACCAGATTTCTCATCCGTTGCTGGGGGGAGTGTAAATTCATAAACAGCCACCTTCTGGATTACCATTGATTTACATTTGTTTAAAAATATAAATATATTTCTATGTATTATTCCATTAATATATTGTTATTCTATATTGATGATTATTTGGAAAACTGTTTGGCAGCATCTACTAAAGCTAAATCTACTATATGCTCACCCTGTGTCTCAGCAATTCTACCTCTAAGTATACACCCAACAGAAATGCATACGTACGTTCACCAAAAGACTTGTACAAGACTGTTCATTTCAGCACTGGTTTTAAGAGACAAACACTGGAAATGATGGTTATAATAAATAAGAAAATGGATGAATGTATTGTGGTTTAGCCACACATTGTAATATAATACAGCTGTGGTGATAAATGAAAATGGGTTCATCTCACAAACATAATAGTGGGAAAAAGAAGCCAAACACTGAAGAACATGTCATATGATTTCATTACATAAAGCTCAAGAACAGACAAAACAAATCTACGCTGTTAGAAGTCAGAGAGTGGTTAGCCTTGGGGAGGAGAGAAATGCCGGGCAGGGGCATGAGGGGGCTTCTGAGGCGCTGATAATGTTCTCTTTCCTAATCTGGGTGCTGGCTTCATGGCTGTGCTGTTGGTGAAATTCCTTGAGCTGCTTTGTTATGATATGTGCATATCTTTTTATTTATGTTACACCAATAAAAAGTTAAATAAATACTTAGACAGATATAGAAATGTATATTAATACATACCTCGTGGCCCCAAAGTTGTATTTCTCTGAGTTTGTTCTAGAGAAATGCTTACCAATGTGTTCAGGGGTTGGATCAGTTTGGGTCCCCTGGGAAGCAGATGCCAAGACAAGATCGGAAGGCAAAAGATCCATTGGGGTAAACACTTGCAACAAATAAAGGCGGAAGCGGGCAGGAGAAGACAGGCAGACCCTTCAGGCGATGACGCTGATCTGAGATCTGAGAAAGGAGAAAAGGAAGGAAGGATTGTGTAGGAGGTTCCTCAGACTGCAGCAGAAGTCTGAGAAAATTTAAGCCAAATCGTGGGGACACCCTCAGCCACAGTTGCCCAGGAGCCATGCACCAGGCAGGTACAGTACCCCTGCCATGCTCAGTCATTGCCTGGGAGCAGTCTGGTGGCAGCATGGTCTGGCTGCGATGGATGCAGCGGTGTGTCATCTGGAAGCGTCAGTCAGCTCTGCTCCCTGCAGCAGGCTCATCTGAAGGACGATAGCCACCACAGGAGGCAGGCACACAGAATATCCTTTGCAACATTGTTTGTGCCCGCAAAAAAAGGTAACCTGCCTCAATGGTCCATTGCTAGGGCGGTAACAAAATAACTAAATAGCCACACCAGACGATGAAAAGGAACCAGATAGGTCTAACCAGATAGATAGATAGATAGAACCAGATAGGTACTAACGTGAACACATGTTCAAGACATACCACAGAGTGAAAAACTAATAATAAGTGGCAGAGTTCTTTTTTCTTCTGTGACCACAAAAGACTCTGCTTTAATTATGAAAAGCATTATTGTTTGTGACTACACATAAAAAAATTCTGATAAACTTTCTATCATTATTTCCCTGTTCTTTGGGTGTATTTTTTAATATGTATTACACATTCTAAGCAAGTATACACACAAGACATTACTCCTTTAGCTGCCTTTGGTGAATCCATAAATTGATGTGCTCATTTATTTTTCATCAGTACCTTTCCATTGTTCCTTTCTCAGCCACTATTTGCCTTAGGCCTTTGCAAATATATTTCAACAAAAGTGTATATCTTTCAAGAAAAGAACAGCCATTGACATCAATGGTCTCTCACGGTTTTGGTCTTTGTCCACGTCCTGGTTTCCACTTTTGACATCTCATCCTTTCCCTTTGTCCATTTTCTCCTGGGAATAAAATATTCATATTATCTTGAGGTCTTTGAACCCCAAATTATTATGTTTTGTTTGCAAAAATTATGCTATATATTGGTGCGCTCTTCTCCCTCATTTTTTTCGTTGGTTGGTTTGTTTTCCAATAACTTGGAAGAATTTGCTCTGGGTAGCTCCTTTCTTTTATTTGATTGGTCCCTGCCCCACCTTCCCCTCTCCTCCCACCATGACCAGTTTTACACATTTCCCAGGTGGCTTACTGATGTAAGTGGCCAAGAACTAGTCATTTCAACTGACAATGAATCATGGATAATAACAGCTCAGTCCCTGGCGTCAGACCTCCCTGGGTTCACATCTTGGTTTTGCCACTTACTAGCTGAATACCTTCATCCAAGTTAGCTAACCAGTCTTTACCTGAAAATAGGGACATTAATAGAGGTGCCCCAGGAGGGTATTGTGAGGATCGAATGAGAAAAAAAATCACATAAAGTGCTTGGAGCTCTACTGCTCGCTCAACTGATCAACTAGCCACAGAACCAAATTTTAATAGCACTGGACATTACACAACTAAGTCATCAGAGGTGGGACCCTGGTGGGAAAGGAGAAAGTGCTTTGCATTTCTTTAAAGCAACAAGTTTATAGTTGCTCTTTTTATTTAGCAATAGACACTGGGAACAGTTCCAGACACCTGCAAAGTGACCAAATTCTAGTCCTTAGGTTTGTGGAGACCTGGACGAAGTTAAGAGAACCGTGACTCAGCAGAGCGACGCTCACTCTGCCAAGTCAGAATGTCACCATTACCGAATCTCAGCAGGAAACAGAATCCAGGGTGCCTCAAGTTCAATGAATTCCAAGTCATTAAAATCAAGAGCAAAGGACTGGGATTTTAACACAACATGTTTATAACATTTGTCACTGAAATGGGCCAGCTGCTTACGGGGACCATAAATAGTTCTGTCATTTCCCAATTTCCAGCTCTCACATTTTAAAAAGATTTTTTTTTTGAGATCAAAACAATAAAAACAGAGGGATCAGAAGATGATATATGACAGGATGTTAAGCAACGATGAATGACCTTTTAATACGCACACTCACTTAGTCATTGCTCTCAGATGGTCAGCCTTTCAAGTTGGAATTACAAATAATTCCTTCCGTCAGCGAGTCGCAAACAACCCACTTATCAAAAATTGTCAAATAAATCTGTCACTCAATAGGGGTTACAAGGCGTTCGTAAATGTGGCAGACTTCCCAAAGTAACAAGCCCCCCAACACCCTTGACTGTCTTTTAGGAGGAGAAAAAGCAAACGATTGAACAGTTGCCGGAGACTCAGAGAATCCAAAGACTGACGTGGCAGCCAAGGGGTCGACAGGAGCCAAGGAGGCCAGCTGCAGGCTGCAGCCTCAGCACTTGGCCAACACACACAGAGGCTGTTTATTCTCAGGGCCCACCTGTCAGACAGGCTGTGCAGGTGTTGGCTGAACAGTGGCTTTGCCTCTCTGGCCCTTCCATTATTCCTAAAGAGAGAGGACTATAAAACAGGGACCAGAACACCCATCTGGAGTCATGGACTCATTGAACTTTTAACCCAGAAGAACCCTTAATGACCATCTAACCCATCCCCCTTCATTTAACTCAGGAGAAAAAAGCGCCCTTAGGAAGATCCCGGAATTTTCCTGGGATTTGGGATTCATAAAGGCAGAACCTAGAACAGACTCTGGACCTCCATACAGACCCCAGTCATTTCTTGAGCACCGTAGGAGATAGTAAAACAAGGGAAGAGACACAACCTCTCTTCGAAGACATTATCGTTGGCTCAATGTGAACGGCCTAGCATATAATGCTTGTTCAAAAAAATGACAGTGCCCACCCTTTCCCCAGGTAAAATATTAAATTCTACCTGGTTAATTGACATTTTAACAATTGCAATGTCAAATTTGAAATAGATGGTTAACTCACATATTTAACCCCCCAAAAATCAGTTAATTGAAATAAACGATCAAATCTTTAGATTCATTTACAGAATTTTCTTTTTTAGAATTCCAATCACTGCTGAAAGTGAAAGTTTCTAAGTCTGATTTAAATATTAACAAAACAAATGTTAACGTAACCAGTCCAACTAAATGTGTTCCAAAGCCAGTACTTGCCATTAGGAATTGCCTTCCAGAGAGTTCTTGCCTGAAACATATTTTTTAACAGCCCCCCCCCCTCCCTTCCTCAGTTTACAGCCCCCTCAAGCACGTTTCTTCTTGTGAAGTTCTCATAAGATTGTATGGGGTGCTCATACAGTCTCCCTCCCTCACCTAGCAGGAGGATTTATACTATGTCAAATGAAACCATGGGCTTAAGAACCAATCAATCAGATCTGGATTTCCAGTTAGGAGACTTGAGTGAGTTGTTTAAAGTCTCAGTTTCTTCATCTGTAAAATGGGTATAATAATAGAGCTTACCCGGATAGCTGTTGTGAAGATTAAAGTAATGCCACCAAATAGTCAAGAGTTACTCTGTGCCAGCACTGTGCTAGGCACTGTGATGGCCCTAAGAATTCAGTAATGATGAGTGATCAAGGTCCCCATTTGTACCTAGAACAAGAGAGAGGTAAGCTCTAAATAAATAATCACATAAAGAAATATATAAAGACAATTCATCTCCATGAGAGGCAAAGTGACTGAAAGGAAAAAGATGCCAATGAGAATTTTCAGACTATACATAGAAAGCAGAGGGGCAAGATATCCACATTTCCTCCCTTCCACATGGTGCTTTCTTTCTCTGGGAGCCCCATAACTGTGGGTGAATGATACCAGCAGGCACGGGATGTGTTCTTATCCCAACTCCTCCCAGGAAGGTGCTCAAGAGTCCCCCAAAAGTGGAAATTTTTGAAGAGGTCACACCTAAATCCAAACCTCATGTGCTCGCCTGGACCCAAATGGAGTCCACTGTTCACCTAAGTGGCATCAATTGGGGCATCCTACAGCTGTTTTCTGCCTTGAAGTGGCTGAGGCGGGAAAATGACACAGAGAATAAAGGAGATGGAGGCAGTTGGGTCACTTGGGGACCTGAAAGGTCATTGCTTTTGGAAAGGTAGTCCAAGCAGAGTTGCGGGAAGTTCTGTAAGAGATTCAAGCGGCAGCTTCACGGGGGTGGAGGTGGGGGTAGAAAATTCCAGTGGCTATTTTTTTTTTTTACAAATTTCAGATCTATTCCACTTTGTTTTTAAAAACTGTTAATTGAACTTTTAAAAAATAAAAAACATACCCAAATGAAAGAGCACTTTTATTTGACTACTGAGGGAGAGAGAAGAGGCTTATTTTTAGCAGAATGTCTTTCAATGTCTCTTTCTGTTTCTAATTTCTCTGCTTTAGGACCAGGAAATATGTTCATCCCTTAGAAGGCCCCATTCGAGAGAATTCCCTGGCAGCAACCTCTCAGGAGCTGACTTTGGAGGTCAACCAGTCTTCTGCAGCTGCTCTCCAAAGCCCTCAAGCATGGAGTGAGGAAAGGTCAGCAAAGCGGGGAGGCTTGTGGCATTGCATTATGCTGGCATTGACCTGGGTCCAGGGAATGTCCAGCAGGAACAAATTCCACCAGCCCTGATCCCAGAACGAGTGGTTTTTCCCGATGATTCCTGTCAACTCCCCTTTAAACTGACAGAATGCATGTTTCATGTGGCTGGAGTCCAGCCAACACTGGGGCAGGGTGTGTGTGTGTGTGTGTGTGTGTGTGTGTGTGTGTGTGTGAGAGAGAGAGAGAGAGAGAGAGAGAAACCAGGTCCAAGGCTGGTGTTTTATTAATGTGGGGCTGATTACTTGACAAGTCAGGCAAGACATAGAAGGACATCAGAGAAAACAAATTCCACAGAAAGCTGAGTCTCCTTTCTGCCATACTAGAGCCACAGGTTCCAGGGAAGTGGAGTGTGGCTGTCTTAACCCTGACAGAAAGACCTTGTAACACTTCTCGTCTGTCACATTTGTTTTCTCACAACGCTCTGGGGCAGGTGGAATTGCTCCCACTTCATAAATAAGGAAATGATGTCCCTTGAGGCAGTGAGCACTCACTCCCTCAAGCCAGACCCAAGTCTTCTGACATCGTGCCAGTGCAATCCATTAGACCACCCTCATTCTAGGACCTAAACATCTAACCTGGTGTGCTTCTCAAACCTTAATGTGACTCCCATTTTAGCCCTGACACGTGAAGAGTGCGGAAGACATCATCCTGTTCTTACAGCAAACTGAAACCGGACAAACTGAAAATCAACACTTTTCTTAAACTCATTAGAAACCTGAGGTCGCAGGGCAAATCACCACCTCAAAATATGAAGAAACATACATCCACAGAAATGCAGTAACTGACATCTGCTTACCTGAAGCCACAGGAGGGGAAAACTAGTAGGAATATTTAAAGGGCAAATTTTGATGGATTGCTGGAGATTGAGTGCAGACTAGCATGAGAGTGAGAAACTCCTGAGGCTGCAGTTATGGGGGCCCCCACACTTTCATGAGGTTTCCCTCCAGGAACACCAGGCTCTCATGTTGAGAATCTGAGCAGGATTTCCTCATTACTCTGATGGGGGGAGGGTAAGAGTAATGATAAGGAAATGCACTCAGAGCCGTCTCCACAACAAGGGCCCACTCTCCAGGGTAAAAGATTTTACCAGAGCCTTATCCCAGCTGAGGGAAAAGAGCCTTCTTCCTACTCCAACCCCTTCAGCTTTTGTCTCATCTATAGTGGGGGGGAGGGGCACACATAGTCAACAGGGGACAGGGCTTCAAGTAAATAGATTTGGAATGCTGCAGCCATGGAAGGGAATAGGGGGCCAGACAGGTGGGGGATCTGTACCATTGAAGAGCAGACAGAAAACTGTATCTTTGGAGGACAACCCCAAGATACAGGTCCACTAAAAGATGCAGACTTTAATCATAAGACTATAGAAAACTCCCCTCACCATAACTCACCATCAGAAGGCTCCAGTACAAAAACAATGGATGACAGCTGGAAGAGTTGCAAGATACAGGCTTTTTTTGAATGAACATAGAGATGCTCCCAAGCCAAGAGAGAAGACAAAACAAAGACACTGGAAGAAGTTGAAGCCTCTGGTACCTACAGCTACAACAAACATTAAACACAGTCCAAATCCTAGCCTGATTAACATAAAACCTCATGCTAAAGGCCTATTTGTTTCAGTTCCTGTTACCCAATACAACATGTCCAGCTTTGAACAAAAAATTACAATGCATACAAAATACAAGGAAAAAAACATAATCTGAAGACACAAAGCAATCATGAGAACTAGACTCAGATGAAACACAGATGTTGAAATTATCAGATAGGGAATTTTAAGTAACTATGATAAAAATGTTAAGGGCTCTAATAGAAAATGCAGACAACATGCAAGTGGGTGAAATAAGCAGAGAGATGGAAACTCTTAAGAAAATGTCAAAAAGAAATGCTAAAAATCAAAAACACAGTAACAAAAATAAAGAACGTCTTTGACAGCATCATCAGAAGACTCAACAGAGCCAAGGGAGTAATCAGTGAACTTCAAATAGAAGTCAATAGAAGTCAACAGAAACTTCTCAAACTGGGATGCAAAGGGGGAAAATAATAGTACAAAATACATAGTGACTATGGGACAATTTCAAAAGGTATAACATATACATAATTAGAACACCAGAAGGGGAAGGAAAATAGAATAGAGCAGAAAAAATATTTGAAGTAATAATGGCCAAGAACTTTCCAAAATTAATGATAGACATTGAACCATAGATCTAGGAAGCTCAGAGCACACCACATAGAATAAATAAATAAAAATTTTATATTTTGATCTATTCTATTCAAACTGCAGAAAAACCAAAAACAAAAAGAAAATCTTGAAGAAAGACAGAGGAGAAAAAAGAAAAACCTAACCTATAAAGGAATATGGATAAGAATTACAGTGGACTTCTGACCAGAAATCATACAATCAAGAAAAGAGTGAAATCTTTAAATTTGGAGGTGGAAAAAATTACCAACATAAAATTCTTTATCCAGTGAAATTACCCTTCCAAAGTAAGGAGAAATTAAGACTTTTTCAGACCAAAAAAATGAGGGAATTTATTGTCAGCAGACCTTCCCAGCAAGAAATGTTAGACATAACCTTCAAACGAAGGAAAAATTATATGTCAGAAGCTTAGGCTTCATAAAGAAGGGAAGAATGTCAGAGAAGCAATAAATGAAGTAAAACAAAATATTTTCTTTTTTTCATACTTAATTGATCTAAGAAATAACTTTGTTTAAAACCATAATAATAGCAACATATTTGGTGATTATAGCATATGGATAAATGAAATATATGACAGTAATGTTACAAGGCATGAGAGAATTAAATTGGATATACTCTGTTATAATGTACCTACGTGATGGAAGAAGAACTGACTCTGGGTGGTGAATACACAATGTGATATATAGATGATGTATTACAGAATTGTGCACTTGAAACCTATGTAATTTTACCCCATTGTCACCCCAATAAATTTTAATTTTAAAAAAAGTACCTATAACACATGTGAAGCAGTATAATATTTGAAAATGTATGTAAATTATTTAAAACTGTATATTGTAAACTCTAGAGTGACTACTAAAAACTTTTTAAAGAAGTATAAATGATATGCTAAGAGAGGAGATAAAATTGAATCATATAAAATGCTCAACTAAAACCAGAAAAGACAGAAAAAAGGGGGGAAAGAAACCCCAAAAAAGTACAATTAATTAAAAAAACCAGTTACAAAGATTATAGCTATTAATCCAACGATATCAATAATCACTTCAAATATGAGAGGCCTAAACACACCAACTGAAAGACAGAGATTGTCAGAGCAGATACAAAAACACAACCTAACTATATGTTTTCTACAAGAAGCCACTTTAAATATAAAATTAGATAGGTTAAAAGTAAAGGGATAGAGAAAGATAGATCATGCTATCACTAGTCAAAAGAAAGCTGGAGTCACTTTATTTCAGACAATGCAGTCTTTGGAATAAGGAAGATTACCAAGAATAAAGAGGGCTATTACACAATGATAAAGACATCAATTCTCCAAGAAGACATAACAGTTCTAAATATCTATGCACCTAACAATAGAGCATCAAAGTATATGAGGCGAAACTGATAAAACTGCAAGGAGAAACAGACAACCCAATATTATAGTTGGAGAGTTCAACACATCTCTGATAATAACTGATATATAAAGCAGGCCAAAAAATCAGTAAGAATATAGATAGCCTAAATAGCATTAAGAATCAATTTGAACTGACCTTTGTAGACTACTCCATCGAACAACAACAAAATACACATTCTTCTCAAATGCACACAGGGACAAATGCATCTGGGACATAAAACATACCCTAACAAAATCAAAAGACTAGAAGTCATGCAAAATATGTGCTCATACACAATGGAATTTAAATAGCAATCAATTACAAAAAGATAGCCAGAAAATCCTCAAATATTTGAAAATTAAACAACACACTTATAAATAACACATAGGTCAAAGAAATTGTCTCGAGAAAAATATTTTTAAATATTATTTAGTCAAAATTCAACTACAACTTATCAAAATTTATTGGCTACAGCTAAAGCAGAGCTTAGAGGGACATTCACAGCATGAAATGCATATATTAGAAAAGTCAAAAGCTCTCATATCAATAACTTAAGCTTCCAACCTTAGGAAACTTGAGAAAGAAGAGCAAATTAAAACTAAAGCAAGGCAAGGAAATTATTTTAAAATTGGGGCAAAAATCAAGAAAATTGGTAACAGGAAAACAAAAGAGAAAAATCAACAAAACCAAAAGCTGGCTACCAATATCAGAAAGGAAAGTGGGGCCCTCTTCATGGACCCCCCCCCAGATCTTAAAAGGATAACAAGGACTACTACGAACAACGCTCTGCTCACACATTTGATAACTTAGATTAAATGGACCAATTCCTTGAAAACTTGTCATGCCCTTGAGTAATCTAAGGATCTTGTTTAAATACAGACTATGATTCAGGAGACCCAGGATTGGGGCTCACATGCTGCATCTCAGACACATTCCCAGGGGATGCTGATACCGCTAGTCCAGGAGTCACACTTTGAATAGCAATGACTTAGAACACCAAAGAGAACATATTGCTTCATTTCACAATGCAAAAGTGATGCGAATATGTCACCTTCCAGGTGTTCAGGAAATTTTTTTTTTAACTGATTGCATATTCAAGTCCAGGTCTTTCAGGGGTTTTTCCTTCGCTTTTCTTAGACTTCTTTTTGGCTTTTTAGAACCTCACCAACAATGCCTGGCAGAAACTGAGATGGAAGGCAACCGTACTGCTCATTAAAGTTGTAAAACCCTTAGAGACTGGGGGAGAATGGAAAGTTAAAACACATAGAAGCCATCGGTGACTACTTTAATCTTTGGATTGTTTTTCCCCAACCTCAGCGGTCAAAATAAAATTATGATGCTATGGCTATGTCTACAGTATCTAGTTAAGCTAAGTGCTACTATGTAATAAACAGGTTATTGCCTTTTAAGGTAAAGAAATGGGATATTGGAGAACACAAACGCAGCATACTTAAATGTTTCCAGAGAACAAATTAGATACTTTTAGTGTTATAGCCCTAGCCATGCTATATATATATATATATATATATATATATATATATATATATTAATCTGCCTTTAATGATTGTGAACATATCTTGAAACTGCTGAAGAAAATATCTGTGTCCCATCCATACCTAATATTAGTTCTGCACCTCAGGAATTTCTTGGATGAAATCTGAAACAGACTCCCATACATAAAGGGGCAAGGAGAGACAAACAAAAAAGGCAGATCATTCCAGATTGGTAGGTGACAGGTTTAACATGTGAGGGAACTTAACTTACCAAGCTTGTCTTGGGGGCCACAAGATGAGTAGATCTCTGCCCCTGTGCCTCCAAATCCTGAAAGTTTACACAGAGGCCTTAACAGCATTCAGTCAAGTATACTATCCAGATGGTCCCAACAACACATTGCTCTCTCAAGGCTGTGTCCTTGAAAACAACTCCCACTGTGGGACTGGTGGGCGGAACATACATTCCAAGTACAGGGAAGGGGGTGAGGAGTTTCCAATTGCCCGAGTCCAGCTTGAGGGTCAATCAGCGGTCACATCCTCTTAATGACTTCCTCCAACACTTCACCTCTCCTGAACAGATTTTACAATCTTACACACACCCACTCCTCCATAATGTGCCCTGAGCAGTCTGTAAGGGGTTTCATTAACATAGATACGGCTCATTTGGCAGCTCTCTGGCTGCATTACAGGCAGAAAGAACAGCAACAACATAGGCACATGTAAGAGAATACACAGATTAAGATAATGATTCCTAAAATAAGTAACAATTATTTCCACCAAGATCCCCATGATCTGAACCACTGATTTATGAAGTCCCCTAGGCTGGGGATCAGATCACCAAAGGCATTCACTTGTGTCCTCTTCTGATCTTATAAAGATGATACATTAGTAGATTCATCAGGTACAAACGTGCCACATTCTGTTTGAATAATGGCACAGGAGTCATTAATAATAATAATGTCCAATGTCATCCTATTTTGGAGGACTCCTTTTCTCAATAGAGATATTTCCGTGTTCAGTAAGGAGACATTTTGCCAGCTATCACTTAAGGCTTGCTGGGTGAATTTAGTTAAGGGCTTCTATGTGTGCTATAATGTCCCCCAATGAGCGAACAAAGATAGTGGCCAAATGATCATACCAGTGAAAAGCAGAACTTGCCCATCTGGCCTTGAGGAAAGGGAGTTTGGCAATTTTTATAACTATAAGGTGGATTCTCTCTCCTGTGCCCAAGGAAAACCCAGGGTGAAGAGACCCAACCACCCAGGTAAAAGCCATGGTTAAAGATTTGTGCCACACAATCATTCGGTTCCATTCGGGACTACCCAATAAATACCTGGGTGGCATGACAAATTGGTGCCAAACCAGTCACTCTCCTTTCATGTAACAGAATAACTACAGAGTTCCAGTGTTATTTATCCCATATTCCTGGTACAATTGGGTTGATTTCGTTTGGAGTAATTTTTGTTCCCAACATAGAGGTGTCCAGGTGCTCAAATGTCCATAACCCAGGTTGAGCCACAGGAACCCATCCCAAAGGTGAGCATATTCACCCTGGCTCTGATGGTGGTATTTTTAGGACCCTTCCAGTCAGCAGTTTGATGGACTGCCTGTGTAGTTTGATTGACAGAAAAAGAAAACCCATTTGCAGTGTTATTGATAGACAGTATGTGCCACAGACCAGGTTTCTGGATCAGTCTTGGTAATACCAAATGAACTAAGAGTACTAGTCCTTGCTTGTTCTTCCTTAATGTACTGCTTCCAGTCCCCTTCCTGTGGTGATGATACTCACCATAGCAATCCTAATGAGCTGGAGAGGGGCTGCTGCCCACATACCCAACAGTTGGATTGATTCCTTTGCTGGGCATTCAAGTGGGCCCGCCATAGAAAGGTATTTCCATCAGGTGCCCACCCCATGACCAGACACTACAGGAGCAGCAGAAGTCTATGGGCAAAAACACAGATATTTAGTAGGAACTTGTATGGGAAGTTCTTTCCCTTCTATAAAATTGCACTTGTGCCCCTGGTCCTTAGATTCTAATGTGGCTACAGCTATAGGAGCTTGACCAGATTCCTGGTCAAGGGCATACCATCCATCTTGGCCAGGTGAGGCAGCACTGTCAGGTGTGAGGAGATTGACTGGGGGGCAGGATATGCCAGACCAGGATCCCTATCCTCTCTCCTCTTTCAATGGTGCATGTTCCATCCCAGACATAGTGCATTTCAACAGGTCAGCTTGTAATAGAATGATGGGATCTCAGTGGAAATGGAGTAGTTTCCCTCATCCAGGGGCGCGAAGTAACTCACCCATCCCAGTGGCACATTGCATTGCAAATTCCTGTAGGTTATGCCTCTCCCAGGTGGGATGGAGCTTGATATTCTGGGCAGCATAGCATGTTCATCCATGATGAGTCGGGGCAATGGCTGTCTTCCGAGACTTCCATACCTTTAAGGTGGTGGATGTGTTGGCAGGGGACCCCAGTGTGGCATATGGGGCAACAGACCCTACAGGTTGATCTTTCAAATGTATTAAAGCCTGAGACAGGTACTACTTTAGTCAACCACACAGCCAAGGTGGTTTTACCTGTTAGTAATTTTTTTTTAATTAAAATTCATTGGGGGTGACAATGGTTAGTAAAATTACATAGGTTTCAGGTGTACAATTCTGTAATACATCATCTATATATTACATTGCCTGTTCACCACCCAGAGTCAGTTCTCTTTCCATCACCATATACTCGTATTTGGACCCATTTATCCTCATCTACCACCCCTCCTCCCCCCTTACCCTCTGGTAACCACTAAACTATTGTCTGTGTCTATGAATTTTTGGTTCTTTGTTTGTCTTGTTCCTTTGTTGCTTCCAGTTTTATATCCCACATATCAGTGAAATTGTATGGTTCTTGACTTTTTCTGTGTGACTTATTTCACTTAGCATAATAGTCTCAAGATCCATTATTTACTGTGGCCAAGACATGGAAACAACCAAAGTGTCCTTTGATAGATAATTGGATAAAGAAGATGTGGTATATATACATAATGCAATACTACTCTGCCATAAGAAAAGATGAAATAGTGCCATTTGTGACAAAATGGATGTGCCTGTTAGTAATTCAATCTGCTGCTTTAATATTCCATTTTTTCTTGCTGCAAACCTTGCTGCTTGCTGGTTACAGGGAAAATTGGACCTCCAGTCAATGTCATGTTCTTTTGCCCAGTCTTACATATCATGACTTTTGAAATGTGACCTCCAATCAGTCCTTTTATTTTTTTTTTATTATTAGTTTCAGGTGTACAGAACAATGCAATAGTTATCCTTTTCACCCCTCCCCCATCCACTGCCCTCCCACTCCCGATATCATGCTTATCTATTACAATTCCATTGACTCCATTCCCACACTCTACTCCACATCCAAGACTATATGTATATATAATTATAGTTTAATACAATATTATTCAACATCAGCTTCAGAAATACAGTGCGGTGGTCAGGCCTCTACACCGTCTATGAAGTGGTCTCCCTAACAAGACATGAGCCCATCTGGCCCCCTAAAAGATATTTACAACATTATTGATTATATTCCCCAGACTATCTTTTCTATCCCTGAGGCAACATTGTAGTTACCAATTTGTATTGTCTCACCCCTTCCCCTTCTCCTTCATCCCCACCCCCTCCCAACTAGCACCCCTCAGTTTTTCCTCTGTGTCCCTGAGACTATTTCGGTTTACATTTCTCATTTATTCAGTTTTTTAGATTCCACGTATAAGTGAGATCATATGGTATTTGTCTTTCTCTGACTGACTTATTTCACTTAGCATAATGTTCTCTAGGTCCATCCATATCGTT
>NW_017731439.1:2182478-2183968 GCF_001890085.2 Hipposideros armiger | reverse complement strand
AAAATTAAAAATCCATTTGTGTTTAAGACTCTTCCCTGCCGTATCATCAATCCATAGAGTCTGTATTTGTCAGGGTAAGCTAATGGCTGTAACAAATAACCCCTAAATATCAGTGCTTTACCACAATATAAATTTATTTCTCACTTATGCAAATTCTAAAACAAGTGTTTCCTATCATTAAGTGTCTCTCCTCCAAGCAATAATTCAGGAACAGAGGATAGGAGGTCAGCCACTTCTGTCGCTATCATCTTCAACTTCTAGCCTCTAAGAGTTCTTCAGGAATTGTCTCCATTCCAGCCAGCCTTCTAAGAGGGAAAAAGAACATGGTGATATATGGGAGGTGATACAGGCCTGGTTGTGGCACACATCACTTCTATTCATCTTCCATTGGCTAAAAATCAGTCACATGAACACACCCAACTGCAAGAGATGCTGGGAATTGTAGTCTAGCCACATGCTCAGGGGAGAAGAAAAGTTCAGGAAACAGCTATGCTGTCACTACCACATTAACACCTGTCTCCACTTCATTCACTCTTTACTCATTTGTGAATGATTCTATTACCATCTTCCTTTTTGGCTTCTTATAAATTATCATCCTAAATGCCTCTGTAGTGGATTGAATAGTGTTCCCCAAGAATTTGTGTTCACCCAGAACCTCAACTAAATATGACCTTACTTGCAATAGGGTCTCTGCAGATATAATTAGCTAAGGATCTCAGATGAAATCATCTGGATTAAAGGTGGGCCCTAAACCCAATGACTAGTATCCTGATAAGAAGAGGAAAGCACAAAGAGATGCTGACAAAAAAGCCATGTGAACATGGAGACAGAGACTGGAGTTATGCTACCACTAGCTAAGGAACTCCAGCAGCCACCTGAAACTGGAAAAGGCAAGGAAGAATTCTTCCCTAGAGCCGTTAGAGGGAACATGGCCCTGCTGACCCCTTGATTTCAGACCTCTAGTTTCCAGAACTGTGAGAATAAATTTATGTTGTAAACCACCAACTTTGCAGTAATTGTTATGGTTGCCTGAGGGAACTAATCTAGCCTCCCTCTCCATCACCTTCTGCATTCACCAGGTCTGGCTAATTTTAACCACTAAATATGTATTTAACGTGTCTCCACTCACTAACAATGGCTAGTTCCTCACCACCTTTTCATCTATTGTATTGTAAAAACCTTCCCATGAGATGGCCTATCTCTGATTTGCTTCCCCATCAAATCCATTTCTACAAGATCTTAATCTGACCTGAGTTGTTCCTGTTTAAAAACCTTTCAGTGGTTCCCCATTGTCCTCAGGAGAGGGGAAAGTCCAACTTCCCCACAACAGCCTTTGAGTCCCCCTCAACCCAGCTCCTGGGTCACCACCTTAGACAGAGTTGCTTGCCTTTCCCAAAACTCCCAGGCTGCTTCATACCACCATGCCACTGATCACACTGCCCCTGCCCCTGGACACCTTCTTCCCATTTCTTGGTCCCTTCCCCCACTGA
>NW_017731439.1:2174113-2176913 GCF_001890085.2 Hipposideros armiger | reverse complement strand
AGGAAGGGTAGCCCCGGGCGCTGCTCTTCTCTGTCCTGAGGCCCTACACCTCAGGTCAGGCTGCAAATCCCCTGGAACCTGGGTGGTCAGAATCCAGTGACTGGAGAAGAGGCCCATGCAGGCCCCAGAAACATGCTTGGGACCATTTGTGCAGGGAATTCCTAAGCCTCAGGTATCCAAAGTAAGGTGTAGAAGGGTCTAGAGGTGGACTCCACATGGACATCTCTCTTAGCCCCATGGACTCCTCAGTCAGTGGGGTGGACATGGCCAGAGGAATGCCATGGACATGGCTGCAACTGTTTAAACATTCCTGGACCACACTTTGAGTAGCAGAGCTATAGAAGACATAATTTTTGTCTGCTCAGCACCCTTATTTTTTTTTATTTTTTTGGAGAGCGCTTCCCACTTTCATTCCATAGGAACCCTCCTCAGTCCATGGGACTCACTTGAGGCTGGTTCCACCCTCCCAAGAGTGGGCATGAGGCTGGTGGGAAGCCTTCCCAGGACATTATCAGGACGATTCAGCATTTCCAATCCTGCAGTCATAATGAGCATGGTGAAGGTCATCCTTTTCACCATGTTGAGTCAGCCTGAAAACAACGTCATCACAGAGGAAAACAGAGCCAAGAGACGGTGAGAAAGAGGCATGGCTCTGGTAAAACCCCAGGTCCAGCCATGCCTCTAGACTTCTCGCTTATGGTGAGAAAGAGGCATGGCTCTGGTAAAACCCCAGGTCCAGCCATGCCTCTAGACTTCTCGCTTATGACCAAGCAACTCCTTTTTTCCCTGAGCTAGTTTGACATGGGCCCCTTCACTCTCAATGAACGTTCTTCCTGATGTTATTCTTGGTGCTAATGTAAGGTGCAGACAGCAGCTGAGTCCCAAGTGGAGTAATTACTGCCCCTATTTCAAAGGTCCGCCTCCCCCAGGAGCCTTCCTCCGCCCCTCTGATCAGCAGGAAGCCGCCTGCGTGCAAGCCCACGGCTCTCACTGCCTGAGCCTCTTATTCGGAGCTTTCGTTTACATCAACATTTACAACACTATCTATAAAGCATTTTCCAATTGCAAAGCCCCAACGACAGATTAGATCTCCCACCAGCACAATGGGAGGGAAAATGGAGGCATGGCAGAGGGAGTGATGTAAAATATCTTCGAAAGATCATTCAGTTTGAATTTGTTGATAAAACTTGTGCTTGATGAAAAGCAGCAGTTCCACACCCTGCTCCTTGCCATCCAGTGTCCTATTCTCCAGAGGCAACCATTTCTAATTTTTTTAGCCCTTTCTTCTAGGTGTTGAATCTATCTCTATGCTGTCAAGCCTTGTGACTCACCGATTCCCTATTTGTGAATTTTCCTACTAGCTAAAATGTATTTATAACTCCAAAATCCATACTCATGGCACTTTCGCGGTGGGCAGNCTGTACTTACCATGTTGTATGGGAAGTATCTTTTTCTGGGTCAGATTACCTCACAAAAAACCCTGAATTCAATAACAATAGCAATAGCAATAGCTATCCTCTATTGGCTAATTGCCACATATTATCCGAAGGGTTTTGCATCTATGAATGTGTTTAATATCTACAACATTCCTATGGTGGATCAACATTCCCATGTTACAGATGAGGAAACTGAGGTGAAGAAGTAATTTGACTACGGATCCTCAGCTAGTCCAATCCAAACCCATCTCCAGAGTTTTTGTTCTCTCCTCCATACCTACTTGATTTTGCTGCCAGAGACACATAGAAAAACCTACTCTAAAAGTGTACTGCTCAGAGAAAAAAAAGGCATTAGGTAAAACTAAAGAAATCCAAAATAAGTGTAGACTTTAGTTAATAATAGTGTATCAGTATTAGTTTATTAGTTGTGACAAATGTACCTTAGTAATGTAAGACATTAACAATAGGGGAAGCTGGTTGCAGGGCATATGAGAGCTCTGTACATTCTTGGCAACTTTTCTGTAATTCTAAAATTATTCCAAAATAAAAAAGTTTATTTTTAAAAAAAACATACTATTCCAGGCCAAGTTGGTAATGACAGAATTTCTACAAGGAAGGACTTCATTTTTTTGGCTTACAACTTCAACTACTAATTTGATTAAATTAAGGCTTTAATGAATTAGATAAATTAAATTAAACTGAGACTTTTCTATATATACTCTTGTCAGTCATTTACACTCTATCCAAATGTTCTTGGCTTCAGCTCTCGGTATGGATTTGTTCGTGAGAAATTTTTAAAGGAACAAAGAGACAGAGAAATAGTATGGTAGTTTCAAGTATGTCCACAGATTATTTGATCATCTGTGGAGCATCGTTCCTCTCTCTTCAACTTCTCAGGAATAGAATGTGATGGATGTGATGGTGTGACCTCAGAAACTAGGCCATAAAAGGCATGTGGCCTCTGCCTTGCTCTTTCTCTTAGATCACTCATTCCCACGGAAGCCAGTCACCATGTTGTGAGAACACTCAAGCAGCCCTGGAAGAGGTCCATGTGGCAAGACACTGAGCTGTCCTGCCTACAGCAATGTGAATGCACCCTTAGAAACAGCCTTCAGCTGACCATAATCTCATGAGAGACCCAGAGCCAAAGCCACACAGCTAGGTCACACCCAAATTCCTGACGCACAGAAACTGTAAGATAATGTTTATTGATTAAACTGCTACAGTTTGGGTCATTTGTTATCAGCAATAGACAACTCCTTAATTTACCACCACCGTCCACCTGCACCACAGATGGAACTGTCCATAACTGATAAATAGTCTAGATGCAAGGGCTCCTAAATTGTTTTTGTGTGCCACAAAAC
>NW_017731439.1:2168683-2169863 GCF_001890085.2 Hipposideros armiger | reverse complement strand
GTTATATCCCCATTTTCACATACTCCTAAACTGAATTTCACTGCCTTGCTTCATTACTGACCACTCCTTGTTCAAGTTTTTATCTTCTAGAAAATTCTTGAAATCTCTTATTGGCTGATGGCCTTTCTCCTGTTACTTTTGTCATTGTATGCTTATGCCTTTTTGTTCCTAAACTATTATTTTATCAGGGACTCAATAGGGAGAAGAGATCATTGTGAGTAGCCAGTCAACCATCTTTAACTAAAAATCAATAGACTAAGTCAGATCTAGAAAAATAAAGAACTATGACCATTTGCTCACATTCAGCATTCTGGATTTTTCAAAACCATACCTGCTATGATAATAATAGTGTGTATTGAATTTCTATTACTAGAAAGTAGCAGAGAAATCATTACAACATTTCTCAGAGCACCCCACACCTGCATAGGGGTTTAGAAGAAACTCACTGTGACAAGTTCCCTTTTCCTACTAACCTAGGTATAGACAGTCACATTTTTCTCTGTGGTGCAGTCTGAGAAGGTTAACAAATTCCTACAGTTCACCTAAGTGACCGTTTTTCCCTCCTTCGATCCCTTACCTGTGAGCTAGAAAGGAGGAGAGGTGAGCACAGTCCTACCTCCCTGGGATGAGATTCAACATCCTAGGACTCTCCAATTCCTCCTGTTTCCCAGAAAACACCTCCACTCTTTTTTATGTATTTATTACTCTAGTATTTATTGAACATTTACTATGTTTCAGGCTCTTTGCTCAGTGCTTTTCAAACATTGTCTCATTTCACAGCACACTACAAAGTGGGTGTTAATGACACTTACTTTCCAGAAGCAGAAACTGAGGCTCACAGAACCAAATTGAAACATGCCCAAGCCCTCTGACCTATTAAGTGTCAGCAGTAACAGCAAGTGAACACAGATTCATCAGTCTCCAAAACTTGAAACACTGTGTTATAAAGTCACTGCCAGGGGTAAGAATATTGGACATGGTGCCCAAACCCCTACCCCATTTGAAAACTCTGGGTTACAAGAACAATCAACTATACATCGTCTTCCCTGTCTGCTCACTGGAAGGTCACGGCTCACTCCAGAGTCCTCAACCCTCCTTACCCTCTTGGTGAGTTGCTTCAAAGTCAAGACGTGCTCCTGTCCCCACCCCCACTTCTACCTCTTCCTCTTCCTCCTCCTCA
>NW_017731439.1:2164650-2166198 GCF_001890085.2 Hipposideros armiger | reverse complement strand
AAGAAAGAAGTCATTGGGGGCCAGGTCAGGTGAGTAGGGAGGGTGTTCCAATACAGTTATTTGTTTACTGGCTAAAAACTCCCTCACAGATAGTGCCATGTGAGCTGGTGCATTGTTGTGATGCAAGAACCATGAATTGTTGGCAAAATGTCCAGGTCATTTTCTTCTCACTTTTTCATGCAGCCTTTTCAGCACTTCCAAATAGTAAACTTGGTTAGCTGTTTGTCCAGCTGTTACAAATTCATAATGAATAATCCCTCTGATATCAAAAAAGGTTTAGCAACAGCATTGGAACAAGTTTGCAAACTTGTCAGGTCTCGTGTGCGTAAACTACCTCCAGAAGTTTCCAGAGAAAACTGGTAAGTTTTCTCCAGGGAAGAAAACTTTGTAAACAAGAGAGGTCGGAGACGTAATTATCAGTGTATATCCTTAATCAGGTGTAATTCTTTGTACCCTTCGATTGAGATGGATGCAAAGGAAGGAAGGAGTAGAGAAGGAGGGGGTGGAGGGAGAGAATGAGAGGGCAGGAGGCACCATCTTTCTTGCTCCTCTCATCCTCAACAGTGACTCCAGCACTGTAGCCTCCAGCAAGGCCTTCCTACACTTCTTTAATCTTACTCCTCACCCTTCTTCATCTGCTGCTGGTGCATCAGATGGACACACCCTCTCCACCCTTGCAAGGAGAAAATTATAGAACTTGCCTGGGCATAGAAAATGCTCGTTATCCACCCAGCTGGAAAGGACGGTGTAGCTATAATAGGCACATTCAGCTTCACTGCACTTAGCAGAATATATTCTCCATAAACACAAATGTTGCCATTTCTTAGTTGCCAGACTAGAAGCATGTTTATAAGTTGAATATTCGATAAAGAAACTTACATTGGACAACACACAGTTTTGTCAAATAAAACCATCAATCAAGAAAAAAACTCCACCTCTTTCCTCCTCCCAGCAGCTTTCTCATTCTCTCTCAATCAATATAGAATTTTTCCTTAACGTTGAGAGCTCATCCATGGAAGTGGGAAGGTTCTAGAGGAAGAAAACCCCTTGCGTTTAACAAGTTAAAGTAACCAGGACTTTCAAAGGCCCTCTACTTGTCTATTTCCCTTTTCTGTTCCGTGAATACAGAACATGGCCACATCTCTCGTCTAGCACAATCTACTCATATCTCATATAATAATACAGACATAACTAACTTAACTTTTCAAGATACTAATTATCACATCAGTTTTTCAGTATGTAAGTATTTGATAATCATTATTGTTGCAGTAGTTGCACCTTGAACATGTAAAATTTGAGGTTAGGAAATATAGCTCCTCTTTATTCTCCATTCCTGCTAGCTGAAGTGTAACAATTATCCACCAACCAAAAAATACCTTAAAACCGTTTTTTGGAGACTACCGGTTATTATAGGATACTATCAAGCTCTCAGCCAATGCTTCAAATTCCATCTCAAAAATCACCTTCTTTCCAAAGACCTTTCTCACACTCCCCACCATTTCACATACCTGGCAGAGGTAGATACCCTCTTCTGAATTCCTTTGCATC
>NW_017731439.1:2137566-2162770 GCF_001890085.2 Hipposideros armiger | reverse complement strand
TGTTTGTTCAGTCGGTGTTGGGGGGGTATGGAAGTAGGCCCATATGACAGTTGATCCCATTCCCATAGTTGATAAAACTCTGCCAAATTAGGAAATTGAATTTCAGGATTTTAATTATTTTGTTTTAATTATAAAATTCCATTATTTCCTGGCAATTGTTCAACTGACCCTTAAAAATACTTTCAAAACCATAATAATGGCTGAATATGGTAACGCTCAAACAAAAAACAAGGGTTCCTATTCTAAATTTCATAACATTTTAAATTTGTATTTAAGTTATCGCAAGCTTTATGTACTTGATGTAAATCTCTAAAGCCTGTTCTATGCTGCATGAAATTCCTCCGCGCTGCCTTGCAGTGGTGGCGGTTATTCCATCCCTCTACCCATTTAATGAGAAAATTATAATTTCCATGTCTGTTTTATATCCGGTGCATCATCTGAGCTCAGCTCAAGGACTGGTGCATAATAAACACTCAACAAATATGTGTAATATGAAGGAAGGAGGCCTGGAGCGGTTGTGTAAATTGCCCAAAGTCACCCACCTTTCCGGCTCTCTTTGGAAGAGAATCCAACAGGAAGTTTTGAGCTGTGGGGCTAGGTGGTGAATCTGAGGTGAGCCATACCAGACTTCCGCATGGGGCGTGCCCATGTGTTGCCCCAGGGTCTTCCGCTGTGCTTACTTTGGGCTTCTCACCCTTTTACTCAGAAATGAACCGCTTTTGTTTATTTCACCTGGCGATCACAGGTCCCCCAGGCTCTTTTAAGAGGAGGCGGTTGTTCTAACCTGGAGCCGGGAGTCTCCGGGCTTGGAACACGCCCTGGGGTGTAAGTGATGGGTGTACCTGGAGGGCAGGGAAATTGGCAGGACTTGAACCACTTGCGTTCTTCCCCCAGCAGGCCCCGAGGAGCCGAGAAAACCAGAGGTGGTCTAAGGGGCTGGGGGTAGTGGTGATGAGAGGTTGCAAGAAGGGGAGGTGGGGGGTGGGGGGGGCCAGGTTCCCCACCCCCCTCTGGATGCATACTAGCGCTTCCACCAGGGGCTACAGGTGGAAGAAGGTGAATAATACTGTCAACTATAATTTTATATATATATATATAAAGTCACAGGATGTGGAGTACAGCATAAGGGCTAGTCATTGGAGTAGTAAAGCCACACTTGAAGTCGGAGGGGTAGTAGATTGGGGGAGGAGGGTTATCACTTTGTGAAAGGTATAAATGTCTAACTATTACATTGTTTTGTACACCTGAAAAAAACCAAATAAATAAATACTTTGTGAAATTAAAAAAAAAAAATAGAGGCTGGTGAGCGCACCTTCTCTCCTGCGAACGAGACCCAGCAGGCCCGGGGCTGGGCGTGCCCTCGCTCGTGGTGCAGCCTGCTGGCCTCGGCCTGTGCCTGCGCGCCCCCTCCGCACTGGGCGGGGACCAGGCACACCTCGTGGGCTGGAGGCGGGCGCCAGGCCTCGGTGGGAGGTCGGGTGTAAGCCTGTCCCGGGCTTGGGCGCGTAGCCCTCGCCTGCCGCAGCCCGCAGGAGTCGCCGCTGCTGCTGCCACCGTGCGCCCCCAGCGCTCGCCCCCGACTCGGCCTGGGTAACCTCTGCCCCAGTCTCTAGTCTCTAAGGGCGCAGGCCCCCATGTGCGGGTCTGCTAAACTACACACCACAGGCTCCAGGAAAGGAGGTGGGTGCTATGGGGCTAGGGCTGGGGGGTGGAAGCCCGGCGAGGAAGGGAGGCTGTGCTGGGCACCGCTGATTCCGGAGACCCCTGTCCACTTCCTTCCTGCAGCCCTTTGCACTTAAATGGCTGTTGAATTTTTAAAAAATTACGTCCTCGGCGTGCCACCACCCTCTCCGACTCTGCGCATCTCGCCGCGCAAAATAAACGTGTCCAGCCGCGCGGGGTGCTACCTTCATGGGGATAAGGGGCAGGTTTCCACCCTCCCCCCCATACTCCCCGTGCCCCCGGACCCTTCAAAGGTGGCAAAAAAGCAGACCTTCATACACATGCACTCTCTGATCCAATAGCATCTGAGGCTATTTTTCACATCCATCCATCCATCTTTCTGTCTTTCTACCTACCTAAGTACCTTCCTTCCTTTCTTTTTTAATGCCTGCCTGCCTCTCAGTCTCGCTTTCTGACTTTCTTTCTTGCACTTTCAAATGAGCAGCTGGGCTTCACCCAGGGAAGGCAGGTCTGCTGGTGCCCTTTACTTCTTGTTCTGGTGTCTATGAGGAGCTTTCCGGGTTGAAGTTTGCTGCTCTCCTCAGCAAGTAACAGCTTGCTGCAGATGAGAAGTTCACTCCAAAATGAAGACACAGAAAGATAGGAGAGGAATGTGGGGAAACCAGATTGTCTAATTTTAGCCTGGATTTCCTGGTTAAGGGAATCACCATCTGTTGCCTAAATGAGAAGTGATTGCCTGTGTTAGGAAAAGAAACGATCTTATGCCTGATTGCTCATGAAATAACCTTAAAAGACCGATTATTTTATGTACAAAATAGTTTAAATAACTAAACCTCAAATCATAGCATTTTAAAAATTGTAAAGATCTTACAGTCCAACAGTTCGCTTCCATGTTATGAGTTTGACTTTGAAGTAGTATATTTATTGCCTCCTCACTGGGAAAGATTATGTTAGTAGAAATGCTTAGTGAAGGCTACTCAACATTTAGCTCATGTGATTTTAATAGTTTTCTTTCATATTGGCATTGCAACATTATAAATGATGTGTTCCAGTGTGGTGGTTAAGAGTTCATACTTAAAAAGACCTGGATTTCTGTCTGGGCTCCACCATCTAACTTGCTGTGTGACTTCCAATAATTTGCCTAGCCTCTCTGAGCCTGAGTTTCCTCATGTCTATATGGAATTGCAGAGAGGATGGAGCTAACACAAGGATAGTAGTTAACGCAGAATACATCACCCAGTAAGCACATTATAAATGATAGCTGAGGCTGATGATGACAGTGAGGCCAGCAGTTAGGTCCAATGTAATCCATGCATGGCACTGTCGGTACATGAGGTCTCCATGTGAGCCTATGTGCACTGCAAGGTATAAGCATGACTTCACTGCGGTCGTCTGGTCACAAAATAAGGAGCTACTTCTGAACTGATTCAAACAAGTAAAATATGTCCTATGCCAGTTCAAATTTGCAATGTTTATCTATTTTGTGTATTTTGAGATTCTCTGAGGCTGACTTATACACGTAAACAGTTTCAAATGAACCCAAAATTGGTATGATCCGGGTAGTTTAATTATTGCTTATTATTAAAAATAGTGTTTCTCAGATGTCACCATACTCCCCGGCTTAATCTTGATTTGGGTAGTTGGAAGGGAAGAACTGAGCCCTGGAGCTAATTTTATACTCAAAACGTGAACCACAGACCAGCATTGAAGCTTGTTATGAATGCAGGGCCTCCACCACCTCCACTGAGACCTGAATATAACCTGCATGTCAGTCATACCTGCAGGGAACGTGTGTGCACTTTGTTAGATCAGCCCTTTCTTAGGAATGTGTGTGCACTGCTGTTTCTTAAAAATAGATCTTAATGAAAACACGAATTTCTCATAAGCTGTCTTTACCTAGTAAAGAGAAAAAGATCTGTTATCACTTAAATCACTGATTTTTATTTTACATCTTAAAATAGTTAGGAGACGGTAGTGTCGTTTGCTTTCTGTTTGAAAGTAAGAGAGCTGACATTGTAAGTTCTGCCAGTTTTGGATTACAGTGTTTCTATTACCCGCCTCTGAAACATTCCCATTTTGACACTGCTTAGCTTCTTTTATTTTAATTCCTCCAAGGAGAGAAAAGCTGTGGGTCTGAAGTTCTCACCCCGTCTACGCTTTGAAAAGTGGGCTTTGTAGATCTGACACTCCTGTTTTCAATCTTTGCCAAAGGTGTGTCCCAAAACTTAATTGATGCACTTACTTATCAACTTTTATATGATATAAAATGATACCTCAAGTAAATCAAATATGTGATAATAATTATTAATGGCCTGTATCTTTATATGCATTATAAGGTAAAACTACATATTATGTAACTGAAATAGAAACTATTTTGCTATATTTTCATTTTTTGAATTTTCATACCAGGAGATGTCATTAAAACTTATAGAAGAAATATAGTACCTATGTATGTATATATTAGAGAAAGATTTTAATGATGTCCTTTTTTAAAATCAACATTATCAAAGTATAATTTGCATACAACAAAATGCAAAACCTGTTTGTTTTATTTATGCAAATTATACTTCAATAAAGGTGGGGTTTTTTAACAGATATCATGAAGGATTGCCATGATTTGTTGCCTATTGCTAGAATAGTTCAGAGAAAGTCAAGAAGAGTCAGTAGAGAAGGAAAATGAAGATTAATGCATTGGGCTGGCACAGAAAATAAATAGCCAAGTGGTCTTGTGGGGAGTAGAAAGATAAAGCATGTAAATTTAGAAAGCTTGAGACCATTTCCATAAGACTTTTTGTCTTTAAGATGCTGAATTTAATATCTGGGGTACTGGGAACACTGCAGACTTTTTTCAAGAGGAGGCTATAATTAAAATTTTTAAAAACATATGTTTTGCTCTGCAGGGTTTGCTGGCAAGCTCCAGCGTCCTCATATTCTGATCTATGTGTGCCTTTTTATGCAGCAGACACCTGCATTTGTCACAATGCTCTCATCCAGCGACTTTGCATCTGCTTCTTGGGCTCTCGTGATCCTAGTTGACCATCCAAGTGAAGGGCAGAAAGAAGTCCCACTGAGAGTGTCCGGAGACCTGCATATTGGGGGACTGATGCTCAAGTTGGTAGAAAAGATCAGTAAGTTACTGTTTCTTTATGGTTTCTCTATATTTGAAACCCTCTGTTTCATCACCATGCAATGGCTGATCTAGGTTGTCTGATCATCTAAGATTTTCTGATCATCCTTCTAGTAATGGCCCAGAGAGCAAGCCCCCTCCTTCCAGGAGGAAGAGAATCAGGGGGCCCTGCAACGGCTTCCAACTGAACCTGACCACCCTTGTAAAAACTTGAGTCTGGTGACAAACAAAAGCTCCTCAGTAGGTAGAATGGCGTATTTCCATAAGTATGGGGCCCATTCCACTGATGACACCTAGGTTGACTTTAGACCATTTCTAGGGTGTTAGGCTACTGTGTGGATTCCCTGTTAACACTTGACTGCTCAGTGAAAAAGTCAGCTTGATGCTGATGTGTCTTTTAACACTTATTCACCATTTGCTAGTCTCCCTGTTTACACAGAAAGAGAAGTCTTCAAGGTCAGAGACTTCCCATCAGGAGTCAAAACGATCAAACTAGAGTTTAATAACATTCTAGTTTCTTTATATATTTTTTTACCTTCTAAGGCCATGGATGTTGGCTTTTCATTTACACTAATGGGGTAAAACTTTTTTGAAATAAGTCTTCATTGAAGTATAATATACAGACAGAAAACTACACTTATCATCAGTGTACAATTCAATGAATTTTCAATTCAATGTACCATCACCCAGATCAAGAAATAGAACATTGCCTGTTCCCCCACACAAGTCCCACAACCAACCCCTCCTAGTTGCTTCCCCACCAAGGGTAACCACTGCTCGGAATTCTAACACCTTAGGAATAATTTTACTTGTTTTGGAACTGTATGAAAGTGGAATTATACAGGATATACTCTTATCTGCTTTCTTTCACTCAACATATGTCTGTGAGATTTATCCATAACATTTGAGTTGTCTCCATTCAGGGGCTACTACAGATAAGGCTGGTATAGTACATGCCTTTTGGTGAGTATACATACGCATAGGCATATAGTTCAGCGAGGAATTGCTGAACAATAAGCCTTTCCAAAATAGTTATAGCATTTATACTTCTACTAACAGTATTGTAAAAAAAGGTTTTCTAATTTAAAAAGAGAGGGAAAGAGAGATAAACCATTATTTTCAGTATTAGGCTGGTGCAAAGGTAATTGCGATTTCGGACAGTGAATTTTAAATCATTATAACTAGGCTCAAACACATCTTTATTAATCAAAATAGGAACCATTACAATCAACACATTTTTGCCAACGAGAAATAAGTTTGTTTATTCCTGTAGCATAAAAACCCATGCTTCGGGATTCGACAAACTCTTGGAAAGCATTTTCTTTATCCTGATGGTTGTGGAAGTGTTTTCCCTGCAAAAAGTTGTCGAGATGCTTGAAGAAGTGGTAGTTGGTTGGCGAGAGGTCAGGTGAATATGACGGATGAGGCAAAACTTTGTAAACCAATTCATTCAACTTTTGAAGCGTTGATTGTGCGACATGCGGTCAGGTGTTGTCATGGAGAAGAATTGGGGCCTTTCTATTGACCAATGCCAGCTGCAGGCGCTGCAGTTTTTGGTGCATCTCATTGATTTGCTGAGCGTACTTCTTAGATGTAATGGTTTCACCAGGATTCAAAAAGCTATAGTGGATCAGACAGGCAGCAGACCACCAAACAGTGACTGTGACCTTTTTATGGTGCAAATTTGGCTTTGGGAAGTGCTTTGGAGCTTCTTTTGGGTCCAACCACTGAGCTGGTCATCGCAGGTTGTATAAAATCCACTTTTCATCCCATGTCACAATCTGATCGAGAAATGGTTTGTTGTTTTTGCGTAGAATAAGAGAAGATGACACTTCAAAACGACGATTTTTCTGATTTGTGGTCAGCTCATGAGGCACCCACTTACCAAGCTTTTTCACCTTTCCAATTGGCTTCAAATGCCAAATGACCATAGAATGATCCACGAGTTCTTCGGCAACTTCTCATGTAGTTGTAAGAGGATCAGCTGCGATGATTGCTCTTAATTGGTCGTTGTGAACTTCCAATGGCCACCAAGATGATGTTCCTCATCTTCAAGGCTCTCGTCTCCTTTGCAAAACTTTTTGAACCACCACTGCACTGTCCATTTGTTAGCAGTTCCTGGGCCAAATGCATTGTTGATGTTGCGAATTGTCTCCAATGCTTTACGACCCATTTTGAACTCACATAAGAAAATAGCTTGAGGGGCATCTCAGTCGGGGACCCCCTCTTGTTTCAAGAGCTGTAACTTTCTGCTCTAATAAAACTATCCTCTGCTACAAACTTTAAAAAAGAAAGAAAGAAAAAGAAAATAGCTTGAATTTGCTTTTTGTCTAACTTCATCTCCATAGTCTAAAATACATACAAACTAAACAAGTAATAAGGCATTAGCAAAAAAAAACATAAAGCGAGAAATGCGTATTAAAATTATGTATAGCATAACCACATGTATTTAAGAATGTATTCCAATATCAAAGGCAAATTTCAACAATGCAAAAACTGCAATTACATTTGGACCAGCCTAATAATTAAAACTACTGGTAGCTCTTAATTTAGCAAAATAAAAAATTGACTATTGACTCCAACATTGACAAAGGGAGAAAATTCAATTTTGGTGCCAACTTTGAAGGAGGGGGAAGTTCCCATGTTGGTGCTAACACTGAGAGAAAACAGCCCTGCTTTCAGTGTAGACACTTGGGAAACTGGTAATTAAGGCGGTACTGTTAAAAGAGTTAGAAGAGTGAAATGTCAGCTTTACAGTACTTCTATGCGGACTCCGATTGGGGGGAGCTAGTGATATTCCCACGCGACCCAGTGGTGTAAGGATACATTCTAATAGAGAAATAATCTTGATTAAACAAAGCCAAATGCTACTGGCCTTCCAGAAAAGACTATGGCACTAACGGATTTAAGGATGAGAACTTGAGCATTTTATCAGGAACAAAACGTATAAATGTTTCTTTTCTTTCCACAGTATTTAAATATCAATGATGGTAAGGTTCAGTCTGTTTTTTACCTGCCCCACCTTAGAGACTTTGAAGAGAAGCCAAGGATTGTTGAGCCTTGGGTTGTAAAAGGGGATGGGGTGCTGAAGAGCAGTTGTTTGTTTCCGTTTCTGCACACAAAGGAATTGACTGGGGTGTTCCCTCTCATTTTACTTCATTGTGTTTTCAATGTTTGCAGACATAGCCCAAGACTGGTCAGACTTTGCCCTTTGGTGGGAGCAGAAGCATTGCTGGCTTCTGAAAACACACTGGACTCTGGACAAATGTGGAGTCCAGGCAGATGCAAAGCTTCTCTTTACCCCTCAGCATAAACTGCTTCAGCTCCGCCTGCCCAACATGAAGACTGTGAGATTACGAGTCAGCTTCTCAGCGGTGGTTTTTAAAGCTGTCAGTGACATCTGCAAAACCTTGAGTGAGTACCCTGCAGCGGCCCCTGTGCCTTTTGGACCGGTAGCAAAGGAGGGCAGGAAAAAGTGTGTGCTTTCTGCCTCTCTCGAGTGGTTAGCTTTACAGAATACTGCCCTTATTACAATTTTCAAGCCCAGTGCTGGGGACTTGAGCCATTCAAGTGGAATTAAACCAAATGGAACATTATTGAAATAAATCAGATTTATTTCCACAAAGCTTAAAACTATTTCAAAAGAGATTTGTTAAACAGAAGAGACAAACCCATTATGATTTCCTCAAAAAAAAATTCATTTCTCTGAGCCATAGTAAAATCATTTTATTTAAGACAAACAAAAAACAGCTCCATTAAATCATTATTACCATTGAGATAATAGTGTTGCAATGACCTAATTGCTTCACTAACAGGCTGCAGTAAATAGCTTCTGCCCACCAGAATCCTTTGTGGAGTTTATTTTAAGGAGAAAAGTACACTTAATGATGGACTGAAAACTAATTCCTATGGGATGGTGTCCCATGAGTTTAACAGCCATTAGGGACAACACTGCCCAAACCATTTCTTCTTTGTGGGACTTCCATAATAGGAGCAAACCCTGTGTTATGAAGGTTTTCTTATTTTATATTTTTGAACGTGTGTAGGTCTAGTCTTTAGTTCCAAGGCATTTGAACATAGTAAAAACCATATATATACATATATATACATGGGCCAAAAAATGTATACAAGTGGAGGCTTTGGTCAATGTTGCTCAAACAGTAGTTCAGCGTAATCAGAAGTGTCTGGACGCTGATAGTAACCATTTTGAGCACCTCTTGTAATTGCAGAAGTTGAATGTGACTTGTAGTCATCTTTTATTATCGGTATATATTGAGTATTACAATTTTAATAGGTTTTCCCTTTCTTAAAATGTGTATACATATTTTTGGCACCCTCTGTATATATATATTTTGATCTATATTCTCTGTTAAACTATAAAATGCTCGCTCATTTTTTTAGCAAGTATGTATTGATTAGGCAAGCATTGCGGTGAATGCTAGGGATATGTTAGTAATAAAATTAGCCAAAAATCCCTCCCCTCCTTGAGCTTATTCTAGTACACAGAGACAGAAAATAAATAATAAATGTAAAAAAATTAAAATAAAATGCTAAAAGGAGATAGTGGGGAAAGGTGGGAAAGTGTAATAGTATATGTAGGCTTGAGAGTGCCGGTAGTGGGCTTTGGAGGCTGGTATGGTATTAAATAGGGTGAAGACAAAGACCATTTCTTGAGCATGCCCAGTATGATGCCTGGCACACATTAGCTGTTCAATAACTGCTGAGTGACAAATGAATGGAACCTTCCGTTATAGAATATAAGCTCTATAGTGCCCCTGATGCATGGTGAGCACATGCTACGCACCAGGGCATTTCAGTAATATTCTAATAAGGATTTGAAAACAAAGGGAATGATTAAATAACATCATATACTCCACACAACAGTGGACTGGAAGCACACGTTGGAGCTGGAACCGAAAACTTGAGGTTTTGAAATAAACAGGAACTATCAGATTATACCTTTTTATATTTGTTTTCCAGATTTTCTCTTCATGATAGTTCTAAACGGTTCAACCTGGCATTTCTAATAATCACTTTTTATATGTAATCCACTGAAGCTAAATCAAATTTAGCAATATGATAGTTTTTCCCTCAAGGAAAAGGAAAGATAAAACTTGGGCTTAGAATTATAGGTTTTTGTTGTTGCTGGTTTGTTTTGTTTTGTTTCTAATGCTTCCAATGGACATTTTAATTCATCTCCAGGTTTTGTGTATAAATAATGCATTTGGAATGGTCACAAGTGCGTGTTGCAACCTGACAATCAGACATTCTTGGTTACTGGGGAGAGGATTGAGCTCAGTGGTCAGTCTCAGTCTGAAGCACCACACAGAGTTTGAATTGAAAAGTGGGAGGACATATGGTATCAGTGCATTTACCTCCAGGAAATCTGCCCAAAGACGCTAACATTCACATTCCTTGGCTTTTAACTAGGATCACAGCAGCTCAGTGTGGTTAATGGTTACCAGGAGTTCTGTTCGGCAACAATAAATTTATTTGATTAATGGAGAGAAATAGAGGTTATCTTCTTAGTTTGAATTCTCCAGAAGCAGGCCCTGAGATAAGAATTCAAGTACAAATAATTATTTACTTGTGAGGTGATACCAGGGAACACTCCTTGAGGGTGGGGATGTGAGCCTAGGAAGAGAAGGCCACCAGTAAGAGAGAGTCACCAATCAGGTCACACTGGGAACCTCTGGGAGACAATGTAGACATGCCTCAGAGCTATCTCACCACAGGGGTGAGGGAGCTGAGTTGTTAATATACTCTCTCATCAGTCATTGAGGGCCGCTCTTGGGGAATGTTAAGTCTCTGAACTGGTGTGGTCTCTTGCATCTGTATCAGGGCAGTGTAAACTCGGGCGTCCAGAGCAAGCCCTCGGCAGCAAGATGCATGTCCTAGCTGCCACTGGAACTCGAATGAAATGGTGAGGGCCAACAAAAGATAGGCAGGGTGCCAATGATGTCTGGATAAAATTAGCTACTGGGCATCATGTAAGAGAAAGGCTCTCAGGACCTGTGGTCCATAAAGAAAAAAGGTGGGGTCCTTGGTTGTTGTTTTAAAAACTTAAAAATAAGGCAAGACAGGGAGGGAGGGAGGGAAGAAGAAAAGGAGGAAAGATAGAAGCAAGGGAGGAAAGGAGGGAGGGAAAAATTGATAGTGAATAGATGACACTAGAACAGTAAAATGCTGGTAGTGGTTGAGACTGGGCGATGAGCCCATGAAGGGGCCATTATACTATTCCCTTTACTTTGGATCTGTTTGAAATATTTTCTTCTTTTTTTTTCAAGATTTTATTGGGTAATTGGGGAAAGGGAACAGCCAAGTTGCTGTCCTTCAATCTTAGTTGTGGAGGGCGCAGCTAGCTCAGCTCCAAGTCCAGTCGCCATCTGGCTGCCCATCAGCAGCTCACGGCAGCTCAGCTCAGTGTGCTGTGTTCAATTTTAGTTGCGGGTGGGCGTAGCCCACCATCCCATGGGGGAGTTGAACCAGCAACCTTGTTGTTAGGAGCACGTGCTCTCACCAGCTGAGCCATCCTGCTGCCTGTTGGGAGCTCAGTGGCAGCTCACTGGCCCATGTGGGAATCGAACCAACCACCCTGTTGCTCAGAGTTCGGACTCTTAACCAACTGCGCCACTCAGCTGGCCCCTTGTTTGAAATATTTTCGCAATGATTAAAAACCAAGCTAGAAATTTTACTAGACTGAATCTTCCCCATTAGTTGAACCACATTTACCCTATTTGGCAAGTCTCAGTTCCCCTTCTGTTCCTTCAAAAATGAATGCAATTTAGTTCCATTTACTTCTTAGGACTCTCCAGAGAAATGGTTTCAAATGCCCAGTGTGACTTTGAGTCTTAGAAGGAATTTTTTTTTTTTACTTTTTGACTTTCTTCTTTCTTTTTCTATTTATTTATTAGATATTAGAAGACCAGAAGAACTTTCCTTGTTAAAGCCTTCTGGTGACTATTTTAAAAAGAAGAAGAAGAAAGACAAAAATAATAAGGAGCCTGCAACTAAAGATATTTTGAACCTGGAGAGTTCTCCAACAATTTCAGGCTCACCAGGTAAGATTTGTGACAGGTGTTCTGTTGTTTAAATTCATTCATGAGTCAAAGAATTTCCTAAATTCTTAAAGCCCAAGAACTTTCCTCCCCTCTGGTCTGCCTTTCCTCTTCTTCCCTCCCATCTCCTCTCTCCCCGAAACAAAGAAGGACTAAAATTGCAGGACTCCTGTAAGAGGAAAGGATATCCAATTGATTTTAAAACTAACAGAATTTTTTTTTTTTAGTTAGTTTCAGGTGTGCAAAAGAATGTAATAGACATTTACACCCCTCACAAAGTGATAACCCCCAATCTACTACCGCTCGGACATCGTATATACCTGTTACAATTCCACTGACTCTATTCCCTATGCTGTACTCCACATCCTGTGACTATATATATATTTATATATATATAAAATTATAGTTGACATTCAGTATTATTCAGCTTCAGGTGTACACTGCAGTGGTCAGGCATCTACACTGCCCATGAAGTGGTCTCCCTAATAAGACAAGTGTCTATCTGATACCCTACAAAATCTTTACAACATTATTGATTATATTCCCCAAACTGTCTTTCATATCCCTGTGGCAATCTTGTGGTTACCAATCATGCTTTTTAATCCCCTCACCTTCTCCCCCATTCCCACCCCCCTCCCATCTAGCAACCCTCAATTTTTTCTCTATGTCTCTGAGACTGTTTCCTAACAGAATTTTTTTGACCAGGTCTGCGTATAGCTCATTATTTTAGTTGCATGTATCATTATGTTGATGAATTTAAAAAACCTTAGTAAAACTGGCCATAAACCTGAGGGGGGAAAGAGATATTTGAATCACTCAAATATACTTCTGTTTTCCTAAGTCTGAATTCAGTTCAAAGTTTGCATTGGGCGTGTTAACAGGAGGACAGGTAAAAATTTTAGAAAGGCATCATCTTTTCCTTTTTATATGAAAATAAATAAATCTCTAGCTTGCTTGCCACATTTGAGGGTTTTCTTGCATGGTCCATTGCAAAAAATAAAAGGGATTATTTACACTTTCCTTATGCAAATTAAAACCAGGTGATTTTAATTTTAATTACTATTGGCAAGTACTGCTATTGTTTAAAGGATTTGCCCAGAATACATTACGTACATGCATTCTGTGAGATCTCCAGTTCTCTAATAGTGCCAACACTTACTGCTAACAGAAGAATTTTGAATTGTTGAGGAGATAGTCCCCAACATTTGTCAGGTTGATTTGGGAAGCGTTGACAATGGATGAGTTCCCAAGCTTTCAGGAGCTCAATATTCAGGCAAGAGCTTTACCTGTATATAACGTCCCTCCCCACCAGTCATGATTCATGTGATTCTTTTCAATGGTACAAACATTTAAATTCAAAACCCATTGTGGGATCAGCAGTGTGAGTACTTATTTTTCTGAAGGTTCCTGCCCCCTGAATCCCGTGTCAGAGTCCATGTTCCTCCTTGCCTTGCAGTCAGTCCCGGTTTATACAGTAAGACCATGACACCCACGTATGACCCTGTCAATGGAACGCCGGCATCATCCACCATGACTTGGTTCAGTGACAGCCCTTTGGCTGAACAAAACTGCAGCATCCTGGCATTCAGCCAGCCACCCCAGTCCCCAGAGGCGCTGGCTGATATGTACCAGTGTCGGTCTCTGATGGATAAAGCCAAGCTCAATACAGGGTAAGGATGTGGTTTTTGCTTCTCTGTGAACTGATGTTGACATAGTAACAGAGATGCCATGGAAATGGCAAAGGGAGTAGCTGTATTTTTAAGTTAGCATGCCTGGGGCTCGTACACTGTTAGCCAAAGTCAGTGCCAATTTTGGCAACAAAAATTCAGCCTTTGGTCATGTCAATGCATTTAAAGTGTGACAACATTTATGTGTTTGGGTAACTCAATGGTTTACCATATGTGAAGACTAGTTTTTTGCCCCTATAGGTGTGTAAAGTGTGTTGTATGCGATGTAGAGCAGTGGATAAGTGGGTTGGTCCCCATGGGTCAGCAGGGAGACAAGGTGGCCCACCTGTCCCACACTGTCTAGTATAACAGCATTTCTCTCTTTAGGCTTCCTAACGAGCAAGTCCAACTTTGCTTCACGTGCAGTCAGAAAAGGCACTCAGACTCTTTCTCAAACCACCATTTCTTTCTGCTCCCCATTGTTCACCAAATAAAGTCAAACTTATTCACAGCTTTCCACTCCCTCTGATATCTTGCCCCAGCAGATGTCTCTCTGTCCTACTGTGCTCTCAGGTACCCCAACCCCCATGGCGCTCACTGACTCTTCGTCACTACTTCACCTCCAGGTGTTGCTCTGCTCCAGGACTCTCCTCCTTGCTTCCTCTACGGGTCCATCGCTACTTGTCCTTTAAGGCCCAGCCACATACTCTCGTCTTCTCAGATGTCACCGTTCAAAATCAGTCAACATCCCTGCAGTTCTGTTCTAATACTTTGCTTGCTCCAATGTCACCTTGTATCTTTATTATGAAGCCTGGTCTCCCCCACTGGACTGCCAAGTCCTTTAGGATGGAGATTGCATCTTGGGGGCTAATATCATAGACGTTCCAGCCATTTTCATTCAGTGGTGCTGGATGACATTCATCCCCACCTGGTTTTGTTGTTAACTCTTAGTCTCTACCCTTCCAGCCCTTACCATTACCGTTTTTATTTTCAACTCCGGAACTATACTATCCAGTGCTGGAGCCACTAGCCACATGTGGATATTTATATCTAAATTTGAATTTCATTAAATTTAAAATATGACACTAGCCACATTTAAAACCTCAGTAGCCACAGATGGCTAGCGGCTACTCTATTGGACAAGGCCATGTAGAATATTGCTGTCATTACAGAAAGTTCTAGACAACGAGATAGAGCCAGCTTTGGGTCGGACCACCCAGCGTAGAGGAGAGGCGGTGAGGGCAGTCAGCAAGTGTAGATTCTCATTCTGGTGCCACCACAAGACACGTGACCGTAAACATATCACTAATGTCACGGAGACTCAGTTTTATCACCTGTAAAACTGAGGAACTATTATAAAAACTGCCCTGGATCCTTCACTGACTTACTTTAAAGTGTCAGTGAAAAAAAAAAAACCACATATGTATATAAAAATCACTGGGAAAACTGTAAGATAAAATGCAGGTATAAGTTATTATCAAGTCCTCCTCCTTACTGCTTTTTGGTTATATTAACGTACGCGGACTTAGTTCAAGAAGATATGCGTATGTGTATAATATAAATATAAACATGTTATAGGTAACATATGTAATATAAACATATATTCTAATACATATGTATAAAATTAATTGCCTTTTAAAACCCATCCTATTGTTTTCTAGTTGGCTAGATTCCTCGCGTTCCCTTATGGAACAAGGCATCCAGGAGGATGAGCAGCTGCTGTTACGATTTAAATACTACACTTTCTTTGACTTGAATCCCAAAGTAAGATACTCTTTGTCTATTCTCTCTCTTTCTCTCTCTCTCTCTCTCTCTCTCTCTCTCTCTTTTTTAATGTGAATTCATTGAAATGTAATATTGAGTCATGTGGTCATCAAAGTTAGGATTCATTTGTGTAATTTTCTGCTTAGCTCTGCGGGGTTAGACCAATAAATGTATGCTGGTCTCTGGATTTTCATCTTCTGGGTTCTAGCGAGCATGGTCAGCTTGCCCCTGAGTGAGCGGGACTGTCTAGGAGTCTTCATGCCCAGCATGGGGCACACTGCCCCTCTCCATTCACAGGAATGAAGGGACATGCAGAGAGCAGCTCGTGGAGCTGGGAGTCCTTAGTGCTTAGGAAAGAAAATGTTGTCAGGACCCAGGTCAAGAGCAGGTTTTCATGAACAAGCCAGGACCCCATGATGGCACACACCAGACTCCCCAATGCATGCTGGGAAAAAAGTAAAAAAAGAGGGGTCATCTATAAAAACAAAGACCCAGCTGGTCACCAACTCCCATTTTAAGTGCACATCTCCTACCTGAGGTTTACCGGGACAACTGAGTGGAGAAATAAGTCCTCTGAACTTCAGCCTCTCCCTTGCCCTTTATTCAGCTTTTGGTAGAGTTGTGAGTAGGCAGTTAAATGTCCAAATGGAAAAAAAACATAAACTGGGTCACTGGTTCTCTGAGTGCACTGGGCAAGTTCATTGTGTTGTTCCCATCCACTTTTGTGTTTATGGTTGCTCTTTTCCATTTACTGCTTGGCACTTGTTTGAGGGGCTGGCTTCAGCCCGCCTGTTCTGTGCAGACCCTTTTTCACCCACAGCTATGTTCCTGCCTCTTGTGTCTTCTCCTTGGTCCTGACTTTAAGTCTGGTCTTCAAAGGCCCATCTCAGCCCCCACTGCTTTCCTAACAGTCGTCGTCTTAAAAACAAGCCTTCCTCCCTGGCATCCCTTTGAAGCTCCTGCTCAGTCTTTGGTTTAGATCCAACTTAATGTCTGTGGGCCTAGCTTGTGTCTCGTGTGCATACCTTCCAGCAAATCACAGCAAAAGAGCAAATTTTGGCTCTTTGATAAAACCTTCAGGAGAAATTACTATACTGCTTCTTTTAAATAATTTTTATTTTTTAAAGACACTGTGAATTATATAACTGTCCAGGTTTTCCTTGTTTGCATTGCCTGCTAGAACCAAATTTATACATTTTCTGTGATTTCATTTCTTTTTTTTTCTTTTTTTTTGTATGTGATTTCATTTATTTAAGCCTTATTCCTGACTCAACTTTACTCTTTCTTCACTTAATTCTTAGTCAATTTAAGCTATCTTGTTTTATGCTATTTATGCTAATAAACTGCCTTAAAATTTATTTCTGATAAGGCATAAGTAAAACATGCTCATGCATTTTCTAATTGCTAAGTAAGTTATTTGGCCCAATCTTATCTATTCAAACCAGTGCCACTGTTTATTCATTTATTTATTGAGCAATTGCTGTGTGCCAAGAACTAAGCTAGCAGCTGAGAACCCCAAACTGCTAGATGTTAGAATAAGGGTTTCAAATTAATGAAATGAAATATTGGGTTTTCGGAAAAGTCATGATGCATTTTTGCAATGAAAAACAGAAAAAATACATCATGACTTTTCCGACAACCTAATACATAGGATTTCAAAATGAAGCAATTATATTGAACTATAGTAACCAAAATCTTTTTCAAAATGAAAATTATATGCCTGGCAAAAAACAAAAAAAAAACAAAAAAAAACATAAAGTAAAAAAGTCTTTACAACTCATACTACAAACAAAAGGCTAATTTCCCCTAATATATAAGGAGCTCCTACAGATCAGTAATAAAAAGACCAACAACCCAGTAGACTAATGAGAAAGGATGTGAACACATAGTTAATAGAAAACTACAGTGGCTCTTAGCCTAGTATTGGCAAACATCAAAAAGCTTCATATAGGGCTGGCCAAGTGGTGCGTTGGTTAAGAGTTGGCTTAGGACGCCAGCTCTGAGCAGCGGGACCCCAGTTCAGATCCCACATGAGGGCCAGTGATGCTGCTCCCTCTACAGCTAAGTTGGTGAACAACAGCGCAACATGGAGCTGGGCTGCTGTGAGTCGCCAGAGACATCGTAGACTACAGGGGAGCTGCAGTGGGCTGCCATAAAGCTACTGTGAGTGGCTGGCAGCTGGCGTGAGCTGCCGGCAGCTGGTGTGAGCTGCCAAGAGCCACCATGAGTGGCTGTCCAGTGGCCGGCAACCAATCTGCCTCACCCGGGAAGAGCGCAATGATCACAATACCAACATGGGCCAGTGAAGCAACGTCCTCCACAATTAGACTGAAGAACAAAAGGACAGCGACTTGTCTGTCCTCCTTCCCTGATTCCCCAACACTGTTCCCCGCCCCCAATTCCTCAATAAATCTTTAAAAAAAAAAAAGCTTCATATACTTAGCAAGAGTGTGGAAAAACAGGTTCTCTCATACACAGCTTGTAGGTCAAAGTACAAATTAATCTTGCCTCCGTGGAAGGCAACTTGGCAATATCTATCAGAATTACAATTCTGCATAGCTCTGACCCAGCCAATCCACCCTTTGGTATTTATAACACAGTTATACTCACATATGTGAATTGATATATGTCTATACACAAGAATAGTTATTATTACATTGTTTGTTTTAGGAAAAGATTGGAAACCACCTAAACATCCATCAGTGGGGAACTAGATAAATACATTATGGTACAGTGGTGTTAAGAAGAATGACTCAGCTTTCTTTTGATGTGGAACAGAGTCAGGGTATATTATTGACTAAAAAAGATCAAGGTACAAAAAAATTCTTAGAGAAAAAACCATTTGTGGGGAACAAGGAAAGGAGGGAGTCTTTTTATTATATGATATAACCTTTCATCCCTTCAGAATTCATTCAAAATAAATCCCTTCGTTATATACTCTTTTGCCTCCATTTAAATGCATTCAAAATGTGAATTAAAAACATTTATAACTCCAGTAGTTCATGGTATTTTTTAAATGTTCAGTAGAGAAAAGGCACATCAGTTTTAATAAAAGAACACTGAAACCTGCTATTCAGCTAATAGGGAGCTGTGATTAGATATAAATAATAGCCCCTTGAGAGCAAGAGAACTATGAGAGGGAGGCCTTGTTATTTGTTTGTATTGTTGGTCTGGAGTGACTGAATTGACCAGATGGAGACAAACAGGAAGTGGAGGTGGTAGAAGCCATGTGCTTCTAAGCTGGGGTTTCTATTTTCACTTAGCCGGGAGACAAAGGAAGTCTAGGACCAAAAAGAGGGCAGGAGTAGCCAAGAGAAAACTTTGCTTCTAAGTCGCTGAAACCACTGCAAAGTTCTCTAAGAGAAAAAGACCTGTTAGGAGGCCTGTTAATGACTGACGTGTGGGAGACCCAGGACCTTGTGATGTCCCAGGGCCTCTGTAGGAGTGTGAACACGCCTCCAAAGAAGGAATCCAGAGTTCTAGTGGATGCAACAGAGAAAGCCAGTGTTCCTTAGGATGCACCAGGGCTTATCCTGAATGTAGTTAGGGCATCTTGTTCTAGAGCCTGTCCTTCTCCTAATGTCAATGTGCAAATGTAAGTAACGTTTGTTTAACCAGTAGTCTTTCAAAGAATGGTTTTATTTGCCTGGGGTTGTAGGGAGTTAAGTATGTTTAGGTGTGGAAGTTGTTTTGTTTTGGTTTGGTTTAAAGATTTTATTGGGGAATTTGGGAAGAGGAACAGCGTTGGGGAATCGGGGAAGGGGAACAGACAAGTTGCTGTCCTTTTGTTCTTCAGTCTAGTTGTGGAGGACGTTGCTTCACTGGTGACTCACAGCAGCCCAGCTCCAGGTCAAGCTGTTGTTCACCATCTTAGCTGTAGAGGGCGCAGCATCACTGGCCCATGTGGGATCCGAACCGGGGCCCTGCTGCTCAGAGCTGGCGTCCCAAGCCAACTCCTAATCAACACGCCACCTGGCCAGCCCTAGGTGTGGAAGTTTTTATTTTTAAGTCATTAGTGACTGCATTTAAGAGAAAAGCTTTATTTGGTGACTTAACTTACTCTCGCTAAAATTCCTACAGTATTAGGATTATAGCACTTTGTCTGATTGGCAGAGACAGATGGATGGATGCACGGATGGATAAATGATGTATGAGTGTGTGGTTGGATGGCTAGATGATAGATACATAGATACATGGATACATAGATAGATAGATGATAGAACAGTTAGCTCAATTCAAATTTCAACAGCTACACGTAACATTTAGATTTTGTCTTTCAACTGTGAATTAAAGCAAGGATTGGTTTTATTTGGTGGGGGGAGGTTGCTTGGTTTTTTTGGTGTGCATTGTGTGTGTGATTTTTTAGTTGTCATGTCTTTGGATTGCAGTATAATTTACATGATAAATTCACCCACTGTAATTGTACAATGTAATGATTTGCAGTACATTTATATAGTTGTGCAACCATCACCACAATCCAGTTTTAAAACACTTGCATCACCCCCAAAATTTTCCTCATACCCATTATGGTCAGTCCCTGCCCCTGCCCCTGCCCCTGCCACAGCCCGCCCCACCACTGGTCTGCTTTCTGTCTCAAGTTGGGCCTTTTCTAGAAATTTCACGTAGATGGAATCATACAGTATGTAATCTTGTGTCTAGATTCTTTTACTCGGCATAATGTTTTTGAGGTTCATCTGTGTTGTTGCGTGTAGCAGTAGTGCACTCCTTTGTACTTGCTGCGTGGTGTCCCACTGTGGGTGGACCACATTTTGTTTCTCCAGTCTCCGAATGAGGGACATTGGCTTGTTTCCGGTTTGGGGCTATTTTGAATAGTGCTGCTGTGAATGTTCTCATGTGTGTGGTGTTTTGGTTTGTTTGGGGAGGATTCTGGGGCTAACTCCTGAGGTGTTCCACGACACCTGGCCACATTCGCAAAACAAAGAGAGACTTTCTTAAGTTTCTTATTCTTCTGGCCTCCGGGACACCACACTCTTGGATTTGCATTGTGTCTCTCTCCCAGCAGCTGTAGACATGCTCAGAAGGAGGCTGCCTGTGCAACAGGTCCTATTGCCCACTTAATCTGATAGCAACACTATTTGCTGGTTTGGGCTTACTTCAGGTTTTTCGTTCCCTGTCACATTTTTTTCTTAGTATGCATAGGTTCATGCAAAAGGAAACAATAAGCTAATGCTAATCAACCTATGACAAATCTGTTTAGGAATCCTGTCTTTCTATTCCTCCTTCATATTTTCTTCAACATTTTTTTTAAGGATATAGTAAAATGTATACCCAGTGTCAAACAAAAAAAGAAAAGAAAAGCAAACATAGGAGTTATTGTTTAACAGATACAGAGTTCTGTAGAATGCCACTGAACTGCACACTTAAAAATGGTTAACATGGTAAATTTTATATGTATTTTATCACAATTTTAAAAAATTGTTTTAATCAAACATACAAAGGAAATATTTAGAGTAAAAATGGAAAATAGTCCTTTACCAAGACCTTTCTCCCAAGAGGCAGACACAGTTAACAGCTTGATAAATAACAATACTTGCAGATTTTTTCACAGTTATAAAATTTGTGAACAGATTTTCAGGATCTTTTTCCCCCTACATAAATGGGATCATGTGTTTGTCTTGTAGCTTGCATCTTTGTACTTCACAATATACGCATATGTCTGACTCGCTTTTTTTTAACCACTATGAAATAATCAAAGGAAAGGCTAAATCATAGTTCATCAGAACCCTGGGTTCCGTGCAATTTTTGCTCTTTCAAAAAATGTGGTGCATATTCTTATACCAGTATCTTTGAGGAGTGCTTGCGTTTCTTTAGAATAGTAACCATAGACATGCCAATCAAAAGGCAAAAAGACATGAAAAGATACCACCCAGTTGCCTCCCTACTAACCTCATATGTGAAAGTACCAATTGCATTACATCCATGCCAACACCAGACATTATCAATCCTTATAATGTGGGTAAATCTGATAGGAAAATAGACACTGTCATCTCTTTCTTTAACTTGAATTCTCTGATTATTAGTGAGGTTGTGCATCTTTTCCAATGTTTATATGGTCATTTTGGTTTCTTCTATAAGTTGCCTATTTATATATTTGCCCCATTTTCTATTGAATTATTTGTATTTTCCATATTGATTTTTAGGAGCACTTTGTATATAATGGGTGTTGCCTTCTATATTTATTGCAAATATTTTACAACCTGTGTTTGGTCTTATAAAAGTCTTCCTTAGGCCATTTTTCACCATTAAAAATGTTTAACTTTCAGTTGTCAAGTCAGTCTGATGCATCATAATTTTTAGGCTTTCTGTCTTGCTTAGAAAAGCTTTCCACATTCAAAGATTACAAAAAGTTTTCTTTCATGTTTCCTTCCAGTAGTTTTGGTTGTTATGATTAGATTTTCTATAACAGTTCCTTGAGATATAATTCACGTGCCATACATTTCACTCATTGAATATGTACAAGTGAATGGTTTTTAGTATATTCACAGACTTATGCAACTATCCCCACTGTCTAATTTCAGAACATTTTCATCATCCCAATAAGAAACCCATTAGGAGCCACTCCCCATTTCCCTCCAACACCACCCCCTCAACCCAAGGCAACCATCAATCTACTTTCTGTCTCTATGGATTTGCCTACCCTGGGCATTTCATCTAAATGGAGTTATACAATATGTAGTACTTTGTGACTAGTTTCTTTCACTTTTCAATGTCCATCCATATTGTAGCATGTGTTAGTATTTCATTTCTTTTTTTTTGCCAGATAATATTTGATTGTATGTATATACCACATTTTATTTATCCATTCATCGGTTGATGGACATTTAGATTGTTTCCACTTTTTAGCTATTATGAATAATGCTGCTGTGAACATTCAGGTACAAATTTGGGGATTTTTTTTCTTTGTTTTTGTTGTTGTTGTTGTTGTTGTAAAATATGCACAACATAACATCTGCCATTTTAACTATTCTTAGGTTCACAATTCAATGGCAATTAGTCATTTACAATAGTATGCAACTATCACCACTATCCATTTCCAGAACTTTTCATCATCCTATACAGAAACTCTGTACCCATTAAACGATAGCTCCCCATTTAAATAAACCCCTCCCCCAGCCACTGCTAACCTCTATTCTACTTCCTGTCTCTATGAATTTGCCTATTCTAGGAACTTCCTGTAAATAGAATCATACAATATTTGTCCTTTTGTGTCTGGCTTATTTCACTTAGCATAATGTCTTCAAGGTTCATCTATGTTGTAGCACATATCAGAATTTCATTCTTTTTTATGGCTGAATAATATTCTGTTGTATATGAACACTATATTTTGTTTGTTCATTTGTCTGTTGGTGGTCATTTGCATTGTTTCTATCTTTTGGCTATTGTGAATAATACTGCTATGAACACTGGGGTAAAGTATCTGTTTGAGTCCCTCTCTTCCATTTTTTTTAGTATATACTTACAAGTAGAATTGCTGGATCATAGTCTTTTGTTTAACTTTTTGAGGAACTGCCAAATTGTTTCCTACAGAGGCTGCATCATTTTATATTTCTCCACATCCTCAACCAACATTTGTTATTATCTGTCATTTACATTAGAGCCATGGTAGTAAGTGTGAAGTGGGGTCTAATTGTGTTTTTGTATATTCAGATCTGTTTATCTATAATTTATAGTTTGGGGGTGATGTAAGATTGTCTTTTGATTTTGGATTTTTGTTTTCCAAATAGCTAGGCATTTTTAACACTATTTATAGTATTGAATTCTTTGTTCCCCTGCTGATATAAAATGCCATTTTTATTTTATATTACATTTATATACATATGTAAGTCGATTTCTAGATACTGTGTTATTGACATTTTGTCTATCAGTATATCAATACCACACCATGTTAGTAACTGCAGCTTTATAATATGTTTCAATGTCTGGGAGGACAAGTGTCTCCCCAACATTGTTCTGTTTCAAATATTTGAATATTGTCTCTTCCAGCTTAACTTGAAAATCAGTTTATATAAAGTTGCACTTGATAATCCCTATCAGATGCTGACTAGGATTGCCCTGAGTTTGCAGAGCAGCCTGGGAATCCCTTCTCCTTTATACCACTTTAGCACATAAACCATTTTTACTACCTTTTTTTCCTACCATTACAAGTGTGATAAAAGAGAGGCAAAATAGTGCAATCTGAGATGGGTCAGTTTGGCCCCTTGGAAAAACTCTGGAAAATATTTCGAGAAAGTTCTAAATTTAGAAGTAAAAAGAGCTGAGGCGGTAAAAAGTAGAGGGGTGTTTCCTTCAGTTACCTTAACTGAAGTTTATTGTGTCTGATTAACAAGGAAGGGGGGCCTCAGTCATTCTTTAATTTTTGTATTCAGAATATAAATATACCCCCAAGTACACACACACACACACACACACACACACACACACACACACACACCTGTTTTTTTCTCTAGTACGATGCTGTTCGAATAAACCAGCTCTATGAACAAGCCAGGTGGGCCATTGTCTTAGAAGAAATTGACTGCACAGAGGAAGAAATGTTGATCTTCGCAGCCCTGCAGGTATGAGAACTCCAGTACCTGTTCTCTGGAAGGAGACAAAGCAAGTTTGTTCTGCTTCAAGTTTCATTTTCTTCCTACTGTTTTTTTCTTTGACAAAAGCACTGGAAATGAGGAGAGTAAATTCCAATTTTAAATGCTTCTCATGACTCCCCCACATGTACATCTTATGTAAAGCATTCGCCTTGCAACTCTTATCTCTTCCCTACTACAAGCTCAACCACTAATGGAGAAGGACTGAGTTCAAGCACAACTAACCGTAAATCTCAGAATGATTCAGATTAAAATGTCATTTCCCTACATAAGAGGCAGATCTCCTTCCAGGTGATGTTTGGTATTACAGGGGAGTTGCCTCCAAAAACAGAAGAACTAGCTAATGGATTTATTTGTGCTTATAACATTTCTAAAACCTCTGTTTCTTTCTAGTATCACATTAGCAAACTGTCATCGTCTGCTGAAATACAGGATTTTACAAATGAGTCTGAGGTCGATGAAGTAGAAGCAGCACTTTCTAACTTGGAAGTGACCCTAGAAGGTGGAAAAGCAGACAACGCGTTGGTATGAACTCTCCTGAGAACTTAGAATTGTGGCTTTGTTCTGTCTGGTTGGCAAATGTATAGACGAACTTTTTCTTATTAGAAATAAGAGGATATTTTGTCTGAAATGGAAAAAAGAAAACATGCTCGTCATCTTTCAAGCTTAAACCTAGCAAGAGCTGACGAGCTTTTTTCAGGTCAGCTCTGTAAGGTACTATAAGATATTTTCGTTACTACTAATGACAGTATTTTCGTATCACACTTCTTCTTCTGGATAAGTTGGTATGGTGTGAGGGAAAGACCGCCCAGGGCTCCACTTCACTGGCTTGGAACCTGGAATTCATCCCAGAAGTCTAGAAAGAACCCTCAGTCTGTTGCTAGCTGTGAGAATAGAGAAAATGCTTTACAGATAACAAAGCCTTGTTATCTGCTTACCTAGTCATACATTTCCACTCGGCAAGGTTGACAGAAGTGACGGCGGTTTTTTTGGAACATTATAAAATTTCCTGAACCCTTTTTTTTTTAAAGGTTTTTATTGGGGAATTAAGGGGATGGGAGCAGCACTGGGGAATTGGGGGAAGGGAAACAGACAAGTTGCTGTCGTTTTGGTCTTCAGTCTCGTTGTGGAGGACATTGCTTCACTGGCCCAAGTTGGCACCATCATTGCACTCTTTGTGGGCGAGGCAGATCAGTCGCCGCCTTCTGGACGGCCGCTCACTGCGGCTGCTGGCCACTCACGCTGGCTGCTGGCTACATACGGTAGCCCATGGCAACCCACTGCAGCAGGGGACTCCAG
>NW_017731439.1:2111509-2137511 GCF_001890085.2 Hipposideros armiger | reverse complement strand
AGGGCAGTGTCACTGGCCCTCATATGTGGGATCCGAACCGGGGCCCTCTGGCGTCCCAAGCCAGCTCTTAACCAACGTGCCACTCGGCCGGCCCTCCTGAACCCTTTTGACTTGAGGAAATAAACAAACATTCCCCACACACACACCCCCGTCAGTCAGTAAAATATAAAGAAATAATACTGGTTTATCATCTCTTGCTCCTTATGAAATGTGACTGCCCCTCCTGTTTGACTTGTTTTGGGGTGCCACTCTTTTGTTTAACTTAACTTACTCATGGGAGTAATTATTAGTTTAATCACACTGAATTAGAGAGGTGGATCCATTGTAACTGGATAAAAAATGTAATAGATAAAAATGAGTCACTATATTCATATGTATTTAATATGTGTTCTCTTATGATTAAATTTCTTAAAATAGGAAATTGGTATCATGTGAAAGCAAATAACTCAAGCAAACCAAATGCCAAGATTCTATGGAGATTTGGAGCCCTTTCTCACGTTTATAGGAGGCACAACCGCCATGAAATTGGAGTTCTTTTTTGTCTACTTCCATTGCTAAATACATACAACAGGACAGTGTACTTTCTTAGAACAGATGACAATTCCCGTCCTCCCTCCTGCAATATTTTTATGCCAAGGTTTTGTGAGGTCAGACAACAGGCTTTTCAGTTTGAAAATGAGCACCAACCTGCAGAATGAACTTTGAACCAGGTTCCTTTTAAACTTTCACTGAGAGTTTAATCAGTGAACTAGATGGATCTAGAGTTGCTCTGATGTTGAAGTTGTAAAATAATTTTGTTCATACATAAAAGTAGTTTTTTCTAACCCAAATGTTTAACTTAAAGGGTAGGTACAAGGAGTGCTTGGTCAAATTTTTAATCACTTTTTCTCATTGGTGTGATACAAGACACATACAGAAAAGTGAGGGGGGAAAGCAAAAATGTACAGCTGAACAAATTAGTGTTAATTTATCACCCAGGACACCATGGAAATCAAGAAACAGAACTTTGCCAGCCGCCATAGAAGCCCTAAATGTGTCCCAGCCCCTCCCCAAGCTTTCTCCTACCCCCTACCCCTGAGAGGAACTGAGTTTTTTATTTTATGTAATTGTAATTAAAATTTAAATAGCTATATGTGGCAAGTGGCTACAGTATTTGGACAGTACAGGTATAGAGTATCAGCACTACCTGTCTAATGACTGCTTATGAAATGTTATCTGTTTTTCCTTAGGAGGACATTACTGATATACCTAAACTTGCAGATAATCTCAAATTATTTAGGTAAGTCACCCTTAAAGGGAAAAGGGATTACTTAGCACAAAGCATTGTAGGTAGAGTCCAGGAGTTTAAATTAAACATTCCTTGGGCAGGTTCATGGTTCAAAGGTAAGAGCGCGAGGTTTCACATCAGACAGACCATGGGTCCGATCCTTGGTCCACAACACATACTAGCTGGGTGACCTCTGGCATTGTTCTTACACTTTCGAGCCTCAGTCTCCTATCTATAAAGTGGGGATCTACCTCCTCTTGGGTTTGTTGGGAGGATTAAATGAAATAATGCGTATGAAGCATTGAGCATGGTGCCTGGCTCATGGTACATGTTTCATAAATGGTGGTGTAAACAGGGCCCATGTCAGCAAGAATGAACATGTATGCCAGACTGGAATGTTTGTTACAGTCCACCTGGGAGTCACAGGGCTCAGACACAATTTCAAGGCTCTTTCATGGTTTAAAAATCAATTGTCACTAGAACTTGGATTCTGGGTGTACAGAAAGATAACTATCTACCTTTGCCTATTAAAGTATTTCTGATTAACTCTCTAGTCACCTCAAGTCAATCTGAAACTGTTAAAAAGGCAGTGTTTTTTATTTCATGGGAAAAAAAGACTGTCACATTTGTGATGGTGCCCAGGTGTGTTAGGATGAAAGCAATAAGGTCCCTTTGAAGTTCTATCAGTTACTTATCGCTTTATGGTGTTGACTTAACAAACCAACACTTTGCTGAATAGATGAGGTGGCTTGAAAAGAAACACAAGTTGCTTTTGATAACACAGGATGCAAAGAAAGACTTGGAAGAATGAACAATTAGTCAGGTATAAATGAGAAACAGGAGTCCAAAGGTAACAATATTTGTCACTGGGTTTCTACAGGTTTTTTTTTTAATGTGACCTTAGGATGTGGTCTCAAACAATAGGGTCATTCATTTAACTTCTGTGGCATAAATAGTTGCAACCTCATATATTGCTATAGTCAGAGCTATAAAAAAAAAGTAACTTGAATCCACAAATACATCTTCATAAATTATTAATAATTGTTCTACAAAGAAACTAGGTGGCCATATTCTCTGTATAGAGCAAATCCCACTCTTCACAAACCAAATGGTGACAGTTCCCTTCCTGTGGATGTTTTTGATGGAGGAGGTGATATTCTGGAGTTAAGCCCACATCCATATCACTTTAGTGGGATCCATGTGTTCAGATTCACAAAATCGTCCTCATATTTGGCCAGTGGACACTTTATTTACCAAAGGTCTCAAGACACTAAATTTAATACATAATATAGTTCATGGAAGAAAGAAGTGAAGGAGAAAGAGAAGGAAGGAGGAAGCAAAGAAAAAAGCAGAAGGGAAGGGAGGAAGACGATATTGGCGAGTGGAGCCCTGTTCCTAGTGGGTGTGTGACTTTGAACAGGCACTTATTTCCCTGGGCCTCCTTTCTTTATCAGTAGAAGAGCATTGAACTAACCATTTGATTTTTTTTTTTTTAAGATTTTTATTGGAGAATTGGGGGGATGGGAACAGTGCTGGGGAATTGGGGGAAGAGGAACAGACAAGTTGCTGTCGTTTTGTTCTTCAGTCTAGTTGTGGAGGACGTTGTTTCACTGGTCCAAGTTGGCACCATCATTGCACTCTTCCCGGGTGAGGCAGATCAGTCGCCAGCTTCTGGACGGCTGCTCACTGTGACTGCTGGCCGCTCACGCTGGCTGCTGGCTACATACAGTAGCCCATGGCAACCCACTGCAGCAGAGGCTGCAGCCTATGCCGTGGCCAGCGACTCACAACAGCCCAGCTCCAGGTTGAGCTGCTGTTCAGCATCCTAGCTGTGGAGGGCAGTGTCACTGGCCCTCATATGTGGGATCCGAACCAGGGCCCTCTGGCATCCCAAACCAGTTCTTAACCAACGCGCCACTCGGCCGGCCCTAACCATTTGATTTTTAATGTTTTTTTTCTTTAACAGTGAAGCATTTTAAAAAAAAAAAATCTATTGAACCTACTATATAAATAGTGGACTTTAGTTTCCAACAACTTGGCATCTGATCTCCTGCAAATCTCAATCTTGCCATACATACATATGAATGCTGGATAAAATAAAAATAATTATAGAAAAGATGATAAAATCCTAAGCTTCTTTGTTCTTCAGACCAGTTGCTCTTCTGGGCCTGTCCACTCTCACAGCATCTTGAGAGTGTACTGTCCTATTTCCTTTCTTTTAATAAATCCACTGCTTGGCAAAAAAAAAAAAAAAAAATTGTAGCTACAAAATTGATCTTGAAGGTGGACTGGGAAATCCCAACTTGCAGGAAATAAAGAGGGAACCTAGTTCTGCAAATGAAGCCTCAGCTGCACAGAGGGAATTGGCCATGGACATCGATTCTCGTGGCTTGGGGCTGGGATTTTTATCCCCGTGCAGGGATCAAAAACGAAGCTTTAAGGTGGGTGTACTTCACGTAAAGCTGTGAGCCAGGACTGAAGCCCCTGCCTAAAGGTAGATACTTGTAAGGGCTGCCTTCTCTGTTTAACAGGGAGTAGGAAACTACCCATCAGCCAGAGGAAGCAGTAAGAAAGTTTATCCTAGCATTGGGGGTCTGTGCGGAAAATGAAAAGTCTCTCTCAATAAGTCCGAGCCAAGGTCTCTGCCACATACAGATGTAGATCTAAATTTAAAGTTTTATATAATAAAAGGATCCTGAAAAAATAAAACGGAAACTGGTCAAAGACGACAAACTCTATGAAGCCGTAACAAATAAACTGCAAAAATCCTTGGAGGGAAATATCCACAATCTAGCATGCCTGGGCCTCTACAGGAAACAATAACCCCCTAAAAAAAAAAAATCTCCCAATAAAAATTACTGACCATTTGAGTTAATAAACCACCATAAAAATAAAAAAACCAAAAAACAGCAGACCCAACCAACAAGAGGATTAGCAGCTTCAGTAATTTTAGGTAATAGAACAACTGGAAGAAACCATAAAATGAGTACGTTTAGAATCATTAAATAATTTAAAAGGTAAAAATTATAATGAAAGAGCCAATATTGAAAAGGAACCAAATAGAAATTCTAGAGATGAAAAATATAGGCATAGAAATTTAAAATTGAATAGGTGCATCACACATCAAGTTTAAAAACATTTGAAAAGAGAACTCAGACAGGTAGAAATGAAAAGTATGATATAAATACAATGAGAAGGTTCGACATACATCTACTGGGCATTCCAGAAGAAAATATAGGGGTTTTTTTAAAAAAGAGAGTGCTTAATAATTTTATATAATATTGAAGACAAAAATCCTTAAATTCAGGAATCACAAATCCCAACAAAATAAATCAGTTTAGTTGTACATCTTAATATAGTCAACCATTGATAAGAGAAAGTCTTTAAAATCAGAGGGAAAGGACAGATTTCCTACGAAGGAAAAATAATTAGGTGAGCAGCAGACTTCTTATTGGCTGGGAAATGTCTTGAATGTGCTAAGAGAAGATAACAGTCAAATCTAGACTTGTATGCCTAACCAATTTTTCAAGATCCTACTTTTTGCAAATCCCTGTATATATACCAGGCATGCTCCAATCCTATTAGTAAATTACATATTTAATAAAAATAATGATTTAGCCCCAAACTGTAAGGAATAACCACTGTTGGAGAGGCTACTTTGAAATAAATAAAATGGCTCCACACAGGAAGAGAGAGGCTACACATAAAATTTATTCATTGTATCATAGGCCAAGTTCCTATAGGCAAATAGGAAAGTTACTGTAGCAAAGACGTTCCATTCACATGTACACAATGTGCTAAAGGAGATTATGAGTGAGATTCATTTTATAGATATAAGACTTAAAATATAGTAGAATTTTAACACTTTTAAAGAGATGGAGAGTGACCATGAAAATATTTGGTCCCACATTAAGGTTCACTGATTATCACATGGAAAAGTACCTGAAATACAGTTGTTGTTTTTCAAAAAATAAGTATCCCAAATTTATGACCTTTCTGTGATGACAGGTGGCCCTGAGTAGTAAGCCTCTAGATGCTTTAAAGATAATGAACACACTTAAAGAGAGAATTTGAAAATAGTTATTTGGAAATGTTTCCATTATCACAGCGTTGCCAGTAATGATAATGCCTATTAAAACAATATCATCTGCACACCTTTAAAATTTGGAAGCAGAATTTTTCTGTGTTAAATCCCATCCAAATTAAGAGTTATAGTGTATTTTAAACCCATTTATTAAAAATATAAAAATGCAACATATTCTGGTTAATATGCATGAGGAACTGACATCAGGGAAGATGGAAATTAGCAGCTTTGTTTCAACAAAAACAAACAGGTAGATGGCACTAGAATATGAATGTTATTGATTTAGTAAGCACAGCCAACAGTATACTTCCTCAATTGGAATTTATGTAACTGAGAATAACCTCTTTTCTTAAAACAAATGGAACTTTCCATATTCATTTTTAATTTATATGTTTGTGTAGGTTCTATCATGTCTATATTACAATATGTTACAAATACAGTAAAACCTTGAATTGTGAGTAACTTGGTTTGCGAGTGTTCCGCAAGACGAGCAAACATTTCTAGTACATTTTAACATGGTAAACAAGCAATGTCTTGCAATACGAGTAGTTTGCTTCCGGAATGAGTTATGCTCACAAACCAAGACTGTATACAAATATTCCAAATGAACAACTGTATATATGTTAAAGGATAGATATTCAGAATACTTTCAAGATGGGGTGTGCCCAGTTTCAGTTTGGAGATTACTGAGCTAGATCAGCACTCTCAAACTCTGGGGAACCACCATAGGAGAGCTTACTTAAAATGCAGATGCCTGGGCCCTAACCTGGACCTGCTGAATCTGAATTTCTGGCCCCAACAGATAATACTATCGGAGATCTTCCCACAAAATATTTTTAATAACAGTAGAGTCTATATAAAATAGCGGTAGATTTGGGTGATTTCCATGGGAATTCCCTGGTGGTTTCTCTGAAGGGTCAAGAGGAAACCATAGAAAAGGTTGCTCACTTTTCTATATGATTTTTAGGTCTGATAACTTGAAGATTGTGCTGTCCATATGGACAGCTTTTTCAAATCTAAGTAGTATGTGGACGTTTCAGATGTCACCAGATCCGTGGGTGTTTCTCACATATATCATACTAACAATTCATTGAGCACTTCAGTTGTGCCAGGTACTGTGATAAGCACTTTACATAGATGTCTTCTTTCCATCCTCATAAAAGCCCTGTGAGTTGGAGGCTGTTACTCTCCCTTTCACACAGAGAGAGGACACATGATCCAGACAGCTGAAATATCTCTCCCAGGGTCACACGTTTAGGCAGTTGCAGAACCAGAGGGTGGCCCCAGTTGGTCTAACTCCTGAGCTTTTGCATTAACATCTACATCTCATAGCAAGACCTTATTTCTAGTTTTTAGAAATGAGTTGGCCATTTGCAAATTGTTTTTTTTAAAATAAAGCATATGTTGTTTGGAAACATGTCTCGATCTGCTTAAAATTTGCAAGGCGTCTTACATTTCTGGATGACGGTTTAAATGCTTACTGTACTTTAATTTGCAGGCCCAAGAAGCTAATATTAAAAGCTTTCAAACAATATTGGTTCGTCTTTAAAGATACATCGATAGCCTACTTTAAAAATAAGGAACTTGAACAAGGAGAACCAATAGACAAACTAAATCTTAGAGGTAAGAGGGTTTTACGTCTTGCTGCAGCTTGTCATGACCCAGCAAGCAAATGAAAGCCAAGACCCCTAGCTGCTGAAGCAAGGTTGACTTCCAGTGTCACTGTGTTCAGAATGGCCCCTGCCTGCAGTTCCACTTGTCCATGGAGCGTAGACCTGGAACATGGTTTAGTAAATGTGGTTATTTCCATTCGGCTGTCTCTTCTTGTCCAGTGTGTCCAAGTCCATGAAGTGGTGGTAATTGGCATCATAAGTGTAGTACATAAGGCATTGTAGGATCCTGAAAAGCTTTCTGAATTCCAGAAGTTACTTTTAATTACCGCTTTCGTGCCTATTCTAATTTCTGAAAGTGACTGTGAGTATACTGGTAACTCTGTTAGTTGAAATATTTTATTAACCAGTACACTCAATTCCCTTATCATTGTGGCAATCAGAACTTCCTGTGCTTTGATTTTACAGTTCAGATTCACAATAGCTCCTGTGGGTTACAATAGCCACATCAACCTTAAAAATGAATTCAGTTGATGATATATTTAAGAAATTCATGAAAGAAAATATTTTTCTCTATCCATGTTAATTGTTCATAAGTCTTAGTTAGTTAGTTATCTTTCAATTAATGATATCTGCTTGCTCCTGCATTTTTTAGAAGAGAGCCAAATCTGGGGGGTATATGTTCAACGTCTTTATTTTAGATGTACACCTGATATTTATATAATAGTTTCTCCAGGACTCAGTTGTATCCCTGCCTTTTATTATTCAGGCTGCGAAGTCGTGCCAGATGTACATGTAGCTGGAAGAAAATTTGGAATCAAGTTACTAATTCCTGTTGCTGATGGTATGAATGAAGTGTATTTGAGATGTGACCATGTAAGTAAAACCACAAAAATGTTCGGTTACATCAACTTTAGTAAGCCCAAGGACAAACCAACTGAGGTGTTTTCTCAATTTAGAGCGCTGTTCTATCAGTCAGCTATTGCTTTGTAACAACCAACCACATAAATCACACTGACATATACCAACACACATGTTTCGGAAACATCTGCAGGTAAGCTGGGGGGTGAGTGATCCAGGCTGGTGTCAGCTGGGTAGAGCTGCTTCGAGCCATAGGTCTGGCTAGGCTCGGCTCCTCGCGGCAGGTTGAGCTCATTGTATATATTTGGGTCCCAGGCTCCTGGGGGTGAAGGGAAGGGCGGGGGGGGGTTTCTCATGGTGATAGAAGTGCAAGAGGGCAACTAGAAACATGTGAGATTACTTCCCACTTAGGCTTGCAATCGGTACACTGTCATTTCTACCCATATTCTATTGGCCATAGCGAGTCCAGCTGGACTCAAAGTCAAGCAGTGAAAATTACACTCTGGCTCTTGTGGGAGGGACTATAAAATGACATGGCATTCGGTATAGCTACCAGGAGAGTGAAGATTGAGGCCAGTAATTCAGTGTATTGCACTTACTGTTCTGAAGAATTCCACTTCTCAGTTGCATGTCCTCAGCTTCTGGGACCATTCCTTTTCAGTACCTAAGGTAAAAAACAAGCAGACATTAAAGAACAACGGAAGCCACCACTGACTGGTTCAGGACCCATCAATGGACCTGATTCCTACTGTGGGATTAGAATCTTTACTAACAATAGGCCAGAGTAGAAATAATATGCAAAATCAGTTTGTGATTTTTTTCCCCTCATTTTCTTCTGTCATAGAGATCAGACAGGATATGAAAATGGAAATAGCTGCATCAAAGAAGGCTCTCTGGTAGTTTGGGTTTTCACCTGTCTTTGCTCCATGGCACATGTCCATGGTTCATCTTTAAATTCATGGAATTTATTAAGGTTGATATTCCTATTCTCTAGCCCTTTGTCATCTAGAAACTCAACACAGGACTCAAAAACTATTGTTGGGTGTTAAATTAGGTGATTTGTAGCCACTCAAAACATGTGCCACTTTACATCTTTCCATGCTTGGCAGGTGACAGTTTTGTGTTACAGAGATGAAAGCCCAAGTCCTGCTGTTCCTAGCAGGGGGGCTTTGCACTTGAACTTGCTTCTCAGCCCTCTGGTGTTTGCTGCAGGAACATCAATATGCCCAGTGGATGGCTGCCTGCATCTTGGCATCGAAGGGCAAAACCATGGCAGACAGCTCCTACCAGCCAGAGGTCCTCAACATCCTCTCATTTCTAAGAATGAAAAACAGGAACTCGACTTCTTCGGTGGCCTCCAGCATCGAAAACATAGACATGAACCCAGAATGTTTTGTGTCACCTCGTTGTGCAAAAAAACACAAGTCTAAACAGGTACTGTTAATCTTGCTGGGGCAATTGTTTGCACTGCATTCTGTATTTTCTGAAATCAAATAAGGAATTAACGTGATTGAGACCAAGATCATGAAAAATCAGTTGATAGGGAAATTTGACTATGGGCTGGGTATTAGATATTAAGAAATTTTTGTTAATTATGATAGATGTGACCGTACTGCTAACTGAACATGACAATATGCCCTCATGTAATTTAATTAAGAATAAAATGATGCAGCCCCTACAAATTAAAATTTTAAATTATGCTTCCATAAGCATAGGTTAAAAGTTACACCGATGAACCGAGTCATGCAGACCCATTGTCTGTGGACGCTCCACAGACCCCAGAAACCCATACCCCAGGGACCCATAACTCTCCATCAGCTGTGGGCTGATCTTGTTTCTGCTTCTCCTCAGTGATTGGCACGTCTGAGGGAGGGAGAGGGAGACAATATGAGTGAGAATGAATTGTGTTTGTAGAGCTGCAGTTGGATCCTGCCTTTCTTTCTCATTGGGGATCTGGAGCTAATGGGATAATTGCTAAGAAGAGTTTGATGTCTCCTGTTTCTGTTTAGCTCGCAGCCCGGATTCTGGAAGCCCACCAGAATGTGGCCCAGATGTCCCTGGTGGAAGCCAAGCTGCGGTTCATTCAGGCGTGGCAGTCTCTACCTGAATTCGGCCTCACCTATTACCTTGTCAGGTAGCGAACGGTGGGAAAGTAAATTTTAAAAGGAAATGTGGTTATTTTAGAATAACATTTGCAAAAACAGGAAGAGAAATCATGTACTGATTTTTATGAAATCTACGCCCTCCTTTTATGTCAGATTCCCCCCAATAGAATAAACTCCATGAAGTCAGGAATTTTCTATCCGTTTATGTCACTACTATATTCTCAACGCCTAGAAGGGTGCTTGGCGTACACTGTTGCTGCTGCTTTTGAATTGACTTGCCCGCCTCTTTTTTTTTTTTTTAATTGGGGAATTGGGGGAGGGGAGGGAATTGGGGAAGGGGACCAACCAAGTTGTTGTTCTTCAGTCTCAGTTGTTGAGGATGCCAGTCACCATCTGGCTGCCCGTCGGCAGCTCATGGCCTCTAAACTCAAGGTGCTGTGTCCAATCTTAGTTGCAGGTGGGCGTAGCCACCATCCCATGCGGGAGTCGAACCAGCAGCTTTGTTGTTAAGAGCGCATGCTCTATCCACTGATCCATTCGGATGGCAGCTCAGCTCAAGGTGCTGAGTTCAGTCTTAGTTGTGGGTGGGCATAGCCCACCATCGAACAGGCAGTCTTGTTGTTAGGAGGACGTGCTGTTACCAGCTGAGCCATCCTGCCACCTGTTGGCAACTCAGCAGCAGCTCAGCTCGGGCCAGGACTCAAACCCTTGTTGCTCAGAGCTCACGCTCTTAAGCTAACTCTTAACCAACTGAGCCACTCAGCCGGCCCCGACTTCCCCACCTCTTATTTTACTTTCCTCAAATGTCAATTTCACCTAAAAAATGTCTTCAGGATAGCCTTAATTCTCTCATTCTTCATATTCTCTATATCATGATAAAAATGCCCTTCTGTAGAAGGTTAATCCCTCATTGTCCTTTCTTGGGAAATGATTTAGAAATGTTGATATTATCTTTAAAAAATTATATGTGAATGAACATCATAGTACAGGAAACAGTTGCTTCTTTTAATTAATTTTTTTTCAGATTTAAAGGAATCAAGAAAGATGACATTCTGGGAGTTTCCTATAATAGGTTGATTAGAATCGATGCAGCCACTGGAATTCCAATTACAACGTGGAGATTCACAAATATGAAACAATGGAATGTAAATTGGGAAATCCGGCAGGTAAAGTGAAAGTTTGGGTATATTCAGTGTGGAGCCTATCAATGTGTGTTCCCTCAAAATTGTGGATTATTCTGATTTAAAAAGCTGTTCTTATATTTAGAACTCAGAAACCACAAATTGCTAAAATAATCACATGTAATTCTGGGCAGTTTCCTAACAAGTACAGATCAAAAATGCTTTCGAATTAATCCCACAGGTTGGCTTAGTCTCCATACAGACTTTCCATGCAGACTTTAAAATCGCTGAGCGGTTTAATTAATTTCCATTAACTCAGCATAGGGTTATATAAGGCTTAGGCTGATAATTACTTTGCAGAAACTACCTCAGATGTAGCTGTCACCCAAAATAAATCAACCCAAAAAAAAGGCCTCATCTGACTGGCTGCTGAAAGGTCTCACTGGTTCAAGACCAGAGGCTTCATTGCCCACCTGGAGAACACCATTTCAGTCCCCAGAGCAAACAACTGCTAGAAAAGCAAGTGAAGTGCACTGGGATGACTGAATAAAGCTTAGCCTCTTGAGCTGAGGATTCCTCAGACTCTCAGCTGCCTGTCATCTGCACCCTGAGAACTAAGTCCAGGCCAAGACTACGTCATGGGAAATTGTAGGTGAAGTTAGAGGCACCTTAGTGCCCTGCTGATTGAAAACATTCTGATGTGGCTGGTATACAAATTCTCTTCCCTCGTTTCCTCGTTTTTCCAGTAGAAAACCATCAACATAGAGGCATGATAAGAGACTCATTCTTTTTTAAGAACCATGGATTCTGGTCAGCAGGGCTGTTAGCCATCTGGGCAGCCATTGGTGGAATGCAGGTCTGAAATGAGATGACCTCTCAGAGTGGCTCTAAACCCTTGTTGCATATACGATCACCTGGGGAATTTTAAAATACCACTGCTCAGGCCGCTCCCAAGACCAATTAAAGCCGAATTTCTAGGACAGTAGCTGGGCATTAGTAATTTTTAAATGTGCACAGGTGATTGCAATGGACAGCTAAGGTTGAGAACCCATAATGTCTCGTTTTTTTCTAGTGCTTAGAGCTTATCACTTTCAGATGGCAAGGGGTGAGGGGCAATGGCTGAGGAAATTTCAGGGTGGGTCTTTATTCTCCATTGAAAAGTCTGTAAAGTACGCTGCTCTTTGACACAGGGAGTGCTTAAAAAGTTCTACATCTAAACTAGACCCAAAGTGTAATATCTCTGTGTGTTGGGAGCGAGAATGTTTTGCCAGGTGTGCAGGAAAGTGGACACCACAAGAGGGCGCAAAGAGAGCAAAGACATGTTTTCTGCAAGCCTTTAATGGATGTGGTGGGGTTTTGTGGGGTTTTTTTTAGGGAAATCCATCTGTCAGCCACCTCAGCAGCCCTCACTTCTGGGGCCGTCTCCAGCATAGCAGCTTCTTGCTCATCTTTCCTGGTCAGAAGTGAAGCTTACGTGCGCCTTCTCTTCCAGGTGGCGATAGAATTCGACCAGAACGTCTCCATTGCGTTCACCTGCCTGAGTGCAGATTGCAAGATCGTGCATGAATACATTGGTGGCTACATTTTCTTGTCCACCCGCTCCAAGGACCAGAATGAAACGCTTGATGAGGACCTGTTCCACAAGTTGACTGGCGGTCAGGAGTGAAGCAGACTTCACTGAAACACACCAAGGGCAAGCCAAAGGTGGTCTTTGCCGGACAGTGGGATCTGTGGTTTGCACAGTGCATGGAGTCCAGCCTGACACACTGCCACTGGCCACCCAGATCCTCACCTCATTTCAAACACACTGCCTTGCACACCCTTTTCCTTACTTTGCCCTATGCAGCGGAAGAGGCCTCGGTTGCCTTTTCTGTAAAATGGCAGGGCGGGAGAAAGGAGAACCTGCAAGTGTATGGCTAGAAGTTTTCCCTCTGCTTATCTGCCCCATTGCCATGTCAGCATAGAAAACAGAAACTTTAAAGGTACATGTAGGGAGCACAGACCTTATTCCACAAACTCAGGGATACAAAGAAGTAGGTCATTCCTTAACAGAAGAGCTTTGGGCTTCCATCTTGTGAAAATAGCAGAGGGCATCCACACATACACTTTTTCCCTGGAAGTCAAGGTCTAGAGGTGGGATTACCTGGTACCATTTAGTGACAAGGGGTCAAAGCAGTGGCTCTCAGTGTCATCAGTCCACAGTGATTTCTGCCAAAGTAACCACTGACCCATCTGGTCTTGCGCATTGGTCCTCTAAGGTTACTGCTGCCACCCACAAGTCCCACTTCATTCCTGGGGATCCCTAAGTCACTTTTAAGGCCTTGATGACATGGGTGACATAGGTACAGGGAACTTGTACATTCCTCAACTCAGCTCCATGTCTCCACTGTTTCTACTCAGGGTCGGGGCTCAGAAAGACAGGCTCAGTTCTCTCTGTTCATCAAAACCGCCCCCCCACACACACACACATCCAAGCTTCCAATGAGGTCCCCATCCCAAATGGTCAGAAAGAGCAGGGCAGGACACAGGCCCGGCCCATTCCCAAAGACTGCCATGTTCAAGGGCTGATGGCTTCCCCACTGGCTTCCGTCGATGGGGCCTTTGCTGGTCTTGGGGCAGAGAAGACTTGCTCTTATCATTCTGCAGTGTTCTCCTGGATTTGGTGCCTGTTTATATGACTCCTGGCCTTTCCCTTTCAAGGCTTTGACTTTTGTAAATCAAAAGTCAACCATAGACTTCTTTTCTCCCTGCCTTAAGACATAAGCATAGGCCCATTAACCACCGCCTCAGCTGTCATTTTCTGTTTTGGTTTGTCAGCATTGTGGGGAATGGGTTTTCAGAAGGTAAAAAACAATACCAAGGGTAGAGGGAAACATCGGATAACATTTTATTATTTCTTTTAAATGTTCTGTCACACAAAGGATTTGGGTTACCAGGATAAGGCAGAGAGACTCTGTTTCCATTTTGAAGTTCTCTAGGATGCAAACTTCAGGGGGCCTGGCCAGAGCTCAGATGCCAGGAAGCATCAGCTAGCTATTGATTTATTTCCTAACAAAGCCTTTGGAGAAGAGAGATCTCCAGAATTCCTGGAGTCACATTGAGACAGCCTTGGATAGGGACCCCCGGGCTCTGAGCCAGAAGCTGTCACTGGAAATTCCTCTTTCAGCTTCTCCTGAGAGATGCATGTTAATAAAGACTCCCCGGATACCAGCTGAGCTTCTGAGGCCTAACTTTAAAGCTCAGAGATGGCTTGGGCACTTGGAAAATATGGTTCATGTCATAAAGAACTTAGTTTTAAATGTTTTATATAGAATCCAGTGCTGAATGTACTGTGTTAAACTTGGTGTTTGTCAAACTTGGTGTTGGTCATTTCTGTAGAGTCCTGTGCTCAATTATTTTAGAACCTAGTCAGGTCTTTAAGATTATGTCAGGCCCTACATTAAAATAATGCCCCTCAATGTCTCATTTCACCTGTCTGCTTCCAGGTGCAACTCTGTATAATTTACCAAAGCTAGACTTTCAGTACAACCCTCTTCCTTAGCTTTTCAGGGTTGTCTGATGTTTCCATGAAAACACTCAAAGGAGTTGACTGGTTTTAACCAAACTTTCAGGGAACATTTATCCCATGACTACACAGCCACATCTCAAAGGAATAAACTAGTGTGACAAGAACACCTTAAATGCTGCTATTCCCAAGAGCAACTTCAGGACTTTTTTTTTTTTTTTTACTTTGGGTGCAAAAAGTCATCTGACTACTTATGATGAAATTTTAAATTAATGTGTGCCTTTCAACTCCATTTGCTTTCTTATCTACACTAGATTGGGAAATCTGGCGTTTTTATTATTTTTGTGTGACTTTTTTCATTAAATAGTTTATATGGATTTGAGTATGGTCTAGTTGTACTCTCTAGTCTGCTGTCTCTGAAAAAGTGAATATTTTCTCAATTATGAAAAAGGAGTGAACTTTTAGGTTTAACGTGTTTTTCCTCACAATTCCAAGATTTGAGCTCTTTCTCCCCAGTGAGATTGACTTAGAAACCTGTTGGTTTCAATTCTTTTCTCATTGACTGTCACCAGATTTCCTGACATGTTGTGAGCTCCTTTGTTCCAGGTCTGCCTTTTGGAAAAAGCACCAGAGAGCAAGGAAATATCCAGAGGCAGAAGAGATCACAGGCTCTCTGATTTAATGGCCAAATGTCAAGGGCATTTCTTTGATTTACTGATCTATAGATGGTCCATACTGGTGGTGCTGTACAGTTGATAGATACCCCTTCATGCAGTTCTCACATCAGTCTATAGGGGGCAGGAGTGGTTTTTCGTCTCATTTCACAAAGGAGAAAACGGGCTCAGAAAGGTAATAATGTAACTTGTCCAAGGTCATACCACTAGTAAGCAATGGAACCAGGATTCAAAGCAAGGTTTGTCGTAACTTCAAAGACACTAAACTCAAACCAGAAACCCCATCCTTCCATTTCCAGCGCTGCTCAGCCTTGAGATGCCTGCCCCCAGTCCCAGCCCCAGCACCAGCCCCAGTTGAGGCTTTGCCCGAGTTCAGTGTTCCCATGTTGCTCACACTGACAGAAGAAGGTGAGGGATGTTATGGGATTGGCTACCCCAAAGTTAGCTGTGGGAGGTGCAGGTGGATCAGAAAGGTCTGGAAGCCAGAGAAATGAGTTGTCTAGCTAGGGTGTTATTTATGATTCTGGGAAAGTTTCCTTTTCAGCCCCATGGTCAAAAAAGTAAACAAATGAGTCTTTCATTTGAAAACTCATCTTTGGGGGGCCGGCTGAGTGGCTCAGTTGGTTAAGAGCTCGCTCAAGAGTTTGAGCTCTGAGCAACAGCGGTTCGAGTCAGCCCGAGCTGAGCAGCCACTGAGCTGCCAAAAGGTGGCAGGATGGCTCAGCTAAAAAAAAAAAAAAAAAAGTATGAAAACTCATCTTTGAGTTGTAGGCACTAGAAGCCAAGCCATCTTGCAATATTTTTTCTGAAATCACTAAAAATGTTTTTTTTTAATTGTAAGACCTCTCTTTTGCTTCAGTACATTTAACACCTCTTATTCATTGTCACTATTTTCCCACACAAACACATGATTTTCCTGCCTCCTCCTCTTCCCTCTCTACCCCCCCTCCCCCCAGAATCTCTCAGGGAGGGCAGCAGTGGGAGGGAGCATACGTCTTTGCTATTTCTCCCCTTTTTCCCCTTTATGCCTCCTACTTCCAAGGGCTGTCAAGCCCTGGAATCATGGGTAGAAAAACTGAAGGTCAGCACCTGGCCCTTCCTTGTGTTAAAGTTTCTTCATCCCTTTTCTCAACTCATTGAAGCTGTGTGGAAATACTGAGTGCTATCAAAAGAGAAAAAACATCAGCCTGCTCCCATTATCCGTCCATATGGCGCTGAACTCCCGCTGTCATTGGAATGATAGGTTCTCAGACTTCTTTAGAGAGGAACCCTTCTTGCTGAATGAAGGATTCTAATCAATTAAGCCACCCTTGAGCCCAGAATTCCATGGAAGCCACTTTGAATGACACCAGATTCGATGATTTAGAAAAAGCCTCTGGGAGTCTCTCCACATTTGCCCACATATCCCAGGATGCATCAAGACTCAGTTGCCTCAGAAGAGCCCCATTGAATTAAAACACACATAAGCAGAGTGGCAATTAGAGATGTCTCTTTAAACTCATGAATGCTCCCAACTGATGACTGTACAAAAGATTCTTTTGACTAAGCAGATTTACTTCCTCTGACTTCGCTGTGTGACTCTGAAGACCCATAATCCCCCTGTGTGCCTCAGTTTCTCCGATTGTTACAGAGGCAAAATCCTATAGCCACTTCCCTTCAGGGGACCTCTGAATGACAAGTGTCTGAAAACATAGCAGGATATGATTTCTCTTCTTTAGCCAGTGAAAGTTGAAAGGTGAGGCCTTCAGCCACTCCCTGAAATCCCTGAGACACAAAAGTGTGTCCTGGGGAGGAGGTGGAGCCATTCGACAGGAGCCCAGGTCTCCTGGGAGGAAAGGGTTCAAAGCCCAAAGCCTGTGTGATTTGATTCAGAGGCCTGGGTGGCCCCAAACATAATATTTTTTTTTTTTTTAGAAATTGTATACATATTTGAGAAAAGAGTTGGGGGTTGCAACAGAGCCTGGGTGGGGCCAAGCCTCAACACATAGGCACACGTGTTGGTAACTGGGTGGCTGGTTTAGGCCTAGTATCTGGTTTGGACTGGTAAAGAAAACCCCACTTGTGAGCATTATGTCTGTGAGGACACAGCAAGGACACACCTGCAGGCAATACTGTGCAAGGTCAGGGATGCTGCAAGGTCAGGGGGGTATCCCGGGAACCGAGCAGGGTTGGGGATGGAGGTCTCAAGAGGCACTGACAAAGGGGCCTGGATCTCTGTGCTGCCACCTAACTTCCTAAAATTTTCCCAAAGAACCAATATTGGCAGCCAAGCCAGCCCATAGGACCTAAAATTATCTTAAAATGAAGCAGAACCAGTGTTTCTAGCAGTTACAAAACCCACACACCCAGCTTCAACATGGACAGCCCCCTCATTGCTTTTGAGAGTTGGGTACTGAGCATTAAATCTACACAGACCGCAGTTTGAGGCCTTGGAACTCAAAGTGTTGTCCGTGGACCAGCAGCATTTGTCAGAAATGCAGAATCTCACAGGACCAGGATTAGGGTGAGGCAAGTGAGGCACCTAGGGCACAACGTTTAAGAAGGCCCTCACCAAAAGGGCCATGGAATGCATCTCTAGGCACCTCCTTGCCTCACCCTAGTCCCAGCCCCAAGGCCCACCCAGACCTTCTGAATCAGACACTGCAGTTTAACAAAACCCTCACGTGATGTGTGTTCACAGTAGAGTTTGAGAAGCGCTGGCCTAAGACCCGTGGCATGGGTTTGGCAGGAAGGATGGCAAGCACTGGAGGAATTGTCAAGGAAGAGTGTAAATGCCATACTCTCTGCAAGTGCACTGGGTTGACGAGTGTCTCCCAAAACTTTGTGTCCACCCAGAACCTGTGAATGTCACCTTTCACCTATTTGGAAATAGGGTCTTCGCAAATGTACTCAAGTTAAGATGAGGTCATACTAAATTGGGGTGGGCCCTAAATCTAATGACTGGTGTCCGTATTAGAAGAGGAGGAGAGACACAGAGACAGGGAGAAAGAAGTTCATGTGATGAAGGAGGCAGAGATCAGAGTGATACAGCTGCAAACCAAGGAATGCTGGCAGCCACCAGAAGCTAGGAAGGGGCAAGGAAGGCTTCTCCCCGAGGGCCTTCAGGGAGATCACCTTCCCGCTGGCACCTTGGTTTCAGACTTCTGGATTCCAGAACTCCGAGAGAATAAACTATTTGAAACCACCAGGCTTGTGGTCATTTATTATAGAATTTCTAGGAAACTAACGCTGCCAGAATTTTCACATCATTAAAAATGGGGACGCTGCCTTCCCCACCATGTCACTGGACTATTGAAAAGAATATGTAAGAAGGGCTGGCCGAGTGGCTCAGTTGGTTAAGAGCTCGCTCAAGAGTGTGAGCTCTGAGCAACAGCGGTTCGATGCCTGGCCCGAGCTGAGCTGCCACTGAGCTGCCAACAGGTGGCAGGATGGCTCAGCTTAAAAAAAAAAGAATATGTGAGAGAATAATGCAAAGATGCTTTAATAACTATAAAATGCAATACAAATGTAAAGTATTTTTAATAAGTAAATTTTCAATTATGAAAGTATTTTATGCAGTTGTCTTCAAAGAAGTATGATAGTTTGTGTGATAGTTGGATTATTGTTTGGCAAATACTTTCTCCCCTCCCACTGTGGGTAGTGTATGCCTCCTGCCCCATTGACGTGGGCTTGGCCTTCTGACTTCCTTTGGCCAATGGGATGTTTTTGGGTATGATGTGAGCAGAGGCCTCCAATGTGCTAGTACAATTTGGCTGGCCTCTTGCACCCCTGCCCTCCATTGTGAAAACAGGTCCCCCACGTAATCACCTAGAATCAGAATGAGACACATGCAGCAGATCCAAACCCAACCCACAAGACTAATAGTATGAGAATAAATTCTTGCCTTTGTAAGCCACTGGGTTTGGGGATAGTTTGATAAGCAGCATTATTGTGGAATAGCTGACTAACACAGGATAAAATATCACAAAAAATATAAAAGAAAATCTATCCACACTAAAACTATTCAAAAACATACACTGTTGGCAATTTAGAGTGTGTCTTTCTAGTCTTTAGATCATCCTAGCTTTTTTGTTTGTATTTTAATATGCTATTAAGTCGTTCCAAATTCATAGAAACTAATTAATTAATTCATGAAATATTCGTTAATTAATCCATGAAAAAAATAGCTATTTGAGTGCTGGCAGAATGCAAAGTATGGGGCTACGATCCTGCTCTAAGGCAGTCTAAAACTTCTGATGTAGAATATGATGCTTCCTCTTTTAAGACAGTTTCTTTCTTTCTTTTTCTTTTTTTTCCCCTTCACCTAGTTTCTCCACCCTGCACCCTCCCAACACCTCTGGCAACCACCAATCTGTTCTCTGTTTCAATGAATTGGATTTTTTTAGATTCAATATATAAGTGAGATCTTACAGAATTTGTCTTTATCTGTCTGACTTATTTCACTTAGCATAACACCTTCGAGGTCCATCCATGTTGTCCCAAATGGCAGGATTTCTTTCCTTCTCCTGGTTGAATAATATAACATTCTGTACATATGCCACATTCTCTTGACTCATGTATCCACTGACGGACTCTTAGGTTGGTTGCATGTCTTGGCTACTGTGAATAATGCTATAATGAACATGGGGGGTGCATATAGCTCTTCAAGATAGTGATTTCACTTCCTTCAGATAAATACCCAGAAGCGGAAATTCTGGATCATATGGTAGCTCCATTTTTAATTTATTGAGGAGCTAGCATATTGTTTTTCATAGTGGCTGCACCAATCTGCATCCCCATTTTAAGATATTTTCTTGCTTGCTTTTCTGATCCGATCCAGGAAATTCTCTTCCAGATTCTGAATTTGATCATGTTCACCATAGCCAAAAAGCATTAGCTTGGCCAAAAAGGAAATTAGAACAACAGTAGAGGAATAGCCAAGCCCCAGTTTGAGAGCGTGCATCTCTTCATCTGTAAAACAAGGGTTTGGATTGTGTGGGTTTTTGTAGCCCTTTGTACTCCAGCGTTCTTTGATTATGGTCCATTTTCTCCCACAATCAGGTTGAGATATGTCCTCCACTCTGATGTAATAATCCAGGGTCTTTGCACCATGCATGTGCTTTTTTTTTTTTCAAAATCTGGCATCCCTCTGCCAACACAGCCCATTATCTGAGTCATACCACATAGTTATGTAACTCAAACTTCAGGGTGGGTGGACAGGCTGCCATGGCAGTCAAATATGCCCAGGGGCAAAAGGGATACAAAGAGGTTAAGTGGCGATACCAACCAATGCTAGAGCACGTGAAATCAGGCTTCTGCCTCCCCAAAGAGTAGTCTCAACAATAATAGAGCTAATGTTACATGACTAAAAGAATTAGAAGACTGGCATGTTGTAAGGGCTATCACTCGTGTTTCCCGAGAGTTCTCTCAATTCAGCCTCTGGGTGAGGTAGGTATCATCAGCTTCATTGGACAAACTAGGAAATATGCAGTGGTATGCTGATGAATGTGTAACAACTCTGTGGGTGGGAGGGAGCCCCGATTGGCCAATTTCCCTGGTGTAAAGACTTCCACCACAGCCAGCATGACATCATTGAACACAGAGTTGGAAAGGGATTCAAACACTCAGCTCTCTGACAGGGACAAGCCAGCTCCAGCTCACACTGGAACTATGTACACAGAAGTCAAGGAACTTGTCAAGGTCACCTAGCTAGAATGTGGGAAACAAGGATTTGAACTCAGACCTTCTGACTCAGTGCTCTTTAGCACTACTCATGATATTCCCATGTGAATGGCAAGGCCTCTTAAGCCAAGAGCCCTAGGCTGTCTTTATTTGTGATAATACCCCTGAGGTGATTTTTTTCTGGAACATATTTGGATAAAGACTACCAAAACTCCAGAGACATTTTTTTTCCCTATAATTTTACCAGATTGCAAATGCCAAAAGAGTGAACATTTCTACTGAAAAATATTCAGATCCCAACTGCTGGCCCACTTGTCTAATAATGACACTTGATTGCAAATCTGAGTCAGAGGTAGGATTTAGGAGGGGAGGAAAGAAAAGAATTCTGACTTCTTTCCAACAGAGCAAACACCCGACCTTGACCAGAGACAACCCCATCCACCCCTATCCCCATGACTGGTTGGCCCAGGTCTTGCCATTGCATATAAATGATTAATGTCAATTCCACCAGAGAGAGGTGACTTTCCTCAGGGACTGAGCTCCATTTTAGACATTGAGTGAAATGTTCTTATCCTGACCTTTTTCTCCCTTTATAAATGTTTCTTTGAATCAGATAGACATCAGGTGGGCCAATGAGCAGCCAAGCACTTGGCAAGAAGCTGTTAAATAATTCATTGCTTATAACCTAAGCAAAACTCACTCTAGGATAAGGGGCTGCAAACGCAAGTGTACTCCGGTAGATGCTGTATATGAGCTCAGTCGGTCAGAGATGAGAGCACACAGATTTGTGAGGCACACCCTACCTAGTATTCACATATCTTAAACATACATAAATATATATCCAATATATCTGAGAACCTAATGTAGCCTATGGGCCTACAGTAGTCAATTCATGCTAGGGTTCAGCCAATTGTAATGCAAGCACACTCACATATATATATTTTTTCAATTATATAATCTATATAATTTACATAACATAAATATATCTAATTTATGTAACACTGTATAATTTATATTATATATATATAGATATAGATAGATAGATATTTCTATCAGTTAGAATTGCTTAGCTACGAGGGACAGAAAATCAAAAATAATAGAGGTTTTTCTCTTTCCCACTTAAAACTCATAAGACATGTCAGGGACCCACATCTTTTTATCTTTTCACTCTGCCATGCACAGCTTCTACACACAAAATCAACTCATGGTCTAACATGGCTGCTTTAGCTCCAGGTATGTCACATGGCTTCACTTAGTTACAAGGGAAGTTGAAATAATAGTTGGTCTTTATTCAAAGTATCCATGGGCTCAACTAAAAAATCAGGGTTCTTTCAGTGATAAAGAAGGTAAGAATAGATATTGGGAGACAGGTAGCTCTCTCTGCAATAAGCGCCTGCTATGTGCCAGGTACTATGTTAGCTGCTAAAGATAATATATTAAACAAAGTTTATAATCTAGCAAGAGACAGGTGTCTGCACAAATAACTCCATAATGCTGTATAATGAGTATTATTCTTGACATATAAAAAAGACATATGAGAACAAAAAGGAAGGAATAATTGCTTTTGCTAGAATCAGGAGCAAATTAGAAAGGATTTCCCAAAGGAGGGGACATTTAGTCTTGACCTTGGAAGATGAGTACGAGATTGCCAAGTCGGGAGAAGGGTGAGTATTAAGTCAAGCTTGACAGAGGGGCCGTCAGTAAACAGCCAGTGAATGTTCTTCTCCGTGAAGTGCCATGGATCACACTTGCATTTTAAAAATATAAGACTGGCAGCTAAGAAAGGATAGATTAAGGGAGGCCACACTGGAAGTTGGAGGATCAGTTAGATGCAGCTGGGACAGCCAAGTTAAGATTCAGGGACTGGAACTTAGCCAGTGGAAAGAGAGGTAGGGCAATGTGAGAGCTGCCTCAGAACTAAAATCAGCAGACTTTGTGATCGTGGCCAATACTATTATTTATCTACCCCAAAATGATTTCCATTCCTCCTTGCTAACAGCACTTGACTTTGGCCCCAGCAATGGATCTTTACTGGTCTACACCAATCATGACAATCCTATTCCCCAACATCCCAGCTTCCTTTGCAGGTAAAGGTGGCCATGTGACCTACCTCTGACTGATGAGGCCTAAGGTAGAGTATGCTGTGAAGGTTTATGAGGAAGCTATTTTCTATCCTCACAAAAAGGATATTCAGCTTCACCTTCACCCTTCCCCATTCTTCCTGCCTTGAATGTGGATGCAGTACCTGGAGGTACAGTAGCCATCCTGCAACCAGAAAACAACCAGCATGAGGATAAAGGGTAGACACTAAAGATATGGAGCCTAAAAATGGACAAAGTTTGTGTCATCATGGAGTCGCTGAAGAGAGATCAGTAGCTGCCTAATTCTGGGACTTTTTGTTATGTAAGAAAAACAAACAATTTTGGGGGGGATCCAAGATGGCAGAGTAAATCAACACTGTGCTTGCCTCCTCCTGTGACCACATTAAAATTATAACTAAATGATAGAATAATCAACCTTGAGAACCATCTGAAGTCTACCTGAACAGAAATCCTATAATTAAGGATATAAAAAAGAAGCCACGTCAAGACTGATAGGAGGCGCAAAGACATGAGACAGGCCGGCCTCTGCGTGTGGTGGTCAAGAATCAGGAGGGATATCTCAGCCCCAGAGGTCCCCTCCCCTGGGGGAGTGAGGGACCAAGCCCCGCATTGGGATCTCCAGCCCAGAGTACCAGTGCTGGGAAGAGGAGCGCCCACAACATCTGACTGTGAAAAACAGTGGGGATTCTGACCATCTGGGTGTGATGGAAGGCTGCAGAAAAACACAAACATACCCTTAAAGGGCCCATGCAGCAACTCACTCATTTGCAGACACTCACTCTAGGATCTGTCAGAGGGACGGTGACTCAGGTGGTGTCAGAGACATACAGGGAGAGGCTGAGTTGTATGGCTGCAGGGTGAAGACTGGAGGGACAGTCACCATTTTCCATGTAGAATCCTCCTCCCATGCAGCAGGCGGGCAGGCACCATCTTTCCTGTAATGAGCCCTCCCACACACAGCCAAATCTGAAACTGCATTGGCCTGGTGAGCTTCACTCACTCTACCCTGGTGACTCCCTGGGAGCCTGCTCCACCCAACTCATGCATCATTGGTCAGCCCGGCCTGTGCTGCACTCTTTCTTAGATAACTTTAAGGGGTCCATAGGCCCTAGGTGGGCAGCAGCTGACCTCAGTGTGCTCTGAGACTTTTTCTGAGTAGCTCCAGGCTCAGCACTGGCACCAAACCAGAATCTACATTAACTTGGTGAACAACACTTGTCCCACCCTGGTGACTCCCTGAGACTTCACCTCACCCAACTCCATACCACACAAGGCTCTATCAGCGGCTGAGCCATACAGGAGCCAGCAGGCAGCAGCAGGCCTTGGGGTACCCTGGGCTTTTTGTGGAGCTACCCCAGGCCTGGTACTGGTGTAAGCTGTCTTCTGTTTGCAGCATAGCCTTCCCCCACGCATCTCCAGGTCCACCACAGGCAGGGACCAACCACAGATCACTTTGTAGTTCCTACCAGGTTCCTGTAGTTCCTGGCCAGTCACAGGCAGTGGCTGATTTGGGCTTATACCAGAGCCACTCCCAAGGGCCCCAGAACTGACAAACCCAGAGGTCAGCTTCAGACCACAGCAGAGCACCATCCAATTAGTCCCACAAGTGGCACACCCAAAGGGTGGTCTCAGCAGGCACCAGAGACCACTGGGATGAATCTCACTCTGCAGGGTAAGCCCCCCAAATAGCAGCTAATAAGCTATGAATGAGGCCAAGCCCCACAGTCAGCGTGAGAATCAATCCGACCCGTGAATGTGCCAATAGCAATCAAGACTCAATGATAGGAGGAGGACACATATAATCCACACAAGGGACACTCCTGGAACACTCAGTGCAGGTGACCAGAGACACAGCACCACTGGTCTCCACAGAGCACGTACTTCATAAGGCCACCCAACCAATAGTTGGAGACATAGCAGATATAACTAGTACATAGAAGCAAACACGGAGAGGCAGCTAAAATGAGGGGGAAAGTAATATGTTCCAAATGAAAGAACAGGAGAAAACTCCAGAAAAATAACTAAATGAGATACAGGCAAGCAATCTACCAGATACAGAGTTCCAAACAATGGTTATAAGGATGCTCAAGGACTGTAGTGAAGACTTTAACAAAGAGATAGGAAGCATAAAAAGAACATAGAAACTATAAAAAAGAACCAGTCAGAAATATAGAACATAATGACTGAAATGAAGAATGCACTAGAAGGAATCACCAGCAGACTAGATGAAGCAGAGGATGAAATCAGCAATTTGAAAGACAAAATAACAGAAAACACCCAATCAGAACAGCATAAAGAAAAAAAAAATTTTTTTAATGATGGTAGTTTAAGAAACCTCTGGGACAACATCACGCGTAAAACATTTATATTATAGTGGCACTAAAATGAGAAGAGAGAGAGCAAGAAATTGAAAACCTATTTGAAGAAATAATGACAGAAAACTTCCCTAACTTGACAAAAAAAAATTTTTTTAAACAAAAATAGATATATAAGCTCAAAAAGCACAGAGAAGCCCAAACAAGATGAACCCAAAGAGGCCTACACTAAGGCACATCATAATTAAAATGCCAAACATTAAAGACAAAGAGAGATTCTTAAACGCAGCAAGAGAAAAGCATTAATTACCTACAAGGGAGTTCCCATAAGACTGTCAGCTGATTCTTCAATGGAAATTTTGCAAGCCAGAAGGGACTGGCAGAAAATATTCAAAGTGATGAAAAGCAAGGACCTACAACCAAGATTACTGTATCCACCAAAGCTATTATTTAGAATCGAAGGATAAATAAAGAGTTTCCCAGAAAAGAAAAAGCTAAAGGAGTTCATCACCACCAAACCAGTATCATAAGAAATGTTAGGGTCGGCAGAGAGGCGCGTTGGTTAAGAGTTGGCTTGGGACGCCAACTCTGAGCAGCAGAGCCCCAGTTCAGATCCCACATTGAGGGCCAGTGACACTGCCCTCTACAGCTAAGATGCTGAACAACAGCTCAACCTGGAGCTGGGCTGCCATGAGTC
>NW_017731439.1:2104258-2106734 GCF_001890085.2 Hipposideros armiger | reverse complement strand
GAGTTCTTGAGGTAGCAATTGTGAAATCAGCTTCACTGAGCCAAAATCACAGTGTCAGCAGGGAGTTTGGGGAGAATGCATTTCCCTGCCCTTTCCAGCCTCTAACGCGGCATTCCTTGCATTCCTCCTGCCCTTTCTCTATCTCCAAAGCCAGCAGCATAGCCTCTTCCACAGGACCTTCTTCTCTGTAGTAAAATCCTGCTCTTATAAAGACATTTGTGATTACATTCAGGACTCATCTGGATAATCTAGGATAAGCTCCCCATCTCAAAAATCTTTACCTTAATCACATCTGCAAAGTTGCTTTCACTAGATAAAGTGACATTTACAGGTTCCAGGGATTGAGACGTGGGTATCCTTGGGGGCCATTATTCAGCCTACCATCCCTTAGTTCCAATCCATTACCAAATCCTGTGGATTCTACTTTAAAATATATTTTAAAGGTGTATACTTGTCTCCACTTTCATTGTCATCAGTCTCCAGCCAGCAGCACCATTTCCGCCTTGGACATTTTCAACGCCCTCCTAATGCAACTCTCTGGCTTTGCTCTTGCCTGCAATTGACATAGAGACAAGAGTGTCCTTTTCATGCGTAAAGCAAGGCCATGTACAACTTACTCAGATGAGTGTCCCTGCCTCCCTCTCCCCTCACCCACTCCCCTCCAGCCACAAAGATCTGCTTTCTCTGACTCAAACACAGCAGGCTCCTTCCTGCTTCCAATTCTTTGCACACACTATTCCCAAGACCCTTTGCATGACAGCTCCATCTCATCCTGGGGCCTCAGTTCAGGAAGCAATCCTTTTTGATGACCATCTCCGCTCTCCTTCCCAATTCCTTTATATAATATCAGCCTGGTTATTTCCTCTATCACTCTTACTGCAATCTGTAATTACCTTATTCATTTATTTGCTTAATGTCTGTACTCCCTGACAGGATGAAAGCTCCTTGAGAGGAAGGACTATATCTGCTCCAGCATTTAGAACAGTGGCTAGTGCAGAGCAGATGTTCAATGTGTTGAATGAATGAATGAACGAACAAATGAACTTGACACCATAATCAAGGCCTATATCAATCCAAATAGACAAGGCTNGAAGAGCACGATGATGGTGCCAATTTGGGCCAGTGAAGCGACATCTTCCACAACTAGACTGAAGAACAAAAGGACAGCAACTTGTCTGTTCCCCTTCCCCCAATTTCCCAATAAAAATCTTAAAAAAAAAAAAAAACTTAACATTCCAACTCTCTGAAATCACTATGTTGTACGTTCTTTTCTTCTCAAGCCTCCTCAACACCTACCCTCAGCTGATGAACTCGCCTGTACATTGTTAAGCAGAGCAAAATTATCAGGTGGAAACAGCATCTTTTTACTCTGCATCTGTCTTCACAATGTCTTTCTTTCCTCCTGCCCCAGTGAGAGAAGTGCCCAATCTCCAGCCTTCTGAGCATCGCCTTGTGACCTCCAAAGGACTTTATGCTCTTCTGTCTTCTGCGTCATTCTCATCTCTCCCCACCTCCTGGTGCATTCCCATCCAGCCTGCAAACGTGTTCTCTATCTGTGAGGGTTTTAAAATATGGCTGCAAATTATTTGACTGTCTTCCCATCAAGAGGTGGGGTTTCTGCCCCCTCCCCTTCAATCTGGGTGGGCTTGTGGCTGGATTGACTAATATAGAGAACAGCAGAAGTGATACTATATGACATCTAAATGCAGATCATAAAAAGCCATGTCACTTCCGTCTTGTTCATGGGACACTCCTTCTTGGAGCCCTGAGGCTACCATACAAGAACTTCAATTGCCCTGAGGCCACCATGCCAGAGAGGCCACAAGTAGGCACTCCTGTTGACAGTCCCAGGGGAGCGCAGCCTTTTAGCCATCCCCACCAAGGTGCCAGGGCTGTGAGCGAAGCCATCTTGAATAGCTGCAAATGACCAGTGACTACAGTCAGTGCTATGTGAAGCAAAAGAGTCATCCGGCCAAGCTCTGACCAAATTTCTGACCCACAGAAATCATGAAATAGAATATAAGGACTTTTGCTTTAAGCCTCTAAGTTTTGGGTTAGGCAGTCACAGACAACTACAGCTGTATTTAAAAGGTTTTAAACTTTATCTTGCCCCATTCTTCTGCTCCTCCTCACTGTAAAACTTCTCCAAAAGGTGAAGACGACAAATGCATACCTTCTCGTGTCCTTATCTCACTCCTCTCTGGTTTCTGTTCCTAACCCCCCATCAAATCCCCTCTTGTCCAGGTCATAAATGTCCTCCATTTTTCAGTCTCTCAAAACCTGCTTGGCTGTGCCTCCCTTAATGAAACGCTTCTCTCTCAACTTCTCAACTTTCATGATTCCAAACTTTGCTGAGTTTTCTCCCACCTCCCTGGCTGTTCCTTCTTAGGCTGCTAGGTTGATGCCTCCTTTTCTGTTCCACCTTCAAATGTTGGCTTAGCCCCCTTCTCTTCTCTCTCTACACACTTCTTCTAAG
>NW_017731439.1:2097838-2101618 GCF_001890085.2 Hipposideros armiger | reverse complement strand
TCTCCCTACATTCCTCCTCCCTGGCCTCTGCTATCCTTCTGCCCCACTGAACTGCGCATTCCTTCAACACGCCATGCCTCATCATGTCTCCATGTCTTTGCACATACTGGCCCTCTGCCTGGGGTGCTTGCTCTTCAGAGGTAACTAGCTTTCTGACCAGTCATTCGTTTTGCCTGTTTTTTAACTTTTTATCAGTGGAGCTGTACAGTGTGTACTCTTGTGACAGGCGTTGTTGTTCAACACAATGTGAGATCCATCTGTGTTGTTGAGTATGACATCGTTCCTTCTTTTTGTGGCTTTGTAGCAGCCCATTGTTATGACTAAACCATAATTTATGAGTTGATTTTCCTACTTAAAGTCTTTTCGGTTGTTTCCAATGTGGGGGTTTATGAATAAAGTTGCTATAAACATTCATTGAGCAGATATAAGCACTCATTTCTCTTGAGTGCAATTGCCGAGTCATTAAGATATATATTTACAGACACTGCCAAACAGTTTTGCAAAGTAGTTGTACCATTTGACATTCCCATCAGGACTGTATAAGAGTTCTAATTGCTCCACATCCTCCCCCAAACTTGGTACTGTCAGTCTTTTTAATTTTGGCCATCCTGATAAGTGCATAGTAGTATCTCATCGTGCTTTAAATTTGCATTTCCATGGTGAGTAATGATGTGAAGCACACGCTCATAGGCTTATTGGATAGAACGCATTTCTTCACCCAACAAAATATTACTGGACATCCACAGTGCATGTGCAAGTTGCTGTAGCCACGGGGAATAAATAACAGTCAAGCTCCATGAGACTCCAAATCATTGCCTTGTTTGTGCAACTCAAACACTTTTGCTTTGGGAAGAGGTTTTGTTTTTGTTTTTGTTTTTGAACATATTAAAAACCTAAATAAATATACAGCAAACACTGACTATTTTTCTGTGGAAAATCCCAAATAAGAAAATGTAACTGATCAGAAACAGGAAAAGCTGAAGGCACCGTTAATAAACACTCCTTCATCCAGCAACTATTTCTTAAGCATGTAGCGTGCGCTGCTATTGGCAGACACTGGGATACAGCAGGGAACACGCTCACACATCCCTGGGCCTGACAGAGCTCTAAGTTCAGCCCTTTGTGACATGATCGTGCATTCCCACTGTTTGTGATGGTTTTGTCTTCTCCTAGTCTGGGAACTGCTTGAGGGCGGGGTCCAGGTCTTGTTCACCCCTGAGTGCCCATTTTCTACACGGAGCACCTGGGGCATGTATTGGCATTTTTTCAGGACACAGGTGCTGAATTACTAAGCCTGAACCAATTTTTTACTTTACAAATGAAAAATACGAGATAGACAGAAGCTTAAGAGCATAGACATTGTGCCCAATGAAATAGTAGCAGTGTTCGGATGCGAACCCAGTATCCATTTCAGTTTAAGGACCTTTGACACATGCGCTGCCTCTGGCAGCGGTAAATTCCAGAATGTGGTCTATAACAACAGCCTATGGACAGTTCTGTCCCATTTCCTACAGCCACAAGCAAAATAAAGTGGCAGATTAAAGTCTGACCTCTCCTTTCACATTGAATCTTTTCCATTACAGATTTTTAAAGGATCTCAAACAGTATTTTTTAAAATTCTAAGCATTCTACAAATCCTCATGCTGACATCTTCCTGCCATTGAGTGACATCTCAATAGGAAAACAAACTCGAGTCTCAACACATGACTGTTTTATTTCCTCAAGATCATTTCCTTGCAGGCAGGTCAGCCACGTCAGTGGAGAGCACTCAGATATCTTGGTCCCAACGCCCCTGAAAGCCTCTTTTCTGCATACCATTCTGTGAGGGCTGGCTGCCCGGAGACTTGACAACCTGGTACCATATCCTCCCACTATCACCCTCCCCTTCTTCAGGCTTATCTCTGGTGTCAGAGAAGAATGCAGCCTTCAAGTTTGTACATTCCGACTCCGGCACTTGGGGGAAGAGCCATCTGCAGAGCCAGCTGCTGTCTGAAGGGCAGAGCAGGGGCAGCTGGTTGAGCAGTCACCTGTCACCTAGGTCAGCCCCCTCACTCCACCCCAGGCTCTGGCAGAGCTGTGAACAGAGCTGGACAGGACACCCTTGGAAAGTTCCAATTCTGGGTCTCTGGGGCAACCACTAGTAGGGGTAGTCATTTCTGGAGTTCTGAGAATGGGATAGAAACAGCAGGGGTCAGAGACCCTAGAAACTCTGCCCAGTGACTTGACATTCACTAGCTGTGTTTACTTAGTCATACCTGTGGGAAAAGACCCACAGTGCTAATGCCAGGGCAGGTGAGAGACGTGGTCAGCTGTGCAAATAAGCCTAGAGCCCAGAATAGAATAGCAAAAATTAGGTCACCTTTCTTTCTCACTGGATAATTGGGACTCACCTGTGTGACCTCAGACAAGCCAATTTCCCTCTCTGGGGTTCAGTTTTCTCCCTCTAAAATGGAAAGGGAGCGGTGGAACCAGACAAGTTCTAAAGTCATTTCTAAGGCCAAGGATCCACCACTCTGACTTTGATCTAAATTCAGAAAAGAAGTGTGGCCAAGTATATAATACAGGTTCTTTNACTTATATGTGGAATCTAAAGAACAAAATAAGTGAACAACAAAATGAAGAAAAGAAAAACACAAATTTGTTTAAGCTATTGTTAAGTGAATTTTCTGTAACTTGCAGCTGAACACATTCCTGTTTGATTGTGGTGAACAGTAAACAAGTGAATTTGTAGAGGAATGGGGCAGAGGATCAAGTTTCACCTACAGTTTCTAGCTTGGCTAGTTGGGTGAATGGAAGAACAACTAGTAAATAAATAGAAAGAATACCAGAGGGAGAGGGAGAGAAGATTAGTGGGCATAGATAGTAAATCTGGTTTGGGTGACTCTAAGATCTCAATCACTCCTTACATGATGCGATTCTATAAAGTATGTGTTGACCTTTGCAATGTTGCCACTCAAAACATTCTGAGAACTTCGCTTTGAATTCTTAGCAAAGCCTGATTCATTTGGGATATCCTTATTGCTGATGCATCTTCATTACTTCCATGGGGATTCAATTTTTGAAAATATCCAAGACTAAATAAGGTGAGTTATGAGATCGTGATAAATAAAATATTTTGATGAATGGTTTAATAAATAAAAGTTACCCTGGTGATTTGTTTGTGTGTGTGCGCGTGCGTGCGTGCGTGCGTGTGTGTGTGTGTGTGTGTGTGTGTGTGTGTGTGTATCAAAAACTCCTTCTGAAAGCAATTCCAGAACAAGAATTACAAACATACTTTAATCACAGAAAGCATCATTTGCAAAAGGATACCACCTATCAAGCAACGTTGCTCAAGATCAATTCTTGCCAGATAATTTTTAAAAAATCACTCTGAGGAGTTGGTGATCCAAATGTCCTCTGAAGTAAAATATACAGGTATTTTCCATGTTCTCAATACTCCTAAAAAAGGAAATGGTCTCAGAGCTCTCATCTTGGGTTCTTTCTCAGACTTACTTTATGAAATCAATCCCAGTTCCTTCAGCAATAAACTGGAAATATAACATCATGTGCCTCCCTTCTAAATCGAGTAAGGTGAACAAGAATTGGTTGGCAGCCTCCTAGAGTTTGGAGTATCTCTCACAGGTTTCACAAATACTTGGCATAATTCATAATCACCAATAAAGTGATTTGTTGATTTGTTATTAATATATTATTAAGGATTAATAATCATGTACTGACAATCTATATTATTTTCAGTAATGACAGAAAGCCATCACTGTTAAAATCCACTTAAAAAAATAA
>NW_017731439.1:2025639-2089313 GCF_001890085.2 Hipposideros armiger | reverse complement strand
GTCCCAGTGGGATCAAGTGACATTAACACACCTGCAGTGTCTTCCCTTCCCTGTCTCACGTCCTTACTCCCTCTCCATGCTTCTTGGGATCACCTTCCAAATAAACTACCTGCACCGGAGTCCTTATCTCAGGGTCAACTTTTGAGGGAACCCACAGTAGGCATGGAAAAGTGAGCTGAAATGAAAAGTAAGGTGGCCAAGGGGGAGAGCACCCAGGCAGAGGGAGCCCCTTGGGTAAAACAATGGTGGGCAGGAGGTGGCATGGCATTTGGCACGGTGTAGCACTTGGAGAACACATATTTCTTGGTCCCAGGCCTTTGTTGTGGGATCTTAGCATCTTTGTTGGGGGGGGGTGAGGTGGGGGCAAACACTTCAGTCATCTTTTCCTGATCTCCCAGAGGTGCTGGAGGAGAAGGGGCTGGAGAAGATGTCCGGGGCCTTCCCGCGAGGTGCCCAGGGGCCTGCCCAGGCATCTGCTTCAGTCCTGCGCCCTAAGGAGCCCAAGGACTCAGCTCTGCTTCCTCTAAAAATGAACTGCTCAACTATGAAAGGAAATTCTCCAGCTTTCCTGACTTCCCGCATGATTTGGGTCTATCTAAATATTTGGGAAATGTTCTCTTGTGTTTATAGGGAATACTACAGTGCCAAATGCTGAGGCTTATTGAAGGCAATACAAAAGCAGTGGTTAAGCCAGACAGACTAACTAGCTGTGTGCTCCAGAGCCTGGTCAGCCTCTGTGAGCCTCAGTTTCCTGATCTGTAACATGGGAATAATAGTCAAAACCTGGTGAGGGTTCAATATGATAATGCATATAGCAATACCGTCTGACTGTAATAAGGGCTCCATTTAAAAAGGGGGTAGTGGTGACAAGCAGAGTACACTCACTGGGGCAAAGCCAACATGCCACCTGGGTGAGACTGGTAAGCAAACTCTGCCATGCAGGGTCTGTCACCAGACTCCTCCGCTCAACAGCCCAATTGGGCAGCCCCCAGGGTGTGTTTGATTGATTTGGGTATGACCAGAGCCAGAGCAACAGAGCAGTCCAGAGGGCCAAACTCGGACATCAGGTCAGCCTGTCCAGGCCAGGCCCTTGCCACCACTGGTGAACTAGCCAACAAGCAGCAGGGACAAGAAGTTGGCTCAGAGGGCCTAGGGCTCTGGGCAAGTGCAGGGCGATGACTTCAGGGAGTTCCACAACCAGGGTCTCTCCAGATGCCTTGCTCCACTGGTGTACAGAGGGGCCCCCAACATCACTCCCTGGGGTGCTCTTGTATAGCCCTCCATGAGGGGCCAACTTCCTCCCGTCTCAGGTCTCTGTTCAAACAGGTTAGTTTCAGTGGATCTGGCTCTCTCTCATCGGGGCAGCCCCGCCTGAACTCCCCAAACCTCTGCTGGCCTCAGGTAGTCCATTGCCTCTAAGGTAGAGCCGGTTGTTTTAACTCCGAGAGGAGCTGATGTTTCAATTGACCTGCTGCTGGGTGCTCTTTGTGCCTAGTGAACCAAGCAGAGAGGTAAGCGCCTCACCTGAGGCTGCCCCTTGGCCCACACTCGGGTCCTCTCACCTTCCCACCTTTCCCTTGACTTCTCCCTCCCACGTGGCCTCCTGTGTTGTCCATGGCACAGCGTTTCTACCTCTGGGGCTCCCTGGGTGGTGACTGCACTGTCCCGGAGCTGGCTTCTCCCACCCCCACCTGGGGCCAATGAAGGAATGCTTTTGAGCAGCAAGGCCGTGGCTGGCACTGAGGCTGAAAGGATCTTTTTGAGGCTTTGGGTGAAGAAGGCCTAAAAGGAGATCCCCAAGGATGTGCAATTATCCAATTAACCCAACATGCCAGTGCCGAGGCTGTCCTGGAGTTCCTCAGGGCTGCTAGATAAGGACTGACAGGAGGAAAGATCGTGCATTTCTGGTCTCCGGGTCTGTGTACACAACACTGGCGATGAATAAATCCTGGCCTGGGGTAAGGGAGAGGGTGTAGATCAAAGGTCCTCAGACAAAATGGCTAGTCTTGGAATTCAGTGGAGAAAGGCTGCGTCTGCTCTAAACAAACATGCTCTAAACAAAGCTCATTTAGCATCACCAAGGCTTCAGGGAGATCTGGGGCTCTTGGTAACCAGGATCGATCACCCGAGCCATGAGGCAGAAAGGTTCTTTCTGCATTTCTGCCCTCTTTATTTATTCCCACCACTTATGAGACAAACATGTACACTGTCACTGAACTGGGTCCCAGAGAAACCAAACCAAACCTTCTTGGGGACCCCGGGATCTAGTTTGAGCCTGCCCCTGCTCCCAGACTTCTCTGAAGAACCCCTCTCCGGCCACTTTTTCCTGGAAATCTCACCAGGCCTTCCTGTGGGCTGGGTTACCTTCCTCCTTTGGGGCACAGGGCTTCCTCCTCATTCCAGCTAACCATTCAGCCTCCAACCATCCTAGGAAACGGGAACCACCTGGCAAGAGGATCAGATTCCTGGGAGGTGACACTGCCGCCTCTGTCTCACTGGGCCCCTTCGCCCTCAGCCCTCACCTTGGCCCGGAAGAGCTGACCCTCTCCATTTCTCAGGTCTGAGAAGGTGGAGTGAGGTGGAGACGGGGGAGGGCTGGGAGGAGGGGCCAGGCCTGCACAGGGGCAGGCCCAGGCCCAGAGTGGGAGGAGGAGGCAGGCAGTGAGCGTGTGGGCTCAAGACCACAATGTGAGGGAAGAAGGGCTGCAGAGACTGGGGCATCTCAGGCCCTCTCAGCGGGTGGGGCTGGAGGGCAGGGGCATCTGGGACACAGACCTCCCTCTGGAGTTCAGAGTTGAGCTGCTGTGTAAGTCACTGGCTCCTGAAATCTATAAGACAAGAGTGAAGACTGAAGACTGAAGGAGCATCCGGAGGGGCCATATTCCAAAACGTCAGCTTCCGGTGAGTGTCACTTACTGCTGTACACATGGATTTCTGGCCTCAGCTTCCAGGATCTTTCTCACTGCCTTGGCCCCCAACTAGCAAGAGGGAGGCCTGGGTGATTGCCCAGAGACCTGGTGGCCAGCAGAGATAACCGGGACAGAAACATGCACCTACAGAATTGGGGGACTATCAAGGAGTGACCTCATGGCCTTGGCCTGGTTGGAAGTAGCTTTGCAGCTCCCAAACCAGCCCACAGATGCCTGATCTACGCCTATTTGACCTCTCAGCTGCCCTGTACATCCTGGGTACTCCAGAAACTTCATACCTAGCAGCCCTCAGCCATCCCTCCTGGGCACAGCTGACTGCAGGACCCCTGGCTTTTGTTAGGACCAGAAAATGCTTGACTCCTGGTTCCCAAACCTCACAACTGTCTTGGGGGCTCCTTCCTTCCCTGAAGAAAACCCCAAGTGCCCTCCCAAGAAAGAGACCCTAGAACTTACTTTAAAATGTGACCTGCAAACCAGGACTCCCCTGCAACTGGGCAGTTCTAGTGGGAAAATTGGGGCAACTGAGTTTTCACTGGGATTAACACAATCCTCCTCAAATCCAATCTTTATGTTCCAGCAGCTCTGCTTCCCTAGCTGAAGTCACTCACTGTCTTGCACACCTGCGGAAAGTCTATAGGGATAAAGGGCATGTTCCCTTCCTTCAGGAAGCTCATGGGATGGGGACAGTGAACGGAGGGGGTTCCTGAGATGTTCAGGCCCAGGCAGGACAGGTCAGGGAGGCCTTCCACAAAAGGTCCCCTGTGGATTAACATCCATAATTAGAAGGAATTAGGGGAACAACATCGCTGGGAGAAGGAAAGGCAGGAGGTGCCATGGTGTATGTCGGGGAGGTGATGGGGTAAAGCAGGCAGGGGCAAAGTCACTGCACACCCAGTAACCCTGGGGAGCATCCCCTGCCCCTCAGGGAACACCCAAGGCTTGTCCTCCTCCTCAGAGCTCGGGGGGAGGGGTAGATTTTTCCCTTCGTTAGGTTTCCGCTGGATTTATAGGTCTGCCACATTGTTCTCTCCCCAGCCACGCGCCATGTGGTGGGCTCTGCGGCTGCTGCTGCTGCTGCTGCTGCTGCCGCCTACGGCTGCGCTGAACCCCAGCCTGGCAAGGACTTCCCAGGAGAGAACCCCTCTTTTCCGGCTTATTCAGCAGGGCCCTTGGGGGAGCGGGGCCAACAACGCCACGAGCTCCCCCTGTGAGGGGCTCTTCGCCGCGGGGGCTACGACACTGACCCTGGCGAACCGCAGCCTGGAGCGCCTTCCGGACTGCCTGCCCCGCGCGCTGCGCATCCTGGACTGCAGCTCCAACCTGCTGCGTGCCTTGAGCGCGCCTGAGCTCGGCCACCTGCCTCAGCTGCAGGTGCTGACGCTGCGCCGCAACCGCATCGCCGCACTGCGCTGGGGCCCCGGCGGGCCCGCGGGGCTACATACGCTGGACCTCAGCTACAATCGGCTGACCGCCCTGCCGCTGTGCGCCGAGCCCGCGCTGGGCAGACTCCGCGCGCTGGACCTCGCGGGGAACCCCCTGCAGGCGCTGCCGCCCGGGGCCTTCGCTTGCTTCCCAGGGCTGCGCCTGCTCAACCTTTCCTGCACCGCGCTGGGCCGCGGCGCCCAGGGGGACATCGCTGACGCCACCTTCGCGCCGCTGGACACGCTTGAGGTCCTGGATCTCAGCGGCACGTTCCTCACGCGGGGTGAGTCCCGGGCGTCCCTAGTTTTCGGAGGAGGGCTGGGCATACGCTCCGGGGGTGGGGCTGTGAACTTTCTCGAGGGGTAGCGACCCTAGTGCCAAGCTCACAGTGCCACTCATAAATAACCCCACTTAGATTTCCTAAGCCAAGCCAGCCCTGTCCAAGTGCCACACGGGGGTTAACTCCTTGAGTTCCAAGAGGTGAGAACAGACAGGTGAATGGTCCAAGGTCTCACAGTTTAAGTGGTGCCTCCAAATCCAAACGCAAGCATTCTGGGTCCAGACCCCAAACCTTTAACCACGTGGTTCTACTAGCACAGCCGGTAAATGCTCCTAGAATGAGGAAGGGGATGCACTGTTTTGGAGCTGTGCTGAATGAACTTAGCACCAAACATGCAGTTCACCTGAAGCGATTGCTGTTCTAAAGATGAATTCATTGGCTTTTCTACTTGATTGGCTAAAATTGTGTCTGTAAATGTTAACTCCTTCAAATAAGATACAGGAGGGAGGTGATAATACCGGTTCTCTTGTACTTGGTGTGTTCTGACTCTGGTTCACAAGGTTGGTTCTATTGTTTTTGAAAACAAAACACTTCATGTGTCTATAATCACCCGTTCCATCATAGACCAAGAAAGAAAAGTGACAACTGGAAACAGAGGGGAAGGGACACATTCTCCGTGTATTAGGAGAGTCACAAAATTAGGTTTCTGGGCCTCATATAGTCTTTCATCCTCTCCTCCTTCAAAAATTTTCCCACTCATGGCAGCCATTAGAGTGAAGTTTAGGGTATTTCTGTGTGAAGTTTTGGGTATATCTGTGTGGAGAGGGTGGGCCAGCAGCAGACTTGGAGACAGTGCCCTGGGTTCAAGTCCTGGCTCTGTCCTTTCTCAGCTGTGCGACCTTGGGTCAACCATTCTCCTTTCTGGCCTCAGCTGCCTCGGGCTAAAAGGAAGCACTGGTCATCTCTGAGGGCTCATCTGGCTGAAATGACTCATGCATCTGAGATTCCCAAAGCTGCCAGCTGTGCCCACGCTCTGCAACGACCTTCACAACTCACCTTGTCACTCTTGGTGTTCCCTTAATATTATGCCAGCCTCTTGGGTTTGTGCCTTCCTGGGTAGTGGGCAGTTGTCCTTGTGTGTTTCAGTTCAGTTAGAGTGGATCAGAGACCTGCCGAAGCTCACATCCCTCTATCTGAGGAAGATGCCGAGGCTGAGGAGCCTGGACGGGGACATTTTCAAGATGACTACTGAACTGCAGCATCTGGATTGCCAAGATTCCCCAGCACTTACCTCTGTCCAGACACACATCTTTCAAGATACTCCTCACCTACAGCTCCTTCTGTTCCAGAAGTAAGTGTTTCTGAGTCACATGACCGTATTTTGCACATTACACTATGTTGACTAGGGATAACTATGTTATAGAATACACCAGACCTTCATTTTCCTCCCATGGCTCCTTCAAGCCCTCTCTGGGCTTTTGTTCTTCCTCACCCTTTGGGTGATGTCTTGGGCAGGTCCCAGATAGTCCATCCAGGCTACAAACCAGGCAGCTCAGTCCCCTCCAAAGTCTCATGAATGTAAGGTTTCCTTTAAGTTCAGGATGAGAAACCTGCAGTGGGACGAAGGGATGAGGGCATCAGGCTCTTCACCATTTCTCCATCCACCTGCTTCTCCATGTGGGAAGTCAGCCCCTTCCAGGGTTTGAGCAGGTCTAGGGAAGAAAGGTGAGAGGGTAGGAAGGTCTTGCTTACAGTCAGGATGTAGGGTTGGTGCCCTCTGGCTCAGTGATATTTAAAGTGTCACTGTATCCACCATCCTTCCCTGACCTCTAACAAGAAGGGCAGCATCTTTTTGAAGATGATCCCAAGCTACCTCCTTTCCTGGGGACCCACATCTGGGTCCTGGGAAGCAGGCACCTGTGCTCCACCACTACTCTCAAAGGAGCCACTTCTCTATTTTTTCTGCTGGCTCCAGCCCCAGCCAGAGTTCTTCGCTTCGGGCCTTGTCATGAAGGAAAGGGAGATAGAACATGCAGAGCACTTAGCTCTGTTCCTGGCACATGGTGGGGAAGATGGTGGTTGTGGTGAAGGTGATGGTAATGATGGCAGTGATGGTGGTGGTGGTGATGGTGATGATGTTGGTAACATGATGAATTGGTGATAGTGATGGTGGTGATGATGATGTTGATGAGAGTGATATCATCTCTGGCTTAGACTCCTCTTTTGAGCGTTAGACTGATGCAACATTGTGTGTAAGGCATCAGATGTGGAGCCAAACTGCCTCAGCTCAAATCCTGAGTCCACCACTTAATAGCTGTGTGAGTTGGGACAAGTTATTTAACACCTTTATGACTCGGTTTCCTCTTCTGTGAAATGGAGACAATGACCAAACTCTCCCCACTGAATTGTTGGGAGAGGAAATGTTTTGATGTGTGCCTTCAAAATACCCGGCATAGAACAAGAGGTTCGTATTATTCTTATTACTGGGCATTTGCATTGGATGTCTCATAGGTTTGTCAGTATCTGGCAGGCAGTTAGAGATAGGAGCCTCATGCTTATCACAAGGCCTGAGAATCCTCAGCACACGGATGGCGGAGGAAGCATCAGGTGATCATGCTGATGGTGACAGTGGTGGAGGTATTAGGAACAATGGGGATGTTGATGGTGATGATGGTTTTGGTGATGATGGTGGTGGTGAGATGACAGCATGGCCCCTGCTTCCAGGGGCCTCACAGTTCAGTGTAGGCAGCAGTCATCTGCCACTTGTCATAATACATTGTGATCAGTGACAGAGGCACACACCATGTACTGTGTTATAAGAAAGACTGAAGAAGAACATAATTGATCCATATCTTTAAAGGTGAGTCCACATTCACCAGGTGAATGCCAGAGGAGAAAGGCAACCCAGACCCAACATAAGCAAGCATCCCGGTTCAGAAGTGGTAACCACATCCTCTTCTCCCTGCCTTTCTCAATTCACTGCAATCTGTCTACCCGCCTCAGCTCCATGATGGAATGGAACCAGTGGCATTTCAGCTGCTAAGTCCAGTGGACGCTTCTCTGTCCATTGAGCCTCTTGCTGATTCTTTCCTCCCTATTGACGATCTCCAACTTCTTAGCCTCAGGTCAGTGGCCCATGTGGGGAACGAACTGGCAACCCTGATGTTATGAGCATTGTGCTCTAATCACTGAGCTAACTGGCCACCCCAGTAGCACAGGCCTTTTGATAAGCTCCAGGCTCATGTATCTAACTGGATGCTGAAAGACCTATGAGACATCCAGTGCAAACGCCCAGTAATAAGAATAAGAATAATACGAACCTCTTGTTCTTTGCCAGACATTTTTCTAGGCATATATCAAAGCATTTCCTCTCCCAACAATCCTTTGTGGGAGGATGTGGTCATTATCCCCATTTCACAGATGAGGAAATTGAGCACAGAGGCATTAAATAACCTGCCCCAATTCACACAGCTAGTAAGTGGTGAACTCAGGACTTGAGCCCTGAGGCAATTTGGTGCCACACCTGATAACCTTAAACCTGATTGTAAGAGCTTGATACAACTGGTTTTCTGTGTATTTCAGCTGCAACTTGAGTTCCTTCCCTCCTTGGACCCTGCATTCCTCCCAGGTCCTATCCATCAACCTCTTTGGCAACCCCCTCACTTGCAGCTGTGAGTTGTCCTGGCTCCTCATGGATGCAGAGAAGACTATCCTAAGCAGGTAACACATTTACAAAGCAGGTGACTGAAGCGGGGAGGGTCAGCCCCCTGGAGCTGAAGTTCTTGCGGCTCATGTCTTGCTCAGGCAACCATGCTGGGCAGGTCAGCAGTGCTGGTCACAGTCAAGGACTCAGGTGATGGAGGCTTTGCCTCCCTTCCAGTCAGCCAGAGGGGCTGACAGCATGGAGGAGTAGACATGGGAAGGCCCGGTGGTGATGCTGATCACTACTGGGGTGCTTTTCTCATCTCCCACCCAAGCCTGGATATCAAGCGGGGCTCAGTCTGCCCCCTCTCCCCTTCATGTGAACTCCAAAGGCAAGCAAGCACCCAGGCCCTTTGCAGTGAAGGGTCTCGCTTTGTCTTAATGAAGAGGTTGAGAGTGCAGTCTCTTCGTATCACTTACTACTGTTCATTTTGGCTGCATTACTTAAACCCTCTGGGCCTCTACCTCCTCATCTGTAAAACGGGGATGATCGTGCCTCATAAGGCACGATTACCTCATAAGGTAGTGCAAATTAAATTAGCTGATACCGTAAGGTGCTAACAATAGTCCCTAGCACGTGGCAATCACTCAGAAAATGGTAGCTAGTGTGAGTATTGTGACTAGCACTCGTGGCCAGGAAGCAGACAGGTGAGAACAAAACGGCAGGCTACACTTAGAGAATCTGGACTGCCCTTCATGGTGCTGACCCCGGGTTTAGCCTCTGCCATTTGCTAGCTGTGCTGTCTCGGGCAGTTGGCTCCTCGGTCTGCACTCCTGTTTCCTCTTCTACTCAATGGGAGTGATGACAGGCCCCTCCTCCACTGGTTGCCCTGAAGGTCAGTGAGGTGATGCGTGTCTATAGTGTGTCCCATGTGGTACCTGGCAGATGTGTTGAGAAGCTTTTGGCAGAGGAGTGTCTGCACTGAGGACTCAAAGCTCAACACAGGAGCAACCCAGATGCCAAACACCTTCTAACTGGCTGGCCTCCTCTCTAGGGCGGCAGACACTGTGTGTGCACCAGCTGCAGGACCCCACGGCGCCTTCTCAGCCCCTCTCCGGCTCTCCCAGCTGCCCAGTGTGTGCCATTCGGGCCAAAGCACCACCTTCCTTGATTCCAACTCATCTTCCTCTGTCCGCTCCACCCACGCGCCATCCACACAGGGTTCCTCCACTCCGCGGAGCACAGACCCCTCTACTCAAGCTGTGGGAGCCCAACAGAGTGTCGTCACCAAGGCCCTCTTCCACCCTGTGGGTCCCCCCACGGGAACTGCATCGCCGCACAGCCCTGCCCAGGAGGGAGCCGCTGCCTCCTCTACAGCGGGTTCCAGCAACTCCAGTAATCTGCCCAGAGCTGCAAGCACAGCCGGAACAAAGCCCAGAGAACATGCTGCCAGGCTCGCCCCTGACCCTAATAGCTCAACTGCCTTCACCCCATGGGCCAGCAAACAGCTTGGTCTGTTCCCTGCCTCCCAGAACCTAGTGAGCACTCCCCAGCTCAACTCGAGGACACAGGCCACCCCGCAGGCTCCCCACCCAAGTCCTTCCGAGGATGAAATTCCAATCCTGCTGTTGGACGACTCCAGTGAGGAGGAGGGGGAGAAGGAGGAGGTGGGCGCGCCTCCCCAGGATGGCCCCTGTGATTACCACCCCTGTAAGCACCTCCAGACCCCGTGCGCAGAGCTGCAGAAGCGCTTGCGGTGCCGGTGCCCAGGCCTCAGTAGGGAAGACACCATCCCAGACCCTCCCAAACTGCAGGGGGTGTCTGAGACCACCGACACATCCGCACTTGTCCGCTGGTGCGCCCCCAACTCGGTGGTGCGCAGCTACCAGATCCACTACTCTGCGGAGGGTCAGCCGGGAAACCAGTCGGTTGTGGGGGACATCTATGCCACCGCCCGGCAGCACCCCCTGTATGGGCTCTCGCCAGGCACCACTTACCACGTGTGCGTCCTGGCGGCCAACAGCGCAGGCCTGAGCCAGCCTCGGGCCTCGGGCCTGCGGGGGCCGTGCGCTGTCTTCACCACCAAGCCCAGCTTCGTGCTCATCTTCGCGGGTCTGTGCGCCGCCAGCGGCCTGCTGCTCGTCAGCACCCTGCTGCTGTCTGCGTGTCTCTGCAGGCGGGGCCGGACTCCACGCCCGCAGCGCTACAACACGCACCTGGTGGCCTACAAAAATCCAGCCTTTGACTACCCGCTGAAGCTCCAGACCTTCAACTAGTCCAGCGTCCCCTCCTCCCATGGAACTCGAGCTGAGGAACTAACTGATTGCCTGTGCACAGAAAAGATACAGAGGGCCCAACAACGGCGCATCAGCTCTGACCGTCTGTAATTCCTGGGAAGCCGGCACTCCTCAGCACACAAAGACCTTGCCAAGCTGAGTTTCTCAGTCTAAAGAACTTCCCTTCCTTCTACTTCACTGTGTATTTCCTGAAACGTGGTGGTCCACACCAGACCACTCCCATTGGGACTGGGCATTCTTGTGTGTTGTTTCATTTGGTTTTGTTTTTGTTTTAGCCATCAAGCCCCCTCAGTGTCCAGTAGAATAAAATTGTGTGTGGAAGTAGGAAGAGATAAAACTCCATAATGCTGCCTCATGCTATGTTGGAAGCGACATCTTGAAGTCATTTTAGGGAAGTTCCCTCTTGGTCAAGCTCTGGCAAGGCACGTTATTCAAGGAATCAACTCCAGTGGATTCTTTTTTGTTTTTTTCCTTGTTGTCAGTGGGACGCTGTTTAATCACAGTATAGTCTTTTATTCTTACAAAGGTTATAAAGATGAAGTTTATTAATTCAATCAGATGCCCTTTGAAACTCTTTATCAGGCACATAAGGTTCTTCAGTAGCTGCTCATCCAGGGGATTCATAACCTGAGAACAAAGGGCTGAGGCAGAAGAGCACTGGTTCCGTTTCCCCGAGGACTTCTGGGTTTCTTAGTTGCATTCTAGGATATGGTAAAAAACAAAAAACAAAACAGTGCTTCTAGCTTTAAAGTTAAAACTGCAGTCTTCTGGGAACATTTATGAAATACAGGAAAAGGCTGTTCTTTTAAAAGTCAGTTTTTATTGCATTTCACCTAAGTGGAAGCACAATGAGCTCATTTTTAGGAACTTTTTTTAAGAGAGAAGAAATGAGCAAAAGAGAACCACAAGGCTCTGGCTAGAGGCCAAAACGTTTCTTTGGTCCCGACTGCATTAAATGTCTTTGTGATTTGTATCTGAGTGTGGGATATGCCTTTTTCACTTTTATACAAACTTAGGGGGAAAAGTGATTTTGTAAAATTATAATGGGGGTCATATTTCTAGATTTTCACCAAATGGTCTATTTACTCCTCTGTATTTCCCATCCCTCCTTGCAGAGCCACGTGACTGTGTTGACCAATGAAATTGAAGAATGATGCATGTTATTTCCAGGTTGAAGCAGTACAATTCTCTTTTCCTATCTTGGGGCAACTGAAGAGGCTACATAGTCTAAGAAATGCAGCCACAGGTGATGGCACTTGTCTGTCTGAGCGCTTAAAAAACTATAGGAAGTACAGACCTCCCCTACAATCCTACACAATCACTGCATTAGCACGCAGTGTAAGCAAAAATAACAGGAATTCTGGGAGTTGATTTTTTAGTGCAATTAACAATGCCTATGCTAGTAAATACAATGTCAGAGTTTAAGACAATGCCTTTATGAGGCATGTTGTTTTAAGACTAATATTTTCTTTTATCATGGCACTGCATTATCATTTCTCATTCAGAAAATAGTTCTTCTGTAGAAAGAACATCATTCTGAAGGTAATAATCTGAAACAATAAATCAAGCTCCAAAGAGAATTTTACTGATTTAATGATTTCATTTTAGATAGTGCCTGAGATTTGAATTTTCTACATTCACATTTGTTTCCTATGCTACCATAATAAATAACCATAAACTGGGTGCCTTAAAACAACAGAAATTTATCCTCTTATTGTTCAGGCCAGAAATCCAGGATCAAGTTTATCAGCAAGGTTGGCTCGCCCTGGAGACTCTAAGGGAGAATTGGTCCAGCCCGTTCTCCCAGCTTCTGATGTTCCTTGTCTTCCAGATGTATCACTCTCTTTTATGGTCTCGTGAGATTCTCTATGTCTGTGTCCAAATTTCCCTCTTTTCTATTATTTTCCCCCAGCTTTGAGATGCATGGCGTATAACAGTAAGTATGAAGTACAATGTGATGATTTGATACATGTATATATTGGGAAATGATTACAATAAGATTAGTGAACACATGCATCACTTCAGTTACCTTTATGCGTGTGTGTGATGGGAACTTCTAAGATCTACTCTTAGCAACTTTCAAGTATACAATACAGCATTGTTAACTATAGTCACCGTGCTGTCTTCTGGGGATCATTAGATCCTCAGAACTTACTTATCTTATAAGTGGAAGTTTGTACCCTTTGACCACCTTCACCCATTCCCCTCCAACCCCACGCCTCTAGGAACCACCAACCTACTGTTTCTATAAATTGTTTTTCTTTAATTCCACGTACAAGATCATAGAAAATTTGTCTTATTTTACTTAGCATAATGCCATCAAGTTCCATGTTGTTGGTAAAGGCAAGGTTTCCTCTTTATAGTTGAATAATATTCCACTGTATATACATATACCACATTTTCATTATCCATTCATCCATTGACAGACACTTAGGTTGTTTCCAGGCCTTGCCTATTGTAAATAATGCTGCCAGGATCATTGGGGTACAGATGCCTCGAGATAGTGATTTCATTTCCTTCAGATAAATATCCAGAAGTCAGATTTCCCTTATCAGGGCCCTAGGCATTTGGGTTAAGGGCCACGAAATTCAGCATGATCTCATCTAACCTAACTTAAGTACATCTGCAAAGACCCTACTTCCAAATGAGGTCACATTCACAGGTACCAGGGGTTAGAACTTGAACATATCTTTTTTGGGAGACACAATTAAACCCCTAACAGCATTTATTTCTATCATAATTAAAAAAAAAATCGGGCCGGCCGAGTGGCGCGTTGGTTAAGAGCTCTGGCTTGGGACGCCAGAGAGCCCCGGTTCAGATCCCTCATATGAGGGCCAGTGACACTGCCCTCTACAGCTAAGATGCTGAACAACAGCTCTACCTGGAGCTGGGCTGCCTTGAGTCGCCAGGGACAGCGTAGGCTGCAGCCCCTGCTGCAGTGAGTTGCCATAGGCTACTGTGTGTAGCCAAAAGTCAGCATGAGCAGCCAGCAGCTGCTGGCGACTGATCTGCCTCAACTGGGAAGAGCACAATGATGGTGCCAACTTGGGCCAGTGAAGCGACAACCTCCACAACTAGACTGAAGAACAGAAGGACAGCAACTTTTCTGTTCCCCTTCCCCCAATTCCCCAATAAAAAAAATCTTAAAGAAAAAAGAAAACTTGCACAAAACCCAAAAATGTGATAATTAGCAGTCTTCAGACGTAATTATCCCAATGCCTTTTTAAGCTTACTATCAAGGTTGAGTCTGTTATGTGGAGGCACCAAACTGAATTTCTGCCATGCTTTGAGTCTGTATGCATGAATATGCACTCAAACATGCCTAATACAATTCCAATGTTTTGTAAACTCAAAATTTGTTTTATAACAAGTCAGTGTCCCCCAAAATCTGAGACTTAGACCATTTTTTTAAGGGTTCAGGTGGCCAAAGTATATTAACCAGAGCCAGATTAAGACCTTATTTCTAAAGAGACTGAGTCCAACTTATAAGTCACTCCAAACAGCATCAACACTAAACTATAAATAAGCATAATGAAGCACAAAATCCTAATCTTTCCCGTAACTACTTTATTTCAAGTTGTTTTTTGAACACCATTTTTGTGTGCTCACTTTGCTAGTGCTGAGATGTGCTCAGTGTGCCTCTTGTGTGGTCTAGACTTTTACCTTCAGCCTCACTGCCTCCCAGGTGACTGACTATACAGGTTTCAGAAGGAAAGAACCAGCCACAAGCCACCCTTCTCGTCCCTCTCACCACCCTCCATTTGATTCAGTGGCAGTGTCCCTACCTGCAGTGTGTTCCAAGCCAAGGGAGGCTCAGCAGCTAGTCAGGGAACAAGGAAGCCAGGACCAGCAGGCAACAGAAGTGCACATTGATTGAAAGACACTGCCAAGAGGCAGGATTTTTGCTTATAAGTTCCCACTGTAACACAACAGGTTGTGTTTAGACCTGGGACAATGGGCAGTGATAGGCCTCCCCAGATAAGAGGAGGCAACCAGCACCAGCCCTGTCGTCTTTTTCCTTCTCCCTTCATCTCCCATTCTCCTAAACACGCCAGCGTGCTGAGAACAAGGGCTTTTAAGTCAGATGGTCACAAAACAATTATTTTTACAATGTAAGTACAAGGGATGTATCTGAATCGATTTTATGCATCAGAAAACTTGCAAAAAACAGGAGGACCATATTGTTATACAAACAACCCAAAATGAAGGTATACTTTTTTTCTCCAGTTTTCTTTATTCTTTTAACATTTTAACAAAAGAATATTCCCCAAAGTTTAAAAAACCTTTGAAAAATATACAGTTTCATATTATTTACAATAACATATAAGTACAGGTTCCAATATTATACAAACATTGCTTTGTTAGAAGTAGTGGGAAGCCATGATACAACTCACTGCCTCCTGGATGGTGTAGGCTCAAGGATCTGTTTTCATAGTCCATCTACCTCTGTTACTTATTATCCTGATACATAAACTATTAGGCACCTGAGAGGTTGGAAGACTACTGAATATGAACTTCAATACCTTCTGTTTTGATCTTATTATTTGCAAAACCTAGGGCATTTATCATCGCTTTACAAGTTTACTTCATTCACAACTAAGCTACTTTTACTGTCATTATCCTAAATGATCAAATATTAACCATATGAACTGTTAATATGTACACCGATCAGATTAAACATAAAACTGTAGCCAAGTTGTGTAGGATATATATTTAAAACCAGGAAATTCCCTAGTGCTTTGTGAGCAATCTAAATTCTATTAAACAGAAGTGGCAATTCAGTTTCCATGCTCTAGTTTATTAAAAAAAAAAAAAAAAAAAAGATTAAAAAATGACTGACAATAATTGGAATAATTGGTTCCTTATAAGTTAATTAAGAAACCTAAGATAAAAACAATTTTGTGATAGTTTTATTTGCATTTAAAAATACATTGAAAATTCTGCATATGCTCATGATCAAACTTATTTTCAATGCACATTACCTAAATTTTGATGACATGGTTTGTTCTGACAAGTCCTTTTTCAAGCTGAACACCAATATAGGGGGACTCCTGTAGATTACCACTGGCCCTGATGCCGGGGTTGTATGCTGTTTCCTTGCTAATGATGATGGATGACCTTCATCTGCCTTTTATCACCTGCACAGTTTTCCGACCATAATGATAGTAACTGTACGCTGATGCAGCTGTGGTGAAAGCTGTGAAACACCTTTAAAGGAAGGAAAGAAAATTTAGTTGTCAAGTCTAAAACTCAGTAACTGTAAGAATCATAATGAATACATTTAAAAGAGTTACTTAAAAAGTAAAATAGGCTGTGTTGTGGTGTAAATTTTTTTTTAACTGCAAGAATTTAAATACACTGTGGAATTGTAACAGCTATATACGATGTCAGAGGGACAGTAGACTGGGGGAGGGGTTATCATTTTGTCAGGGGTGTGAATGTCTAGTACATTGTTTTGTACACCTGAAACTAATAAAAAAGAATTTAAATACACTACTTTTAAGACTTCAGTTGAATTAGTAATGTCAAACCATCTAGTTAATGAACCTGAAAAAATAATAATACTAGCAACTGTCATTTTCACCCAGAAATTACTCTCTTATATTCTCATTTCACTTTCACATCTTCTAGAAGAAACGGTGCCCAGAGACTTGCTCAGGGCCACAGAACCATGTGTGAGCCTGGTTTGGCTTCAACTCTAGCACCACGTGCCCTTTCCACTGCTCCATGCTGCTTAGACTCTATTTCCTGAAATTCTGAGTCATTTAAAATAAATTTCAGCTTTATCAATTTTTCCTTACGTGAATTACCAGACTAACCAGATCTGTTTTGAAATGACGTCAGTGATGCTCAGGGCTGGCTGAACGCTTGCAGCTCCCTAGCTCTACTTCAGCGCACGGGCACGTCTGCCTCCACCTGGTGAGGTGGAGGACTGTCAGGGCTCTGCTTTCATTGGATCCTAAGGTGGTTCGTGCCAGTTTAATATTGTAAATTCACACATAAGCTAATGAAACACACAAGTAGGAAAAGTTGCTATCTCTGAGAGCTAGGATGGATACTCTGGAAAAACTTGATAACAAGGCCAGTTGCTAAAAACTACTGTCAACATAAGCAGGCAATATGATTGTTAAAAAAACTGGAGAAAATGGTAAAAAAAAACAAACCCAAAAAACCTAGAAAATGTCTATACACAAGATTGCTTTGTAAATGTCTTAAATTCTTATATCACTTTAAAAGAAGCAGAAAATGAAAATCAAGAGAGGTTGTATTATGGATGTAGTTTATTCAAGAAATAAAAGCATCACTTAATGGACCTACATTCAAAGAAAGGGCCTTGGCCTTATATCAAAAGATATAGATAGGATGAACCAGAATAAATGTACGCTTATGTATATTTTAGGAAATGTTTAGTTTGTATACAGTTTTGAAAGCTTCTTTAGCTTCACAACTGCTTAACCAACCATTTTCTGGCTCAGGCTGCATCAAGCATGAAGGCTTTAAGTACAGAGTTAAAAGTATACTAAAATACAGTGCTTCACTATCAGTGTGACACATTTGGGTTCTGGGAGTTTGAATGTGACACATTTTCAAGGCTATAAAAAAGCACAATAAAATAACATTCTAATTCCTTTCTCCGAGTTTCCCTCCCACTGTGCGCCTTTCACTAGCCGGATGCCCACCTCCCACACCCCTGCCTTTGCTCAGGGTCTGTCCTTCAACTGCATGGTCTCTCCTCAGTCTCTCCCTGTATGAAATTCACCTGGACCTCAAGGCTCAAGTGCTACTTCCTCCCTGCAGCTTTCCCCCTTCTTGCTAAATAGAGCTCTTTCCTTCCTCCGAAACCCCAACACACTGTCTGTACTTCTCATGCCTTTTAACTTGCTTGAAAGCTCCTATAACTTCTACATCCCATATTTGATAGTAAGCTTCTTAAGAATGCTATCAAACATAAAATATACTCCACAGCTTTACCCAGTTGGTGCTCAATAAACACTATAAGAACAAAATAATGCTAGGGCTGCCACAGTAAAACATTTTGTTGACATGCTCACAGAGTAATTCTAAATTTAGCTTACCACAGTATTTGAAGATAAATGCTGTCAGCATAATTGAAAACCGGAGCTGCCAAAGAAGCTGCCACCAAGATTAACTGGACTGCTGTGTTTACCTAAAGAAAAGGAGTCATAAATGAACAGTGCCAACCAGATCCTGTTTCCAGCTCACGAGACTAAGGCCGAGTCCCCCACAGTGTAACACCATGGACCCTAAGCATGCCTGATGTGCTAATATCCCCGCCAAAGGAGCTGGCATTCACACCACGGGTGACCTTCATAAGGAGCCCACCTGTCCACACAGTTGCTCTTTGCAATGAGAAGGGCAACTGTCAGAAAATACCACTACTTTGTATTTCCATAGCAATCCAATAATGGTGCATCGTTCTTTGCGCATTTTTTTAGTTATCCATTAAAACTGTCCTGTGAATATGCAGATAACTAAGGTGAAAAGGTGAGGAGTTAAGTGACTTGCCTGCAGTCATGCCAGGTTACAGAGCCAAATCTAGAACCCAGGTTTCCCAGCACTTCATTCAATGCTTTCACTTGCCTACCTGTCAAACCTCTGAGGTTAGAAAACTGAAATATATTCATCTCCATGAGAGAGGCCCTCTGAAAGAAAGAGTAGGTTTCCTGACTCTAAAAGACAGCATGGAGGACAAAAGGAAGAAGACAGAACCAGAAAGACACTGGAGACCCCCTCTACGCATCAGAAGCGTTGGGGGGAAGTGTGTGAAGTATGAATCAGTGGGTGATGTGCCCAGTGAAGCACGTATGTTCTATCAAGCATTCTGCAGCCAAAATATAAGGAATCCATTTTGTTTTAAAAATAAATAATAAAAATTATATGGAGAACTTCTTGCAAGACCAAGGATTTGAGGCATTTGTCCCTGAACCTCTTTAACCCTCTTTCAATGTAGTGCTACACTCAAATTGCTGCACTTGATACAAGTGTTAAGTTGAATCCAAAAAACAAAATAGACAAACAAACAGAAAACCCAACCCCATATATGTAGGTAAAAGTCCAGGCCAAGAAGTCTGAGGTATAAAAGTAATCACCCCTGTCCCAAAGATGATCGGCATTGCTAACCTGTTAAACCTCTGCCACAGTGGATGGTGCAGAATGGTTAGGGCAAACTTAAGGCTCCTGGAAAAACCAATGTGCCTCAAGAAGCTCTGTGTGCCAAGACTGGCATACAGTTAGTGCCCTATAGGTGTGTCGGAAAACAGAGTGGCAATTATTTATTAGTGAATAAAACTTTCTCCTATTCCCAGAGTGCACTCTTAACAACAAGGCTGCGGGTTGGACTCCCGCATGGGCTGGTGGCTACACCCACCCACAACTAATTGAACGCAGCACCTTGAGCTGAGCGGCACGACTGGACCTGGAGCTGAGCTAGCTGTGCCCTCCACAACTAAGATTGAAGGACAACACCTTGGCTAGTCCCCCTCCCCAATTCCCCAACACTGTTCCCCTCCCCCGATTTCCCAATAAAATCTTAAAAAACAAAACAAAACTTTCTCCTGTCCCTCCGCATGTAGCAGTCGATCTTGAAAATGAAAGGGCCTTGCTTTTCATATGGTGTTTTCACCACAGGGAGGGGTGTAGTGAAACCATAATGGCACCTTCATAATCTGTTGTGTCTCAATCAAAACGCAATTACTTCCATTCCTTCCACCTTCCCTAAATGGTGGCCCTATCACCTCATTCAAAGACTTACATTCTCAGGCCACCAACACAAAACACAATGTGTATATTAAAGATCCAAAACGCTTGCAGGCTGAAACAGCTGGGTTAATGACCCCACTCTATCCCCTACAATCAACGCATTCAAATTTGTCTCATTTTCAGCTGCTCCAGACTGAGGTTTATATTCATTGTAATAAAAATTCACAGGGAGTAACTTAAAAGGATGTTGTACGTCTCTTACCTTGCTGATGAAAGTTGGTTTTAACCTAGCAGTGGCATAGCAAGGATTGAAATACTTCGAAAGTGTTCTCTGGCAAAGGACAAAAGAGATAAAGTTCATTCAACTTATTGTTCAATTTTAAAACAAGCATTTTGTTATTATATGTAGGTAACAGTGACTGAGTGCTTACTACATGCCTGGTTCTATGTTAGATAAGCCCTTTATCTACACCTTCTTTTATTATCCTAAATGAGCAGTATCTACATTCTTTACAAATCATACATGGGTTACTAAAAATAAATTTTTTAAATTTCAAAATTTCTCGATTCCTGTAAAATTCCAACACAATAACTATCATAGAGTCTGCCTGTCTACATCTTTTTACAAAATAAACTCAACAAATCTCCCTTATCACTATTTTTTTTATAGACTAAAAAACAAAATGAATACTGATATTTTCACCAGATTGGGAACCAAAAAATGAGGTTATTATGCTATGCTTATGTGCTCAAACATTTGTAGAACCAATGAACAAATATACAAACAATTCATTCCATGTTCATACAATGGTGATTTTCAAAACCAGTTCTAGATAATCCACAGAATCTAAATTAGACAGCACAGGAGGTGTGGTTATGCAATGCTCTTAACAGAGCTTATTGCTGGGGATGGGGCTGGCTGATCTGGGATTTATGTGCTATCAACTGAAAAGATTTTGACTAAAAACAAAAACATGCTTTTTAAAACTGATTATTTATGTGTTAATTGAACTACCATAGCAAGATGATAATTAAAGTGTGTTTTTAAAAAGTCTTGGTAAATGGATCAAAAAATAATTGCCATATATTATTCCCACAAAGTGAAACTTAGCATACAACAGAGTGCTCCTTTTTTGCCTTAAGTCATAACTAATAGTAGAAGAATATTTTTTCGTAACAAACTCACCGGTGTTGGAAGAGTTCGATATCTGACATAAAAAACAGCAGCAATCAACATCACATCTCTTGAAATTATCAAATAAGTAAGTGGAACTGAAAATCAAATATAAAATAATTTTGATTGGGATTTTTATAATTATTACATTACACATACAATGAAGCCTCATTCAGCCTTACCATAAATTGGTGTTTCTCGTAAGTAAAAATTTTATAATAAACACCTACTGATGGTTTACAGTCCTTACAGTGAACCACTGATTTTATTTATATACATATATATATATATATATATATATACTTTTTTTTTTTTTTTTAGCTGAACCATCCTGTCACCTGTTGGCCGCTCAGCGGCAGCTCAGCTCGGGCCGGGAATCGAACCACTGTTGCTCAGAGCTCACACTCCTGAGCGAGCTCTTACCCAACTGAGCCACTCAGCCAGCCCTGATTTTTTAATATTCTTTAACCTGCCCTCAAAACAAGTGAAGGACAGACAATGGCTTTTAAAATCTATGTCTCCCTTTCAAAATATTAATCTTCTGGGCCTCTTTTTGTTGTTCTTGCACACGTTTTTAAGCTGCAGTTTACCAGTTCTACTCAGTCCCACTATCTCCTTTGTTATTTCTCAGCTTTGTGAGTTTGGAAGAAAGGTCACTATACTCACTGCAATGACATGGACTGAGATGGTAAAGAGGTTGGAAAGGATGTCCGGACTCAAACCATTATGGTGTCTCAGGACCTTTGCTTCCTTTTGCAGTCTAGACTATTTTACAAATAATAAAATTTGCTATATGTACCACTTGTGGAGAAACACAATTTTTCATTTTTGTCTGGCCAGGTCTTACTAAGGCAATTACTACTTTTTTCTCCTGCCCCATTCATTCAATGAATGACAAGACTATTCCAAAGAGAAAATGCTTATCCACTCACGGCATGGCATTTGGAACACACAGAAGACATAGCTATATAAGCCAAATAACAAAAGAAGCCAGGAACCCATGATTTTTAGAAGCATTTTTGTGCCTGTAAAACCAACTTTTCTACAGCAATTACTAGCTCGTAAAATCTAACAATCAGATTTTAAAATGCAGCAAACTCATGCAAATTACATATAGTAAATCTCCTAACCGTAACTTTAAAACACAATAAACGTCTGGTAATGTATTTCATCACCACTGGGAAAAAAAGAATATGAGTTAACCCTAAATAAGAGGTTTCTGCACAAGAGGAAATGAGACAATTCAATACACTGCAAAGACGTGGATTCTAGTTTTATTAACTACCAAAATTACCATTTACTGAGCAGCTGGCATTGCTTTAAGCATTTTCTACATAAAATGCTATTCAATCTTCGTAATATAGGGACCATCATTATCCCCATTTTACAAATATGAAAAACAAGCCTCAGGCAGATTATATAACCTGGCCATGGTCACCAACAAGTGAGTAGTACAGTCAGGTATGGAACTTAGGTCTATGGAAGTCACAGCCTATGCTCAGGACAGTACTTTAGGCTCCAATCCAGCAGTGTGACTAGCAATTAGCATCTCTGGATTCAGTTTACCACCTCTAACAGTCTGGTGGTGGAAAGGGCTGTTAAAATCAAGGGTTCCCCAGGCTAACTTCCCATCATAGAGTCACCTCCTGAGAGCTTCATAAAAGCACAGATGAAAGCTCCCTGGGGGACTGGATGCACAGCCAGGCTGGAATCCTGTGGCACCAGGCACCGGGCGATCTCTAAGGCCTCTGCAACTGACAGTCTAGATTCAGGCTCTTCCTTAGGTTCTTGGGGCAGTTCTATCGGGCGCCCTGGCTTTCGGATCTTCTAAGCGCTCCTGCTCTCTCCCCCAGCCTTCCCTCCCTTTGATTCCAGGTCTTCCAAAAGGAGCTCTCCTTTTGCCCATCAGAGTGCGACAGCATGTCAGTGTGGGCAGGAGCGTGTAAAATCTGTAAGGGATTGCTCCAGGGTTTTCCTCCCTACTGGCTAACTCCGTCTGAAATACATTAATGTCTGCAACAAGGAGGTGCATCATGGGCAAATTTTATTGGTATTAAAGGGAAATAATAAAATCAGGCCACCTTTACATATTAAAAGTGGTCATTACCAATATCATAGGCTACTGCATTGAAAATAATAAATGTAACAGATTCTAGAAAGTGATTTAAGCCAGCAATGGGAATTTGCTATATTGTAAACCAGAAAAATATGATATGAAAAGGAGTCACTACTTGATAAATGTGACAAGACAAATGCACAAAGCAAGTAGAAATTAACTTAGACTGACATCCTACACACTGTTATAAATGTAACAAATCAAAGAATTTTTCATCTTCCTCTTCCCTTCCAGAGAAAAAGAAGAAAAACAGAATTATTTATTGCCCTAGCTGACAAAGAAAGCAAATGCCTTACTCTTCAAAAAGGTGCATGAACTTTTAGAAAAAAGCAGTATAAAAATAAGAAAATACAAGGTTGTACATATGCATTCTTTCCCCCGGCCCCCAAAACTTGCCTAAAATGACAGTTTAAAGGGATGAAAGAATATAGTCACAAAGAGGAAACAAATTTCAAAGTTTTGACTAAGTTTATTAGTACTAACTACCTTAATAGAGTGACTACCTTAAAAGAGCTGAAACTTAAGTCCTTCACACAGGACTGCTCATGAGAAGCAGGCCAACTCGCACCAGAGACCCAGAAAGTCCACACGGAGAGTACTTAGGTCCCTGTCCCCAGAACCCTCCTTAATACCATTCTGGTAGGTCTCTACACCAGGGCTGTGGTCCCCTACAGCTAGGAGTGGTGTTTAGGTTGGGGGAATAATCCCCAAAGAATACTATTTCATGATACATGAAAATAATATGAAATTCAATTTCTAGCATCCATAAGCGAAGTTTTATTGGAACACTGCCACGCTCATTCATTTATTTTTTATGGCTGTTTTCACACCACAATACCAGAATTAAATAGTTGCAACAAAAAACACATGGCCCACAAAGCCTTAAATATTTACTATTTTGTTCTTTACAGAAAAAGTTTGCCAACTCTTTTTCTTCAAGTTAATCTTTGAACACAGGGCTCACTGGGATACAGTGGGACTAAGTGAAGTCAACATACTGAACTGAGACACTTCAAGCTTCCTCCCACAGTTTAGCTCCCAAAACACTGGTGGCAAAGAGAGCTCTTAGCTACAGAAGAGGCCTAGCCAGTACTGAGAATTCAAGGCCATGCCTGGTCCCTGCCTGTTCACCCTAGAGGGAAGCACACCACCCAACAAATTCCACCAATGCCCAGAGAGAGCTCAATCAATATATAATGCTTCACTAAAGCATAAGCAAGCAGCCAAAGGTCGCCAGACATTTCAAGAGATCAAAACAAGAGATCAAAACAAACAGAAAAATAATGGAATTTAAAATAAAGAGATACAATATAGAGGTAAAAAAATACCTCTTAAAAATATAAAATACATACAGTCATGCACCACTTAATGACAGGGATACCGTCTGAAAAACGTGTCATTAGGCGATAACACTGTGCAAATGTCATAGAGTACACTTACCCAAACCTAGATGGCAGAGCCTACTACACACCTAGACTATATGGTACAGCCTATTGCTCCTAGGCTATAAGTTTCTACAGTATGTTACTGTACAGAACAATAGGAGATTAAATTGAACACAAGAGAAAATGATGCCATCAAAAGACGTGGTAAATATAGGATGTATGAGGTTGCTGCCAGTGTAACACGGCATACTGTTTTCCAGCAAACTTTTCTCTTTAATAAGTAGAAAGTGTATACTCTAAAATAATAATAAAAAGTATAGAATAGTAAATACATAAATCAGTAACATAGTCATTTATTATCAAGTATTATGTACTGTACATAACTGTATGTGCTATACTTCTATATGCCTGGCAGATTTGTTTACCAGCATCACCACAAACACGAGTAATGTATTGCCCTATGACATTATGATGGCTTCGATATCACTAGGTGATAGAAATTTTTCAGCTCCATTATAATAATCTTATGGGACCACCGTTATACGTGCAGTCCAATATTGGCTGAAACATTGTTATGTGATGCATGACTGTATAAACAGAAAGGATAGATAGGTAGGTAGAAAATATCCTCAATGACAATACTCATCTATTAGATAAAAAACATGACTTTTTAGAAAAACATGGAACCAGAGCCCTTGAAAATTAAAAATGATAGCAATATAAATGTCAATAAAAGGGGTAAATGACAAAATTGAGGGAATCTCCTAGAAAGAGAACTCTCCTAAAACATTAAAAATATATAAAATAGGAGGAAAAAAGAGAATCAACCCATGTTCAATTCTGATTAAGAATTCCAGAGAGAAGAGAATCGAAAAAACAGGGTAGAAAATTATTAAAGACATAATATAATACAATTTTCAGAATTGTGGCATGAGTTTTCAGACAGAATGGACCTAGTTAGTACCCAGCACAATGAAAGACACACCAGATTCAAGTAAGATCTAGAGCATATACCACTGTATAATTTCAGAACTACAAGGATAATGAAAAGATCCTGGAGTTCATTCAGTTTCCATTAATATCTGACTAGACAATTCAGAACAATCCTCCTGCTAAGACACCTAAAGAAAAACATTTAAAAAAAAAAAAAAAGCTTGAAAGCAAAAAGCTTACAAGATGCTAAAGAAAGCTTCAGGCTAATACGTATTAAAGAGTGAGAACCAGAACAATAAGCCTAGACACTCAAAGCCATTATCCCTACACCAAGGAGGTCAGACACAAAGCTGACAGAATCTGTGGTAGTTTCAGGGGGTCTGGGAGACAGTAATCAAAGCCCAGAGCCTCCAAGGCTGGGCTCAGATAAACCACCTCCTAGCTTTGGGATGAGACCTGGAGGACTATTCCCATAAGACTGTGAGAGGAGGTGGTACTAAGTATACGAGGCCTCACAAGAATGTCTCATAATCTGGCGGTCTAAGTGGTCCCAGCCTCAGCATTCCTAAGTACCAAGAAGAACTTCTCTGGAGAAAAATATTCTCTGGATAGTGATGCCATTATTCCAGACATCAAAATATTCTTCCAAATTATTTTTCAAACATTAATACAAAGTCTAAACAGTCAAAAATAACCAAAGACAGAAGATACCATAAACTTAATAGAAATGACAAATGAAAGAGACCCTCAAAAGATATGAGATTTTAGGGCCGGCAGGTGGCTCAGCTGGTTAGGAGCTCGCTTGGGAGCACCAGCTCTGAGCAGCAGGGCTGCGGTTCGGATCCCACATTAGGGCCAATGACGCTTCCCTCTACAGCTAAGATGATGAACAACAGCTCGACCTGGAGCTGGGCTGCTGTGAGTCGCCAGCGACGGCGTAGGCTGCAGCGGGGCTGCAAGTGGGCTGTCGTGAGCTACGTGAGTGGCCGGCAGCCAGCGTGAGCGGCCAGCAGCCGGTGTGAGCTGCTGGGAGCCGCCGTACAGAGGCCGGCGACCGATCTGCCTCACCCGGGAAGCGCACAATGATAATACCAACATGGGCCAGTGAAGTGACGTCCTCCACAACTAGACTGAAGAACCAAAGGACAGCAACTTGTCTGTTCCCCTTCCCCGATTCCCCAGCGCTGTTCCCCTCCCCCAATTCCCTAATTTAAAAAAATCTTAAAAAAAAAAAAAAGATATGAGATTTTAGAATTCTAAGTCTATAAAAGAACTAAAGTTACTATGTTGAAAGGGATATTAAAACAGAGCCTTCAGCTGGAAACTGAAAACTACAAAAGATGATTTAGTAAGTTTGAAGAATAAACTAAAAATTCTATACTTGAAAAATACAATAGAATTAAATAAACTTGGCACAAGTGTACAAAGAATTAGTGAACTGAACAAGCAAACATTTAGTAAGCACCAGAATGGAGCCCAGAAAAATAAAATGAGGTTAACATGCAGGAAAGAGGCTAAGACACTTAAATAACACTGTGAGACGGTACATTGCAGGCTGAAAAGAAGAGGAGAAAAATGGGCAAGAGCATTATCTGAAGATTGTGGCTAAGAATTTTCCAGATCCGATTCACAACATCAATATACAGATTAAAAAGCCCAACAAGTCTCAAGCAAGATAAATAAAACAAAATTCATATTCAAAAATACTATTGTGGAAAACCAAAGACAAAGAGGAAATTTTTAAAAGCAATCAAAGTAAAAAGAAAATTCCTTCAAAAAAGACAATGGATTAACAGTGTTACTACCAACAATGGATATAAAAACACAAATGAATATGTTGAATGTGCTGAAAGAAAATAACTACCAGCCCAGAATTGTATCCTCAGCAAAAATATCCTTCAAGAATGAAGGCAAAATCAGACAGAAAGACAAATACTACATGGTATCACTTATATATGGAATCTAAATTAAAAAGTTGAACTTGGGTCGGCCGAGTGGCTCAGTTGGTTAAGAGCTCACTCAAGAGTGTGAGCTCTGAGCAACAGCGGTTTGATGCCTGGCCTGAGCTGAGCTGCTGCTGAGCTGCCAACAGGTGGCAGGATGGCTCAGCTTAAAAAAAAAAAAAAAAAAGCTGAACTCATAGAAACAGGCTAAAAATGTGGTTGGCAGAGACTGGAGGGTGGGACAAGTAGGGAGGGAGTGGAAAAGGGTACAAACTTTCAGTTTTAAGATGAGTAAAGTCTGAGGATCTAATGTACAACATGGTGACAAAATGGAAAAAAATAAAATGAAATAAACATTGCTAAGAGTCACTTAAAATAGAGCTGGGAGGCTATTAGGGAAGTGCGGCCCATACATACCTTGGTGCCTCAGTTGTCAGAGCTGCTAAACCTGTTGCTAAACTCCACTCAAGGCCAAGCCGTAAACACCCTGGAACAACTGCTACATGGACAAACATGAACTTGACTTCTTTCCTTATAGTTTTCGCCTTCCTTATTTGCATATTGGAACTAACCAATCTCTGTTAACCTAAGCAGGATCCTTTGGTTGCACAAAAGAATTACATTTTGTGGTTTTGCCTTTAAAACCCCTGCCTTTCTTTGCTCTCTCTAGAGTACAGTTTGGGTTGCTAACTGAATCTTTGTCTTTTAGATTCAAATCCTTTAAGACCTCAAATAAACTTTTAATTTGTTTTAGCGACTCAAATCTTTATTGGTTAACAGTGACTCTATTATATAATTAAAATTTGCTAAGAGTAGAACATAAATGTTCTTACAAAAAAAAATGAAAGGAAAATAAAAATACTTTCAGAGACACAAAAACAATAATGTACCACCAGTAGATGTGCATTAAAAATATATCCAAAGATATACTTTATGCAAAAGAAAAATAATTCCAGATGGAAGGTACGAAATACATCAAACAATATAAACCAAAAATAAAAAAGTAAATATAAAGATAAACCTTAATGAACACTGATTTTATAAACAATATCATGTGGGTTTAAGAAATATATAAAATTAAAGTATAACAACAATAACCTAAATTGAGAAAGAAATAAATGGAATTAATTGTAAGGCCCTTCCAGTGCCCAGAATGAGTATAGTTTGATAAACTTTGATAATATAAGGATGAATGTTACAATTTTGAGAATAACTAAATGGAAACAAAAGTATTAAACTTTTGAACTGGTTCAGGGAAAACAAATGTAATGAGAAAACTATAACAGAACATATGGGCCAAATAAAACACATAAAATGGAAATTGTATTCCACACAATTATTAGTACTTACAGTAAATGTTAATGGATTCAATGTTCCAGTTGAAACGTAAAATATTTTTAGACTGGAAAAAATAAAGAAAACCTACCTCTCTATATGTCATTTATAAGAGATATCTAACACATAAAGATGTGGAAAAGTTGAAAGTAAAAGATTTATGTATCATGCAAACACTGACCAAAGGTAAGTTAGTGTAGCTATACATAATATTTCACAAAAGAGACTTTAAGGCAAAAATTACTAGAGATATAGATGGTCACTTCGAATTAAAATATTCAATTCACCAAGGAGGCACAATTTCAATTTTTATACACTTAATAGTATGACTTTGAAAAACACAAAGCAAAAATCAGTACAAAGAAAAATGGAAAATTAGACACACAGTAGGAAACTTGAACTTACTTTTTCAGTAACTGACAGAACAAGCAGACCAAAAGAAAAAAAGAAGTCAGTAAAGAAACATTTAAACATAAGGATTAAAAACTTGACTAAACTGACATCTATAGAACATCATACCCAACTACTGCAGAATATACATTCATCTGAAGATTTAAATGTTTATAAAATTTGACTGAATACTGGGACTGAAGGTCTAAAATCACAGAGCTTGGTTCTATGAATATAACGTAATTATGCCTGAAATCAACAACAAAAAGATACCTAAGAAATCCCACAAATTAAAAAATACATATTTGGGCCGGCCAAGTGGCAAGTTGGTTAAGAGCTGGCTTGGGATGCCAGAGGGTCCCGGTTCGGATCCCACATATGAGGGCCAGTGACACTGCCTTCTACAGCTAAGATGCTGAACAACAGCTCAACCTACAGCTGGGCTGCCGTGAGTCACCGGCAACGGCATAGGCTGCAGCCCCTGTGGCAGTGGGTTGCCATGGACTACCATGTGTAGCCAGCAGCCAGCGTGAGCAGCCAGCAGCTGCCGTGAGCAGCTGTCCAGAAGCCGACGACTGATCTGCCTCGCCCGAGAAGAGTGCAATGATGGTGCCAACTTGGGCCAGTGAAGCAATGTCCTCCACAACTAGACTGAAGAACAAAAAGGACAGCAACCTGTCTGTTCCCCATCCCCCAATTCCCCAGGGCTGTTCCCATCCCCCAATTCCCCAATAAAAATCTTTAAAAAAAAAAAAAGAAAACTAATATTCTGACATTTTAAAAATACCTAAACAGAGCAGATATATCATGTTTGTAGACTAAAAACTCAATATTGTAAAGATATCAATTTTTCCAGATAGATCTATAAATTCAATGCAATCCCAATTAAAATCCCAACAGAATTTTCTGGGGAACTTGAAAAGCTGATTCTAAAATTTACACACAAATTGAAAGACTAATACCAAAGGTGGTAGGACTTGCTCTACCAGATATCAACACTTTTAGCGAAGTAATAATAATTTTAAATGGTACTGGTGCAAGGATAGACAAATTAATGGGTGAAAAACTAGACAATCCAGAAATGAATATGTGTGTGTGTGTGTGTGTGTGTGTGTATACACACATATACATACATATACACACACACACTGAAATGAATCTGGAGAAAGTACACACTTCTCAATAAAAAGGGCTGGAATAATTGGGTATCCATAGAAGCAGTTCAATAACTAATGCCTAAGAGAGACACATTAAAAAAAAAAAAAAATCAAGTACGAAAATGTAAAAAAAAAAAAATCTTACGTTTTCCAATACAAAACATAAGCACATATAAAGAAAAAGGTTATCAGAATGGCAAAAGACTTCTCAACAGCAATATGGAATTTGTTAAGTCTACAGAACATGGTATTCAAACATCTGAGTGAAAAAACATGCAATTGAAAATTATGCCCAGTTCAAACCTCAATCAAGTATGGAGAGTAGAATAACAAACATTTAGATATCTTTAGAAGAGAGACATTTTAGAGCTCTAAGAATCTGGCTGCCACACTGCACCCTTGCACAGGAAACATACTCTACCAAAAGGAGGACCTTAAGTAGGAAGCCATGGGAACCTGGAAAAACAGACTCAACACAGAAGAGAAAAAGTGGAAATATCCAGAATGACAGTGAAGGGAAGCCTTAGCATGGAAAACAACCTACACCAATAATTTAGGTAAAGCTCACAGCAACATTATCCATAATACCAAAGCCTAGAAACAATGGTATGTTTTATAGGGAAATATTAAACATTCCTGGCTAATCTTTGTAAAACAATACAAAAAAGTACAATGTAACTGAAAAATGGGAGACACAAAAGTACACAAGATCACTGAATTTTGAATGCAACAGAATGCTCCTTAGGTTCTTTTTTCCTGCAAATTATTTATATTAACTAGAACCAACTACTCCTGCCCTTTCCATACCCCCAATCATACACATGCAACAAGCTGACTTTCAAAGAAGCACAGAAATATAAATGTAAGTCCAATTCATTTTTAAATTTGGTATGGGAATTTAAATGCCTAAAGGCAGACGAGAAAAAAGAATGTCTAGATTGAGGAGACTGTACTACACTGAAACACCACCACATTCCTTCCTATCGAATGCCAATAATACATGCTATTGAAAAACCACGTGACAGCTTCTTTGTTCTCAGGTTCTATTTTTAACACTTGGAACATAACAGTTTAACCTGAAGGAGGGTGAAAAACTAAGAAGTACAGCTGACATAGAAAAATGAACAACCAAGAAAGTACATGCAAGATATAATGCAAAAGATCATAAAACTTTGTTAGAAAGTCTTCATATAATGTACAAACTACACGCATGAATTGAAATTGCATAATAGTCTCTAAGTAATAATAATGTGAAACTTTAGACATCTTCCGGGTTTCAGAGCTCTCATTTACTATGATTAAATTGTATTTAGGAAAACATTAAATTGCTTTCCAAAAGCTAGGTACTAAAAAAATATAACAGTTTCAAAACATTCAAGACTAATATGAATTGGCACTGTGAAATAATATTTGCTCAACTGTAACTATAAACAATCTTACTAAGGAAGCAACTGGATTCTACTAGTATAACAAAGCTATAAATGCCAAAATAAAACAAATGGCTTGACAAGCCAAACAAACAGTTCAATAGTTTAAAATTAGGGAAACAGTTTAAAGTTGAAAAATATATTTTTGGAACAAAAGTATTTGTCTATAAAGAGAAATCCTCAGCTGACTAATGTAATCCTTCCCTGTGTTATTAAAAAGTACGCATGACGGCGTTCTTACCTGGAATAAGATCTGCATAGGTCAAGCTAACATATAAGATACTGATAAGTATTTTATCAGCAAGTGGATCAAGAGCACTTCCCAAAGCTGATTTTTGACTGGCCCAGTTTCGAGCAATAAATCCATCCAACTGAAAATAGAAGTTTTTTTAAAAAATAAATATCATAATAGGTACAGAGCAGATATCTTGAAGAGATACCAGAATAACAACTATACTTTCATAAAATGTAAATAAAATCTCTTCCGTTTCTTACCAGCAAATCTCATTCTTTCACTGGTATACGTTTAGCTTTTAAATTACCAACTGGTCTGAAAATAATTTCACTTTTCTACAGTATTTTTCTTTTTCAAGGGCTTCTGGTATTTCTCAATGCTTTCACAACACCCCTTTGTGGGATGATCCCCAACACACACATAAAAACCCAAATAAAACTCACAGAAAGCATAACTGACAGAGCATGGACTAGGAGCCCCCTTCCCTTGAGCCTTGGACTGAATTTTTATTGCAGCCCAAGCCACTGCTTCTACTCACAAGGACTACCCCTTAACTGTGAGACTCTTTCACTCCTTCCTACTTTTGTGTAATATGATCTGACTCCCCAAGTTTTAGCTGTTATTATTTTCAATTTATTTTCCTGTTCTTTACTGTCACTGTTAATTCCACATCTGGCTGTATTTGCATGACCTGCATTTGAATAAAAAAACTCAACCCTCTATACCTGGCCCACTTAACATTTTCACACAAAAATTACTTATTCACTATTCTTGCAAACAAATTATATTTAAAAGCACAGGTCATATACATGGTTGCCAGTGGGCCAAATGGGGCCTGTAGACTGGTTTCATATGACCTGCCCAGAGCTTTTAAAAATATAAATTAGTTGCCAACATATGAATATTCAAAACCTTTCTACAAAAAAAATCTAGATCTCTAGGCCCACCTTGGGGCCACAAAATGGACTGAAACCAACAATCACCTATCCCCACTAAACAAGACAGATATTTTCTGATTTTCCAAGTCCCTACCTGGCTTTTACTCCTTTTATTTTATTTTAAGCTTCAAACAAATGTTTAATTCTATAGTCCTATTTCCAAGGGAAAAGATCAACTTAATTTAGACATAATTTAACAGCGTACATCTCATAGGATAAATAAGTCCTCCATATCTCAAGTATTCCAAGGAGTCAGAGGAGACAGCAGTAGCACAGGACAACGGCTAAGAACTTGCTTTCTGCTGCAGAACATAACTTTCCTGGCTCTCCCACTTACTGTGTGACCTTGGGCAGGTTATTTGGCCTTTCAAAGCCTCAGTTTCCTCATCTGTAAAACAGAGACAGTATTCCTACATCAAAGGGTTGGCTGTCTTCAGCATATAATGTGATTAATACTCGTTCAGCACTCAACACTTAGTAAATCCTCCAAAAAGCAGTCACTAGCTATTGCTACCACTGAAAGAATCTATTTTCTTCTTAAGTAGACTAGATGTAACACTAACAGAAAGTGCCTAGAACTAGGAGTTAGGGCCTTGGAAGATCCAGCTTTCAGTTGTTCCTGATCTTGGGGAACATAACCTCCCATTTTTTCACCATCATCACTCTCATCCTCACTGTTCCTCTACATACACTCGACTCCAAAGTCATCATCACTGCTCTGCAAACACCTATAACGCCCTACTCCACTCTCCCTCAACTCTGCTTAAACACAACTATCCATATACTCCAGCCAGGCCTGCACCCAAGCAGCCTATCAAGAAAAACACATTAATGGGCTGATCGATTTCACTTCAAATTCATGACCACAAATCTCCCATGGGTACGCAGCAGTATCTGGCAACCCTACACCTGCTTACTGTATTTACCTTCATTTTTCACCCTGTCTGCTCTAACCTCAAACTGATTCTATCCCTCCCAAAGCCTCTCACTCTAGCTCATGGCCATGTCTACCACTTTCTTGAAAAGTAAAAACAGATTGTCAGCACTCCCTCATATTCCTACCTGCAATCCACCACCTATCGGCAGCCATTCACACTCTCCGCCTTCCCTGATCCCAGGCCCTCTTACCTTCTGTGAGTTCCCCCCATCCTTCCCACTTCCTCCGCATCATCAATCACTCCCTTTCTACCCGGTCATTTAATTAACAAAACATTTCCCCAGCATATGCCAGGGATGCCAAAAAAATGTATACACATGACTTGCATTCATCTTTTGTTATCTGTATATATTATTACAATTCTAATAGTTTTTTCCTTTCTTAAAATGTGTATACATTGGTTTGGCACCCTCTGTATATATCTTTAAAACTACCCTTCCTTGACGCTATTTCTCTATTCCCCTATAAAGCAAAACTTCCTCAAAGCAATGATATCTATTGTCATTACCACCTCACATTTGCTCACCAACCCTCTCTGACTGTCCCTACCCTCTAGAGGTCATAAAAGTCACCAATAAGTTCTACATTTTTAGCTTACTTGACATTAACATCAACACAAACTGAAGCACTTTTTTCACTTAACTTCGGTGACACCTTACTGCCTAATCTTCCTCCTTTCTCACCAGCTAGTCCTAGCTCAGTGTCCTTTCCTGGTTCCTTCTCCACTGCTCACTTGTTCATTTCTCTGATCCCTTCGCTTTTATCACAGCCTAGATGACTTCGCCGCACTTGACCATCTATATGCTAATAACTTTCAAATCTATCTCTACCATGACTTCATCCAACTCCAAACTACTATAATCAACTACCCAGCTGTTATGTGGACGCACACAGTGATTCTTGGTATTTTTCCATGAACCCTGTCCTACCCTAAGTGTTGCTAATCACAGAAAATGTTAACCTCCATGTACCTGCTTGTTGAAAGGAAAAAAAGTATCAGCCTACCAGTCATACTTAATTAAGTTCTTTTTTCTCACCCCACATTATCCAATTCATCAACATATCAACTCGATCTTCAAAACATATCTCAAACCTATTCACTTCTCTCCCACTCCAGTCTAAACTACCACCACCACCGCCCTAGATTATTGTAAGCCTCCTAACCAGTTTCTTTGCTTTCTCTCTCCTTCTAATAATCCATTTCCCATATACAACATCAATTAGGCCTTGTCACTCCCCAGCTTAAACCCTCCATGAATCCAGCCATCTGCTCAGGAGCCATTCTAGAGGCATCAAAACCTCCATGAAATAGGTGTGAAATATGGTGCCAGTTAGCTCAGGTTTTCACACACATTGTCTTATGTATTCAGAAAAATGTAAATGAGGCCTCTGCAATTCAATGAATATTGCAATCTCATATGGCAGCTAAAAAACCCCATAAAACTACAAACGAAAACAAGATCAAATCCAGTAATGGAAAAAAATCTTGTCTGTTACAAAAAACAAAAATTCCATTATCAGTATAATAACCTTGGACAGACTTGGAAACTATGTTAATGAGTGGAAGGCTTCAGAAATAAAAGCAGGGATAAAAAAAGAGATTGATAAAAGGGGAGATGTTGTGACAAACAGGGCAGCCATTCTGTGAGACTATTTTGATGTATATTTGGAAATGCCAAGTAACAAAGCAAATGCCCTCCCTGTTTATCCCGCAAAATCTTCAGCTAATTCCATCCTGCTCACTAGTGCTACTGGGCAGGTGGAATTTTGTTTCTATGAAGCGCAAAGAGAATGGCTGATGTTACAAAGAAAGGTGCTATACAACTTTTACTAATAGAAAATTAGCTTTTCTTTATTCTCACAATACTGAGCAAAGCTTTTCAAACATACATCAGTTTGAAGAGGCACCATATCATTACCGCCTGTCTGGGTGCTCACATGGATCTAGACCAGCCTTGTACAATATATTTTATCTATTTCTACATAGCTAACTTTGCCCTCATTGAAAATTTTTCCTCTACCTTTTCTCCACTTCCTTCAACTGTACTTTTGTAGAACATGTAGTTTTATAAGCCATTTCAAATTCCTTATGAAACAAGGTAGGTGATAAATACAAATAATGTCATATATGATGATGGCTGGTCAGTCCATGAAAGCCAATTTAACACATAATGTAGTCTTCTGTTATAAAGTTATTTTCCAAGTTCTAATTTGAGTGAGTCCAAATAATGCCCCCGCGAGGTGACACAGTAGTATCAAGGAGCTCTTTTCTCCTTTATCTATCTGCTGGGGGAGTAGAAGAAAGAATGCCTAATGCCCACTCAGGGCAGGGTCTTCTGCTGGGTGGTCAGCAGGGTGTGAAACAGGGATCAAGGATCAAATCTGGGGGGTGCCTGTGGCCTCCCACCAGCATAAACCTGAGCAGAGCTCCAGGCTCTACAGGCTCCCTGATAACAACTGGCCCACTGCTCCCCTCTCCACCAGTAAAACCAACTGCTGTTGAAGAGCAGAGTATTTCTCTCTATCACAATAAATAGAAAAATGGTCTCACAGCTTCTCTCCTTTATTTATATCCCTAACACAAGTACTTGGCTCTTTGGGAATTTCTAAGGGTTTTTCTTTTCTGAAGAAGTTAAAAACCAAAAGTAAAAAGCTCCCTCTCCTATGCCTCCCTACAACCTCTGCTGTTACCTCCCTTAGATCATATAAAGAGTAAGAGTCCCACAGAGATGGTAAAGACAAGTCCTTATACAAAATATAATACCAGGTGAAATTAATCTTAAGGGTTTCCTTCCAAGGAAAAGCCAACTAAGGCTGTGCTATTTCATTCAGTGCAGTAGAAACTCTGGGATTTCGAAGGGGAGCAAAACAGAGGGGGTGCCTTTACAACTTACCAAATCAGTTAGCCCAGCTAAAGCAAAAACTCCTAATGCAACATTAAAATCTTCTTCAATAATCAAATAGCCCAAAACTGGGGCCAAGCCAATTCTCGTCATTGACAACATATTTGGGATTGTCCATGGGTTTTCATACTGAAATACAAAGACAGCAAAATCTTAATTAAATGCTATAAATTCATACTTTAAATAACTACATGCATTAGAAAAATACACTTTATCAACTTAAGGGTTAGAAGCTATAGAAACTTTAAATTTAGTACTTTAAATTGAGTTTTTAAATCTGTTCTTCTTACAGACATCACTCTAAATGTCAAGAATACACAAGACGAAGACGTGTCATGTACTCAAACGTAGACTAAAGTGTCTACTATATAGGTTTTCCTCCTAGAGAGAGAAGGAACAAATATGTATTATCTATCATATAGGTCACGTCTTTATTAGACTTCACCATTAGAATTCAAAACTTAAAACACTGCTTTTAAAAGTTAAACTTCAAGAAGACCTTATACTTCAAGTAGATAGTCTAGAAAGCCAGAAAAAAGCCACATTATTAACTCCAGGCATTTTGGCTTAAAAATGTTTATTGCAAATAACCTCCCTCACTCCTCTACACATACCCACCAAAAGAATACTATATTGTAAATGCTATACAGTGTATGGAAATACAAATGGAGAGAAAAAAGAGATTTAATTCCATAACATCACTACTAAATTGGCAAACTGCTGGAAGAAAACAGAACTAGGAATAGGGATTGAGGCCCTTGGGGAAACAGAGAAATTTTGTAAATCTGTTCAAAATAGCCATGGAAATGTTAAGACCCCAAACTAGAAAAACCAAGAGAGCTTTCTCAGCTCCCCTGTGGGAGGCTTTACGATTCCTTGAAACTTCATTTGAAGTCAAGCTATTTGAAGTTGGCACTAATAAAAGGGCTTCTTGGAAGCTTCTCTGAAGAACACTACCTCCATGGCAAACATAATGTTTCATGAGAGGTTATTTCAACTTTTTAAAAAGGCCTCAGTCTAGCAGAGCTAAGATACCCGGCACAACACAGTACAGAAATAATACAAGAAAATGTCTTTACCTAAAGCCTGGATTGTTCTCCATTGAGGGAAAGGGGCCAATTCTACCCCATGGGACTATCTCCTCACAAGACTAACCCTGGTTAACCTCTTTCTTAACGTTAACCAATTTGCCTGAACATGAACAATCCTTTAAGAAAAGAAAGTTCCCTAAAGACACTAAGTTTGTGTTTTTAAAAAGAACCCGGCAAGAAATGTTCACCTCAGCCTGGAGGGATAATGGGGTTACTGGGGTCAGGTGGCAAAATACTGTCATTGAAAGCTACAGAAAAACTTCAAATTCTCCAGGAAACAATCACCAAACAAGAAGCAATACAAACCTCTACTCAGGAACCTTTTATTGAAAAGAGACCACATTATATAATTAAATAGAAACATTCTTGGAACATATTCCAAATTCAAGTTTAAAAGTCAAGAGTTTCACAGTTCAGAGAAAAAAGTCAGTATGTTGACCATATATCATGGTACAGAATTAAGTCAAATACAGATTCAGTGTTACAGCTACTCATTGGAGGTGGAGGGAAGGTAGTTCCAGATTGAGAAAAAAGAGTAACAAAGCAAGGACCGGCCAAGTGGCTCAGTTGGTTAAGAGCTCGCTCAAGAGTGTGAGCTCTGAGCAACAGTGGTTCGATGCCCGGCCGAGCTGAGCTGCCGCTGAGCTGCCAATAGGTAGCAGGATGGCTCAGCTTTAAAAAAAAAAGAGTAACAAAGCAAAACGTCAGAATCAAGAGGCCCAAAATGAATCTCAGAGATGTCCATGGGGCAAAATTAAAGACAAAATTAAAGCTGCACACAGCCATTTGGTGAATTCATACACCAGACTGAATGTTGCTGGGGACAGTAAAAGGGGTTCTTTTTAAACTCCATACAAACTATTTGTTAAAATTAAGTACCTCACTAACTTCTATTCATTAAATTTGTAAGTTTCTAAATTAAAAATAAAGAGAGCTAATCTCAGATTACCCAACCAGATAACCTGTGGCATACCCGACCAACTACTGCCGTTCTGGGAAGGACTTCAGCCAGCATAAGGCAACCTCAAAGCAGCCAGCGTTCAAACCCGGACATGCTCTAGCTGTTTGTGGAGCTGAGACTCCCTGCCAGGGTGGCCACCTCAACCTATGCTGCACAACTGATGAAAGCAGCACAGGGGCCCACTGAAGACATAACAATGAAGGTGTAATAATTGCATGAATCTTGCTAACATGACATCAAAAGCTCTCCCACATGCATGCTCTGCTGTCTTCTACCTGGGCAGTATTTCAACAGGTAAATGGACAACAAATATTTCCCTCCGTTGCCTCGAGCAGGGATTTTTATTCTTTTCCTGCAGTTAGAGGTAAAGGGTCTTTTAATTACGACTTAAATTATTTAATGATGCTTCATCTTATTATATGTAAGGTTGCCAAAGGTCAACAGTTAACCAAACCTGCACAAGCAAACAAAAAATACCGTATACCTTTCTGATGATTCCCAGACTGGTCCTAAACATTGGGGATTCCCTTCAGAAAATTCAAAACTGGCTTTTAGTACAAGTGAAGGCTATTTATACCAATGCAATCAATATCTAGAGGCAGGTCCAGCAACTGGTGCGGATAGAAGGGGGGTAGGGGATTCTACCTTGCCCACCGAGACTGAAAATGGACCCTGTTTGGTACCTCTCAAATTCATCCCAACCGAATAACCAGGCCTTAACTGCGCTTCAGGAAACGGTTTAAAAGTTCTGAAACCGAAGCGCCCGACCCGGACCGGCCAGAGTTGGAATTCGCGTCCAGAACTGAGCCCCGCAGGGCCCGCGACTCCGACCCAAGGTTGCGGTTGCCCTTCCTCTTCGGTACGTACCAGGTTAGCGGCGCTCGTCGGACTCCACCGGCCGCCCCGGGACCCCGCGGCGGCGCCCCCTCCGACCGTGGGCCCGGGGGCCGCCTTCTCCGCGCCTGAGCAGTGGCCCCGCGGGAATGCCCCAGGCAGCCGCAGGCCGAGCGCGGCCGGGCGCAGCCACAAGCGCTCCGCCAGGCAGCCCAGGCAGCCGCGTGCCGACGGCAACAGGCTCCGGAGGGCGCTCCCCTTGCCCGGCCGCGCCCCCAGCGCCCATGCGGCGCCGCGCAGGGCCCCCCACGAGCCGCGCGCCACGCGCGAAGCCAGCATGGCCCCGCGGCCGCGCCGAGAAGACGCAGGCAACGAGCGCTCAGCACCCTGGGGTACCGACGAGCCACCTCTCCCTCGAGTGCCCAAAAACTCGGAAAACCTCGGCCGCCGCCATACTTGTTTTCAAACCCCAGCACGCTTTTCTTATACAGGTGGCCGGGAGCCGCCAAGGGCGGACGGACGCTTTCGCGACGCTTTTGCGACATCGTCGCCGCTGGGCTTCCCAGCACCCACGGCGGCGGCGGGAGGCGCGTGCATTCAAGCCCAGAGAGCTGTTGGGTAGCGTCTCGTGCGCGGTGCTCCGCCCGCTGTCGGGACCGAAGTCCGCCAGGGCAGGGTGCCCGCGTGGTCGACGTGGCGGGGAGAGGACAGCAGCCTTTTCAGGCCTTCGCCTAAAACTCTCCTAAACCCGTGTCTTGTAGAAGGGACACCTCCGAGGTGTGCGCGGCACTCTGGGGGCCCTCGTAGGAAACTTAAATTAGTGAAGTGGCCCAGAATAAGTAATTAGTGCTGTCTCCCTGCTCATTTTCTTCTTTTGAGCGTTGCATATGCCATAAAATATGGGTTTTAGAAAATGTCAGTAATAACCAATTAATGTTCATCTGAAAAGCGTGTTGACTAGAGCCGGGCTGTATGTATAGTGCATTATCCCATTTAATCCAACCAACAACTCTTAGATAGGATCCATTATTATTACCTTTACTTTTGTACAGATCAGGAAACAGGCTTGGAGAGGTTAAGAAACTTGATTAGAGGAATATCCAAAATAAGTTTATTTATTAACTGCTTAATATTTATACATTAGTTACTGATGCAATAATTACACATTATACTTATTGTAATATTCATTAATATTGCAATGTGGCAGAACTGTTTTCTTATCAGCTCTGTGTCAAAATTGAATTTGAAGGGTTGTTGCTGCTGAAAGGTAGCAGACTATGCCACCCCAAATATACTTCTTTGGGATGTTATTTTAGGGATGTTAATTTTAAGAAACAGCAGGCATTATGAGAAGCTCTGAAAACCAAGCAGGAGTTTTCCTCATGTAAAGACATTTACAATTATAAGGAAAATCCTTATATTGAAGAGTGTTTTCCTCACTGTACTGGGCCTGGCTTCACTATCAGTGGAGAAGACATGGGTATCCTGCTCACTTACCCCTATCAGCATGATGTCATCAATGTATGGACCAGAATGATATCTGTGGGATGGTGAAATGGTCTAAGTTTTTGTCCACTAAATTGTGACAGCGAATCAGACTTGTCATATTCCCAAGAAAAGACACTGAAGAAATACTGTTCTCCTTGGCAGGTGAAAGCAAACTGCTTCCAGCGTTCTTATATTATTGGGATAAAGAAAATAACATTGCCAAATTTATAGCTGCTACTAAGTTCTAGGGGCTGTATTGATTTGCTCTGATAGAGACTGCATTTGGAACTGTAGCTGCAATCAGTAATTTAAAATATTCCACTGCTATTTGTTCTCAGACATCTTGTATAACAAAGTGAATTAAATAGCGCACTCCTTCATCTTCCAGAAGAGTTGGTGGCAGTAATCTTTGTGATTCCTCCAGGAATGCAGAATTTCCTTTGGTTTATTGTTTTGGCCCTTTTATCATAATGTATGGCCTTCCTATCATAATATACCCTGATCTATGAATTAGAGAGCCAAGTAGAGATTCTGCAAGTTGATAAGTATGTCTATTCCAATTATGCATTCAGGAACTCAGATAACTATAGAGTAGGTTCAGGAACCCATTGGGCCACTGATGGACTTGAGTCCAAACTCCATTTATTACCCAATCACCATAGCTCCAGCTCCCACCCCACCCAATTTTGATCTACAGTGATATTCTGAGTTTCCCAGGATTATTGTTAGCTCATAGGCAACATATGATGTTTTTGGTTTTGATTTCCAGACTCAAAATCTCTTTACATACGAATTTAAATGTCTAATTTTCTTGCTTTGTGATGAGAGAATAGTCTAATATTTTTACTTTTTAGAATTTGTTAAGGTTTATTGTATGGTTAGCATTTGAAACTTCCACGAGTACTTGAAAAGGTGTATTGTTTTCAGGGTGCAAACTTTGGTATTTATCAATTATATCAACGTCATTGTGTTATCCATGTCTTTTTTTTTTATTAATTTTATTGGGGAATTGAGGGACAGGAACAGCGCTGGGGAATCAGGGAAAGAGAACAGACAAGTTGCTGTCCTTTTGTTCTTCAGTCTAGTTGTGGAGGACGTCGCTTCACTGGCCCATGTTGGTATTATCATTGCGCTCTTCCTGGCTGAGGCAGATTGGTCACCAGCCACTGGACGGCCGATCACAGCGGCTCTTAGCACCTCACACTGGCTGCCGGCCGCTCACACCAGCTGCCAGCCTCTCACGGTAGCTTACTGGAGCCCACTGGAGCTCCACTGCAGCAGGTCGCTGTCGCCGGTGACTCACTGCAGCCCAGCTCCAGGTTGAGCTGTTGTTCACCATCTTAGCTGTAGAGGTCGCAGTGTCACTGGCCCTCATGTGGGATCCGAACCGGGGCCCTGCTGCTCAGAGTTGGCGTCCCAAGCCAACTCTTAACCAACGTGCCACTCGGCCAGCCCTATCCATGTCTTCTATATCCTTAATTTTTGTCCACTTGACTACCATGAACTGAGAGAAATGAACCAGTGTCTTCTATCATTGTGTTCTGCTTCCTAGTGTCTCCTATATTTTCCGCTTCCTAATGCTACTTGGTTCACAGCCAATATATAATTATTAATTGTTCCCCCTAGCATTATAAATATCTTTAATGGGCTTTGCCCTGATTTTAGTCTTTTTCTACTAAGATCACACCCTTATTTCTTGTTTGCATTCTCTTGGTATGTTTATCCATACTTTTATTCTCAACTTTCTAACTCACTTTGTTTTCAGTGTATCTTGCATGCAGAAGTTTATGGTCCCATTTGAAAGTCTTTTTGTTTCAATAGGTGAGCTTAGCCCATTTGCTTTTATTATTTGGTTTGTTTACTTCTGTCACGAATGTTAGGCTCTTATTTTAAAACCTTTTTATGATGTAATATTTTCTTGCTTTGCATATTTATCTTTTAAAATTTGTACTTGGGATGTGTTTTAATCAGGTATGGTAAGTTGACAAAAGCCGAAAGACAACAGCTTTTGAATTTATTACTTTCATTTCCCAAGAGAAGGGTCATCCCACAAAGGGCCACATGGGGAAGGAGGGGAAACCCTGGGCCTTTATTGCTGTAGCAGTGGGAAGTTGTTAGGTGGGGACGGCCTCCATGGGGCAGGAAATGAAACACAGATATTGGGATTTGTGGTTCGAGGGTTTCTATCAACAAAGCTGGAACACACGGGAGAAGTAAACAACTTGGGTCATTAGTTTGGTCATAGATAACACAGAAGCATAGAAAACACAGAAGAGTTTCTTCCGATAAGTTTATATCATCTATTTCTCTATAACTTTATATAATAGACTTAACCTTTGATCTTTTAAACAGTAGCTACTATTTTCTCCTTTGAACAATGATAAATTAGTAAATGTCCTCTACTCTCATATCACTTTATTTGGATTGATACTATCTACATATGTGTTAACTTTTGTTAAGTAAAGCTTTTAATTCCATTAATAGATTACCAGCTTGAAATACCTTTAACCCCCCAACCCAGCCTTTAGAGACACATCATCATATTTACACTATTGTCTACCTTCTCCCTCCTTTAAAAATCAGGACTTAATATTTACATTTTCTTCTATGGAACAATCCCCACATTTGTTTAAGATTTGGTCCTAAACATTCAATCATTCTCCAAGAATCGTTCATACTTTGAGTTCTTTTTTCAGCGGTTCTCAACCTTCCTAATGCCACGACCCCTTAATACAGTTCATGTTGTGGTGACCCCCAACCATAAAATTATTTTCGTTGCTACTCTATAACTTTGCTACTGTTATGAATCGTAATGTAAATATCTTTTTGTTTTCCGATGATCTTAGGCGACCCCTATGAAAGGGTCGTTCGACCCCCAAAGGGGTCGCGACCCACAGGTTGAAAACCGCTGTGTTAGGTAGTGTTTGTTGGTTGGTTGTTGGCTTTATACAGAGCCAGTACCATTTGAACTCTCATAAGAACATACTGGAAAGTCTGGCTTTATTGGTCCTGCCTCCTTAAGTAGAACCCAGAAAACTCCCTAGCATTCTATGAAAGGGGTATATAATCTAGCCTTCTTCAATCAGATGTTTCTAGGTAAGACTTCTGAGTTCATAATTTTAAGGAGGGCCCATGAAAATCCTTTGTTGCTCTTTTGGTGTGAGTGGGACATTCTCCCACCTTTCTGCAGGGGAATTGGATTGTTTCCCAGCGTTCCTGTACAGAAGTGGAATCGGTGGGGACAGCAGCACTTTCCTCTGGTGCCCCGTGTGCTGGTTGGGTGGTAGTGGCTTTCTCTTCAGGCCAGCTCTAAGGCATGGTCTTAGCAATTGCTCCTCAAAGTTTATCCTCCTGGTTCACCTGCCTTCCAACAATTAAGAGCTAACAAAATTCTTTGAAAACATTCCTTTTCCTGATTCATCAAATCAATCAATTTCTATTATTTGCAACCAAGAGTCTGCAAACTACACGGCTCATGGGCCAAATCTGACCCAGTACCTATTATTAAATGGTTTTGTTTGTTTTTTTTTAAAGATTTTATTGGGGAATTGGTGAAGGGGAACAGCCAAGTTGTCCTTCAATCTTAGTTGTGGAGGGCGCAGCTAGCACAGCTCCAAGTCCAGTCGCCATCCGGCTGCTCGGCAGCTCAGCTCGGGCACAGCTAAGTGGCCCAGGTGGGAATCGAACCAGTGACCCTGTTGCTCAGAGCTCACGCTCTTAACCAACTGACCACTCGGCCAGCCTTATTAAATGGTTTTTAAAAATTAGAATATTTAGTATCGTTGACATGTGAAAATTTGATGAAACTCAAAATTCAGCATCCAAAAAGTTATTGGAACACGGCTATGCTCATTTACGTATTATCTCTGTCTGCTCTGGTGCTACAATACTAGAGATGAGTATATGTGACAAAGGCCAAATGGCCCAGAAAGCCTAAAATTTTTCCTATCTGGACCTTTACAGAAAGTTTGTTGACTCCTTGTTTGCAACTAAGAGACCTAACTGAAACACGTGGGTATGAAATGCTTTCTTAAAAAATGTTGTATGGGACCGGATGAGTGGCGTGTTGGTTAGGAGTTGGCTTGGGATGCCAGCTCTGAGCAGCAGGGCCCTGGTTTGGATCCCACATGAGGGCCAGTGATGCTGTGCCCTCTACAGCTAAGATGGTGAACAACAGTTCGACCTGGAGCTGGGCTGCCCTGAGTTGCTGGCGATGGCGTAGGCTGCAGCGGGGCTGGCCAGCAGCAGGCATGAGCTTTCGTGAGCCGCAGTGAGTGGCCATCCAGTGGCCAGCGACCTATCTGCCTCACCCAGGAGAGCGCAATGATAATACCAACATGGGCCAGTGAAGCAACGTCCTCCACTACTAAACTGAAGAACAAAAGGACAGCAACTTGTCTGTTCCCCTTCTCCGATTCCCCAACGCTGTTCCCCTCCCCACAACTCCCCAATAAAAGCGCTACTGCCAACCTGTATGCCATATTCACATTGTTGCAAACATGGGATTTTTTTTTTCTCCAAAAGGTGTGCAAAGTATACTTTGAGAAATACACTTTGTTGGTTCCATCTCAAATCTTCAGCCACAGGCATCATCTCTGCTTCCTCCCTCATGCAAAGCTGCCTGGTTCATCTTGATACAATAGCTTTTGGCAGCTCTTCCAAGTGTTGGTGTTTGGGTTTTGTTTCCTAGTTCACAAAAGACAGACTATCAATTTGTGTTTCTCAGTTTCCTTATTGTTTTTTTTAACAACTTCACAGGAGAGAAGGGGAGAATTCCTGCATCTTGTTATTAAAACTTTTATTCTCTACCACTCTGTCTTTGTTTGTAAGTGGTATAATCACCAATTTTACTTGTATCTACCTCATAGATATATGTGGCCAAAACCTATTCTACCTGCTAGGGCAACATCAGCGAATAAACAGAGTCTTTGTCTTTACGAAGCTGGACAAGAGATTGTAGCTTGGGCCAAGATAGTGGAACTGGAATAAAAAGTGATCAGATTCAAGATATTTTGAAGATACAACGCTGGACTATTAAGTTTGCAAACTCATCCTAGAAAAAGTTTTACATACCACACTGCCGAATATCACTACAGTCACTTTTGACTTACTCCCCTTGGGAAGCTATGCACTGATGCCAGCGCCTAGTCCACCCTTCAAAGCAATTTTGGAACTTTTTCTGGAATGGCCATCAGAGCTGTTGTCATATTACCCTTGATGTCCTGAATGTCATCAAAATGTCTTCCTTTCAATATTTCCTTTATCTTCAGGTAAAGAAAGAAGTCATTGGGGGCCAGATCAGGTGAGTAGGGAGGGTGTTCCAATACACTTATTTGTTCGCTGGCTAAAAACTCCCTCACAGACAGTGCCGTGTGAGCTGGTGCATTGTTGTGATGCAGGAGCCCTGAATTGTTGGCAAAAAGTTCAGGTCATTTTCGTTTAACTTTTTCATGCAGCCTTTTCAGCACTTCCAAATAGTAAACTTGGTTAACTGTCCAGTTGGTACAAATTCATAATGAATAATCCCTCTGATATCAAAAAAGGTTAGCAACAGCATTGCAATAAGTTCACAAACTTAATTGTCAGACCTTATGGTGCCAAAAAAGATTTGTTCTGATAGACTGATACGGAGATAAGAGAAACAGGTAAAGATAACGCCAACATTTTTGGCATGAGAAACCAGCATGACAGTTATTAAACACGAAAATTTAGAACACCATAGGAAGAAGGGAGATCCAAATAGCTTCTCAAGAGAAAACAAAGGTCACTTACCAAAATAAACATCAAAATGGCTTTAGATTTCTAAACAGCAACACTGAAAACTAAATATAGTAGTACCTAAAATTCTGAGTGAAAATAATTTCCAAACTAAAATTATATGCCCAAAGTATCAATCCAGGGGTGAGGGTAGAATTTGCCTTATGAACACTTTCTCAGGAAGCTACTTAGAAGACGGGTTCCACCAAAACAAATAAGAAGTCATAAGAGCCAAGAAATGGGAAAGAAAATGGAAAGTCCCAAGATGACAGCTGTGTGGTTCTGACTGGAAAAAGCCACAGAATTCCAGGAGAGAGGTTTCTAAGAAGTTAAAATAGATTATTTCATTTGTTTCTATGTTCTGAGAGGATACTTAGACTTGCAGGGGCGCCTTAGGGTCAAATTAGTGGCAAGTACATAGAAAATTAAGTAGCTAAAAAACAAATTATTAATTTTAGAGAAAACAAAAAGTTGTACAACAAAGGAAATGAATAATATTCAAGTTACAATACTGTATAAGGCTAAATACAGATTTAACTAAAAATTTTGATAGATAACTAAACTGGAAAGAAATGGGAAAGTATGTATATATGTATGTAAAAGGGTTTAAGAGAACAACATTCTTCTGCAATAAGACTGAAAACAAGAATTAGCAGTACTAGCATGTTTCAGAAAAATGGAAGTAGAAAAACAGTTCAAATTGAGCAGAAAATTAAGGAATATGGAAGTGTGGAAGTATAGGTTTTAATAGAAGCCTTGAACAGCTATTTATTTAAAATAGGTACATGTTTACCTTTAGTAATAACAAACAATACACCTTAAACCTTTTTCAGTAGCTAAGATGTTAAGCTACATATGTCGATTTAAGATATTTCTAAATGTTTCTAGAATTGAAAGTTGGTTTCAATTTATTTCTGAATTTATGATGGGATTGCTCAATTTTTTGTCAGAACTATTTAAACTGTAACTTTGTGAATGCTTCTCCAGATGGACATTTGGTATGCATAACTATGAAATATAAGAATAAAATACAGGTCAAAAACAAAACTAATTTTAATTACATCATTTAGATAAAAAAATAAACTTTTTAACTTGTAGAAGAAGTTGTAAAAAATTAACAAATGATTCTATCACATTTTAAATTAGTTCAACACTATTCCTATATTACTTTTGGGATGTCATTTTTCAGAGAATAATACTTTTTATGCATAGTCTTCATTCCTGAGATCACTTTAATAAATTCAGGTTCTAGCTTTGTAGTCCTTTCACACAGTTTGAAGCTGGTAAACCTTTGAGCCTTTTTTCAAGAGGTAGCCTTGCTCATTTAGAGATCCAATAAAATTTTCAAAATCAGCAACCTGGAAATAAAACATCAAAAGAGTTAGCCCACTAAGTAATGTGCACAAATATGATTTTAAAAATTAATCTCTCAAACAGTAATATACAATTGTCAAGTTTCCTGGGCATATAAAAATCATCTGTACTTATAAGAAAACTGCCTACATATGAGCTTTGGATTTTATGATGCCAAACTAATCAAAAATAAAAACTCCAGTATGCAAAGAATCTTTGTTTTAGCTTAGCTTCTAAACAAAAATTAGACTACCTTTTGAAATTAAGTGGGCAGTTTTCCATATAAACTGTTTTACATGATGGAAAGGGGAAGGGAATTAAGAAGTACAAACTTCCAGTTATAAAATAAGTCATGGAGATGTAATGTATAGCACAGGGAATAGAGTCAATCATATAATAACTATGTAAGGTGACAGATGGTTACTAGAGTTAGTGTGGTGATCACTTTGCAAGGTATATATGTGTTGAATAAATATTGTATACCTGAAACTAATATAATATTGTCAACTATAATTAAAAATAAATTTAATCGCTTCTCGGCCTTTTGGCTAAGATCAAGTGTAAAAATAAATTTAAAAAATAAAGTCCTATTACATCCATTTTCACTAAAACTTTTCAGTAGGTAGAGTAGGTGGAAGAGTTCATTTAACAAATGAAACAAGTTCAAAGACATTAAGATGACTTGCCCACAAAGGACTGTCAGGAAAACATGGAAATGTTTCCCTGTAACTATCAAGATGCTGAAATCCTTTTGAAAAGAGGTAGGTAAATATAAAAAGGGTTTTTTTTAAAAGCTCTGTGCAGCTAATTTCAAAACTTAACTAAAGAAAACAAGCTTGTATTCTTAAATACTTCAAAAATGCTGATTCCATTCTTTTAATCCAAATTTTCTGATATTTAAAAGTTCTATTATACATTAATAAAGACCTGCTGACATTATTATAAAAAAGATTTGTTAAGTGTTTGGTTTATCATACCTGAATGTTTAACTCTTTGGCAATCTGCCGAAGTTGATGAAGTTGAAATAAATTATTGCAAGTTCTTTCAGCAATATTGTTGAGAGCAGAAATAAATCTTTTTGCTGCTGATCTGTTGCTCATTCCAGAACCGTGCTGGGATCGCTCAAAATCCAGGTTCCCAAATTCATCAGAGTAAGTTCCCAGCATGCTTAATGGGAGAGGAAAAAAAAGTTACCCAATATGGCACATCTGTAGAAATATTTATCCCGGGCCTCCAGATTATGAGAAGAAACATGTGGAAGTAGCCATGAGGCCTCACATAGCAAAGATTTAAACATGTATTTACTGAGTGGCCACCATGAAATTCACTATGGTATGGACTGGGGGTAAAATATTTTGGACAGTTACCATTTTTAAGGAACTTTTAAATTTGAAAGGAGAAATGCATAAAAATATAAAGTTGATAGACTATAATATAAATACCCGGAACATTCTTTTTTTTGATCCATAAAAAAAATACTAAATTTAGACTTTCCATACTAAATTTGGAGCATTCCCAGTTCCCAGTGCAGCATCTGGCAAATAAAAGGTGTTTAAAATACTCTGGGAATGAACTAGAGGGGTTCTGCTGACTTGTGGTAATGATTGTGACATATTAAAAAGATACACCTATTACCTCCAGTTCTCTGCTGCTTCTTATTTTCACAATATCATCAAGGAAAGAAACATGTACTTGACAATAAATTTTAGCCAGAAGTCTGAAAACACCAGTTAGATACAATTAGCCATGCTCTCTAATACAGCCTTATTGCTGATTCCTTGCCTGAATTCTCTGCCTATGTGATGGGACAGATACAATCTCACAGCTAGGCTCATAGGCCAAGATGTTATTGAATCAGGAGTTAATCAAATATAATTGGTCACCTGCTAAGCATTGGGCTTACGGTGGGGAACAAAACAGGTACAATCCTTGCTCTTAAGGAGCTCAGAGTAATGAGTTTAAAGGGTTACTAAAAATAGCTTCATTTTGTTCCTAATAGATGAGAGCCTACATGAAAGAGAATGAACCGTGTGAGTAGGAACTGTCATTCAAATAAGACTCTAATAAATGATAAAACAATAAGAGATGAATATGTGTTTCTCCCTGAAAAAAAAGTATGTTAAGGCTTTTATGATTAAAATGACTCTACCATATAATTGGCCATATACTTATTTCTCAGACAGTTGTCAAAAATGCATAAGGCTACTACATTAATTATAGTAGCTAATATTTACCTTAATTATGTTTACTTACCATATACTATCCCATTTTCCTATTTATCCCTCCCAGCAATCCTATGACTTAGGGGAAATTCTTATTCCCGTTTTACAGATGAAGAAACCAAGTCTAGTAAGGTTATGTGACTTGCCAAAGGTTACACAGCTGAGTGGCCTATCTGGGATTTTAATCTGAGCTATCCTGCTTCAGATTTGAAGAAAGATATGTAAAATATTTGAGTTACTTTCCTGAAAGAGAAAAAAATCACAATGACCTCACATTTGAGCGTGGCTGTTATCTTCTGCGTCCTAGTATACTTTCAATTTTAAGAGAAAGCTTATGTGAACTATTGCCGATAAACACTTCATTTTTATAGCTATGTGCTCTAATAACTGATGAACTATATCACAGTTTAGATTTTCTTATTTAGGCCTCTGCTTCCCAGTTAAAATGTAATTTTACCAGTTCAAAACCATATTAAGGGCAAACATTCAAAAGCTGAAGAGAAAGAAATTCTGAAATGTAAGAGTTAATGAATGAAAGATGATTAATACGGTCAACTTTACCATCAATGCAGTACATTTACTGAGGGCCTACTGTGCACAAGGCATGATCTGGGCCCTGGGAATACACTGGTAAATGTGACAGATAAATTCCTTGCTCTCACAGAGTGTAGACTAAGGACAGAAAGCATGTTAAATATAACAAAACAGATAATTCACAATCTAGTCTCATGTTTAACTGGATCTTAGTCTCTACCATGGATATTATGCCAGGTAATTCCAATCATTTGAAATCAAACTATTTTACCTGAAAATTTTTATTAAAGCCAGAGAAAAGCATTCAATTTTGGGAAATAAACTGGTAATCTCTATTTCAAGACAACTCAAGGAAACAAACTGGTAATCTCTTGTGATATGGGTGGTGTTTGACTTAATAATGAGACCTTTATGTTCAGGAGCCTAGAAGTAAACTGACAGCCTGAAACTAATTCAAATTTACCAGCAAGGCTACTTACAGGATTATTCAGACATGCAAAATCAATCATAAATGAGCAGTATAGCATTTTATTAAAAATGTAATTAAAGCATAATTTATCTTAAGTGTAATGCTCAGGTATGAGAATTAATCCATGCTGTCCACAGACCAGATTTATTGTGGAGAGTTAGGTACCAAATGACTGGGGTCTGAGGCCTAGGGTCTGAGCACGGGTAAAGCCTCAAAGAGAATGTTACAGGTAAGAGAGAAGGTGATCAGGGTAGACTGACCCTTGATTTGTTTGATAACCAACATTCTATGAAGTAGAAATACATGACATTTTCAGTCGAACCAGGCACCAAAAGACCCAAAGGGCGAGAGAGATCATTAATAGGAAAAGGAAACCAGGAGTAGAAATCTTATCCCCAACCCCAAAGGTGGAGAGTTTAAGCACAGGGTGCACAGAAAGAAAGACACATTCTAGATTGCAAGAGGCAACTTCTTGTCATTAAATAAGAAGTTGTTATTGTTGGTTCTTGTTTTTAAGAAAAAAATTTTGAGTCCAAATTCTCTGGCATTTCGGTTAGGTTCAGTGACTGACTTTTCTAGTGAAAAGGATGACTGTTAGGACAGTTTCTGGTTTCTTACTGGTCTGTTCTATTAGAAGTTGAGAAGGCAACTGGCATTTGTGGCCATTCCTTTCTTTCCCATGGGAGTACACTGAGCCCCTGGCAGGATGTTGGATGAGAAAGTCTAGGAATTCCTGGACTATCTGGTTGCTTATAAATAGCAACTGGAGGGTCTCCAACACAATGAAGTCAACTGGAGAGGGAAGGAGGCCAGCTTGGTAAAATTTTCACCTGTAAGACCCCTCAAACCCTAGTACTGAATCACATAAAAGAGAAAATTGACGGATCAATACTGTGTGATGCTAAACCAATAGGATATTTAGACATAGAAGGTAATATGTTAGGAACTAGTTGAAAGGGTTGATAGTCTCATTAATTGTGAATGATTTTGTTCATTGTAAGGCAGTTCTTTGGCACCAGCAACAAAAACAGCTGTCAATTTTAGAGTCTTTAAAGTTTTCAAAGACTGCAAGTGTAATCTCACTGTTGCTGACAAATTCTGACACATCTAATTAAAGAGAAAGCCTCCCCTTCGTCCACAGGCTTCCTATCAAAGCAACAAACTGAAGGTTAATGCTTCGACCTTCAGGAGGTAGCACGGGTGCCCTTCTATCCATACGGCATGCTTCTAGAGGCAGCAGTGGCCTCCACGGACAGGCCAGTACCAGCTGTGGATGAAGAGACAACCAGGTAAAGTCTCTCCCTATGAGGAAAGGAAGAAAAGGATCTGCAGCTTAGAGCTACTAGAAAATTTAGATGGAGAGCACTGAAGACTAGACCCAAGATTCTTCAAAAAGGTTAATAATTTTAGAGACTTCTGATCTGTGATGTGAGATCTGCCAGTTTGTGAAGGCTTCAGTGTGTGATAGGAGCCAAAGAAAGGGGCAGTCTCATCTTAATATCATCGAAGCTAGCACTCTTGGTAACACAGTGTTCTGAGTGTCCACTAACGTGCCAGAACCATACTTGTCACTTTATATAGCCTCTTTGCATGATACCCCAGAGCACAATTCTTTGTGGTGCATTTCACACAAAAGGAGACTGAGAAGCAGAGTGTAACTTTCTGTGGGAGCACCAGGTCAGACTCTAAAGCCTATGCTCTTCCAATGATGCTGTGCCACTTTTACTCGGAGCCAAAGAGGAACAACTAGGCAAAGTCACCTAGTTCTGACTCCAAGCAAGCCCCATAATAGGAGCTCGTAAGAAAAATAACAAACAAAAAAACACATTACTTTTGAATAGAAATTACTTAACAAAATAATTTCACCTTTAATGTATTTTTTGGCCTTGGAAAAGTAGATTCCTAACAGATTTAGATTTTAATTGCTGTGAGAGCATATTAAAAAGAGCTAATTTCTAAATGATGATACATCCACACAATGGGATACTATACAGTTGTAAAAAATAAAAGCTCTTTAGGCACTGATATGGAATGTTCTCCAAGAGGCACTGTAAGTGACAAAAACAAGGTATAGAATGCTCATGGTATTCTACTATTTCTTTATAAAAGGGGAAAAAGAATACACAGATACAGAGTTCTGATGGGTATTTATATCTGAAGGCCACAAAAGGATATTTGTTGCCATTGGGACAACAGGAGGAAGAACAAGGTAGCTAGTAAACAGGGTAGGAGGGAGCTTTCTCCACTGTATACTTTTTGAACTTTGGAATTTTGAAGCATATGAATGTGTGAACTGATTTTAAAAATTTTAACTGAAAGAAATACCTACCTAACAATCAGCTTTCACTTAAAAGAAAAAAATCTATTTCTACAGTAGACATATATATTAAAAAGCAATCTTTTTTTTCTTTTCTACCTTCTAGGAATCATGCTCTACTAAATAATATAAAATACAAAGGACAGTTTAGCAATATTTGTCAAAATACCAATGTGTTTATTTACCCTGGGACCCAGAAATACCGTATTTGCCGGTGTATAAGACGACTGGGCATATAAGACGACCCCCTAACATTTCCACTCAAAATACAGAGTTTGTTATATACTCGCCGTATAAGACTACCCCCTCTTCCGACCATACACCCAGTATGGTATCGCGATTCGCGATTTTGCGATATCATACTGGGTGTATGGTCGGCTGTGTGCGATTTTGCGAGTGTGGTAAAATCGCATAACAGCAAAATCGCATAACAGCCGAGCATACACCCAGCATCGCTGCTGATGCCTGAACGGTATGTGGAATGAAGTGGGCGGGCATCGGGAGGCCACTATGGCACGGGGCAAGCACTATGGGCAGTCTATCTGAAGTGTACCTGGCGTATAAGACGACCCCCCACTTGGAGGCATATTTTTCAGGGCCAAAAAATCGTCTTATATGCCGGCAAATACGGTAACCACTTCTGAGAATTTCCCATTTCTGAGAATTACCCACGTATGAACTATCTTACAGAGATTACTTATTGTAACATTGTTTGTAATGGTAAAAGAATGGAAAATATTCATGTATCTAGCAATAGGTACTGGTTAAATTACGGTGTATCTAAACAACAGAATACTACATAGCTGTAAAAAAAGAAAATCTCTATGTCGTTCCAGGTAAAGATCTCTGGATATAATGTCAAGTTAAAAAAAAAAAAAAAAGGTACAGAACAATATAAGTCATATGCTATTTACAAAAACATAATGAGCATTTTGGTGAAGAGGAAGAGTGGATGGTAAACAAGATAGGAGCAAGCCTTCTCAATATATGTATTTCTGAAATAATTTTAAAACTATGTGAATGTATTGCCCATTCAAAACAAAAATTCAATGTAAAGACTATTTACACGGAAATAATATTTTAAACCAAGAAAGTATAGTTTGTTGAGATGAAGATGTGATCCAATGGGAAAAATAAAAACAATTTTGCTTGGCCTAGTTAAATCTATATTTGAGATGGAACGATGATGGGTATTTCATTTAAAACATTAAAATTTTCAATCTTACCTATATTTCATAATTTCAACTATATCCTCGGCATCTTCCTTGGTTGCTTGCTCTCTCAATTCCAACCTTGCTCGTGCCTTTGAAAGAAAACAACCATTTTTAGATAACAAAAGATTATAAATATATTTAATCTTGTTTGACCAGATATAGCATGTCTAAGTTTCTTCCATTTATTCATTTTAAACAAAAACTGACTTTTGGGGAAGGGAGTTGTAATATGAAAGTCAGAATTTTAAAAAGTGATTTGAAACCTTGAGTATGAAAATAAGCAGTCATTTAAAATATTGATTAAAACCTATTTTTATCTACTAACATTCTCTCTGGGTGTTCATTTCAGATTTGATTATGAAATATACTTGGTTTTTCCTTGCCTTTTACTTTCAGGAAGTCATGCCTAACCAATCTGTTAAAATGACAAAGAGGTGTTAATCAGATTTTAGAAGCAAAAAACCCAAACTCTGACCCAGCTAATTTTAACTGCAAGAGTTCTCTTACCATTCCATAGCTGTGAATAGATGTTAGAAAAATCAGCACTATCCTGATAGACCTATTGTGCATCAAATCAAATACTAAAGGTATTTGATACATTCCATGTTCCCATTTACTCAACTTTGAATTTCAACATCCTTAGTTAACCTAACTATTCTTCACACTACAGGAGTTTCCTAAGTATCATTAAAAAAAAAAGTTGCATGGCAATTAACCGGTCCTGTGCCTAGAAAGAAATGGCTGTACAGTAATACCTTGGCTTGCTAGCATAATTCATTTCAGAAACAAACTACTCGTATTGCAAGACATTGCTCATTTACCACGTTAAAATGTATTAGAAATGTTTGCTCGTCTTGCAGAACACTCGCAAATCATGTCACTCGCAATCCAAGGTTTTACTACTTCAGTATTTCGATTGATATGTTAAAGATGAACAAACCTTTTAAAAACATTAATCTATTTCTAATGTCTCCCAATAAAAAGAAAAACCAAATCAATCATCCAGAAAATTGAGAGAAATCATTTTAGTTCTTTGGTGCCCTTCTTAGGCCAGAAGAGCATGAACGTAAACAAACCTCCGTTAGACGAATCAGAGATTCCAGCTGTCTAGTAGTGATTGGTGAGCTGTTTAACCGAGTGCTCTGTTTCCGGAGCTCAAGGTAAAAACCTTGAAGAATTTGAGCAGCTTCTGTGGAAAGCCTTGGATAGACATACTGACGCGCATAACCAATGTACTTTCTCAATAGTTGGTGGGGAATTGGATCTATTGTTTCTCCAGGAACCACCTAACACATGATAGAAAAGGCTCAAGATTACAAGGATAAGCAGCACATAAAATCTTTCTGCTAAAATAACGTGTTTAGATAAATATAAAATTCAAAAAGACTCTCCAGATAAACCAAACATGCTGTAGTTCTAGCGCTTGGTCAAGTTGACTTAGGTTACTTCAAATGGAGTCTATATAAATCCTCATAACAAAGGTTTGGAATGAAAGTTTATACACTCTGGCTGTACAATAAGCAACACACTGAACTCTGTGACACTGAAACAGCAGTGAACTGAATGAGTAAGGAGAAGAAACATACCTTCAGTCTTTCTGATAATGGTTTATCAGAAACCACTTCAAGTATGGAAGTATTTGAATCTTGACTATTCATACGCGCCACCGTGGCACTGCTAACAGTTCTCTGCTTTCCAGCTCTTATTGCAATGACATGTTCAGAGAGTAAGTGATCGTGATCCTCATTTGGGGTGTCCAACAGGATAAAAACCAAATCAAATCTGGAAAGCAGGGCACTCCCCATTCTACAGAGGCATGAAAGAAAGAAGAAACAATGACTGGAATCAAAACAAACTGAAAACCAAAAAACCACTGACTTGCTTGTTTACTACTCACATTCCATGTAGAATTTTAAAAAGGTTTTAGGTTAAAGAAATAAGCAATAGCTTTTGGATTAAACAAAGTCACCAACTCCAGAGACAACAGGCCACATGCCCTCCAGTATGTTCACAGCTTTCTATCTACTCTTGGTAGGTTGAGGACATAGCCCTTTCTACCACCAAAACCGCTGAGTTCTTCTCTATGTTCTATATCACTATTTATGATTTAGGATCATTGAATTTTTAAGCTAGAATGCTATATGATACATCAGCGATTATCCAGTTGAGTATTTCTTAATCTTATTATCTGTTGCCTCACATAGAGTCAAAGTACCTATGCCCATTTAGAAGCAAAAAGCCCATTTTATTTCTTAAACAGCCATCTAATTAGTCACTATAATAAAAATGCTATACTCTAATCATCATCTCTGAACCCACCAATCAGATAACTCCATCTGTTTGAGACAAGAAACTGAAATCCAGAGTGAAGGATTTGACCAATGTCCCAAAGCAGGTTTGTGGCGCCGCTAAAAACCAGAATCCATGTTCCTGGATCCTTGTTCAATAGGATCCTTCTGATCTTTCCCATATAACTTTCTCATCTCACTAAGAAAAACTAATAGATTGACTTTTTTGGTGGTGATGGTACAGAAATACCCAGAATCTCAAAGTACAACTGTGTCTTTTACTATGTACCATTTCTATATTACAGGTATACATTATTAAACATTAGGAAATGAGCTTTCTTCCCCCACTAGAATTTAAGGCTCTAATTTTTCCACTTTTGTCATTTTCTCCCTTTTGAATCACTTGAGTCTACTTTCCCCTTCCCATACATTTTGTCCAACCTGTACAGGACAAATCAGAAGAGAAAGCATAAAGATAAAAACAGCTTTGGGGGAAAAGTGGGATCACTCTGCATGTATAAGTATGTAATGTGCTCTTTTCACCTAACAGGGAAGACAGACCCGTTTCCCTATCAGCACTGACAAAGCTCCTTTCATTCTCGTAATTGCTACTTTCCACTATACAGTCTTACTATATAGTTTAACCACTTCCCTACCGATGAACACTTTAAGTTGCTTCCAATCTTGGTCAGTGATAAACAATGCTGTAATACCCACCTTGTAAACATATCTTTGTGCAGTTGTGTGACTATTTCTGTGAGTACAATTCCCAAAAGAATTGGCAGGAGCAAACAGAATGTAAATTTACTATAATGATAAACATACCAAGTTGTCCTTCAAAATGCTACATTGTGTATGTGAGTATCCATTTCCCAATCCCTTTCCCAATAATGATTATTATTTAAAATGTTTGCCAATCTGGGACATATCAATGGTATTTCACTGTTTTAATTGGTAGTGTTCAAACACATTTTTATACATTTATTGGAAACTTGTGATGTCTGTGAACTATCCAGTATATCTTCAGTTATCTTTTTCTTGATTTATAGGGATTCAACATATTAAAGGTATAAATATTTGAAGAGACTTACTTTAAATTCTCAGAAACTGTCTTGGCTTTATTGTAGTGTCCTCCAACTGGATTTGCAGCAGCAACAATGGAAGTTCTTGCAGGGAGGCTACAAACCATGCCAGCCTTAGCAAGACTGATACTTTGCTGTTCCATGGCTTCTAACAAGGCTTGATGTTGATTCCCCATCTTATCAAATTCATCGATTCCACAGATACCTATAATCACAGTAAAATAATACAGACAAAAATTTTTCCTTTGATCAAGTTCTAAACCTTTTCAGAATGGAAATTATTCTATAATTAAAAAATTATTTCCATTTGATCCCAGCAGTTAAAATTATAAAACGTCACACAGTAGAGAATTTCTGATTGTTTTACAACAAGTAAAACACTTGTCTTACTTAACTAAATTTTATGTAATAGTTGCTCATTCAGCATTTTCCATAGGCAAGGTCCTATGGTGTGAGGGTTACAAAAAGAAAGAAGATATGAGTGAGCCTCAAAAAGCTTAAAGGCTTGGGCTGGCCGAGTGGCACGTTGGTTAAGAGCTTGCTTGGGATGCCAGCTCTGTGCAGCAGGGCTCGGGTTCGGATCCCACATGAAGGCCAGTGACACTGCCCTCTACAGCTAAGATGATGAACAGCAGCTGGACCTGGAGCTGTGCTGATGTGAGTCGCCGGCGATGGTGTAGGCTGCAACCCCTGCTGCAGTGGGCTGCCATAAGCCACCGTGGGTGGCCGTCCAGAAGCCGGTGACTGATTTGCCTCACCCGGGAAGAACACAGTGATAATACCAACATGGGCCAGTGAAGCAACGTCCTCCACAACTAGACTAAAGAACAATAGGACAGCGACTTGTCTGTTCCCCTTCCCCAGATTCCCCAGCGCTGTTCCCCTCCCCCAATTCCTCAATAAAATCTTTTAAAAAAAAGCTTAAAGGCTTAAATTTAAATAGGCGAGATAAGATATATATACACATTCAACAACTCTAAGAGGTACACAATTACGTAAGATGAATTTTTCTGTGGTTGGGGGGAGATTAAAAAAGGAAAGTGAATCTGGAAAGGTTTCAAGAAAAAGGTGCTATTTGAACCAGGCCTTTGGGGAACTAGGGCAGCATGATTTGGAAAGAAAAGCATGGCTCTAAAGTCAGAAGACTTGAGTGCAGTTCTCAGCAATACCAGGTACTGACTATACAATTACAGGGAAATCACTTAACCTTTTAAACATAATGTAAAGATCCACCACTGACTGAAGGCACATTTTACGTGCCAGGTATATTATGTTTAATCCACAAATTACTGCAGACTCTCTAACATTACCTGTAATATCTTCCCTCCCTTCCTCCCCATACCATGAGCAGTCACCTCCAGAGGGCTTTGCTGTGGTTAACCCCTTATCAACTCTCTGATCAAATACGGCATGCCAGCTCCGACATAAGTCCATGACCCTCTGGAATCGATGGTATTACCAGATATCCTCATGATTACATACTACTAGTACAGTTCCTCAAAGGTGGGGACAGCGTAGGGACAAAGGCAAGCTACTTCTTAGCCAGTTTTCAAAGTTTGAAAGTAGGAGTTGGCCAACTTTTTCTGTAAAGGGGCAGATGTACATATTTTATGTTTTGCAGGCTACATAGAGTCTGTCACATTTTTTTTCTTTTTTGGTTGTTCTTTACAATCATTTAAAAGTAAACCAGTTTTAGCTTGTGGACTGTACTAAATCAGAGCGAAGGCTAGGCTGACCTGTGGACTAAAGTTCATTGACGCCTGGTTTTGAAAGCATAAAGTTTAAACTTTGAAAATTTTAAATTCTTTTTCTTTCCTTTGGAGACAATGGGTAAACCTTGCTGCTTTTTTAAAAACTATTTTTTAGTCATTTCATTAGATATTGAAGAATGGAAATATGATACAGCTCTATTTCTTTTTTCCCTGTGAGTCTTCTGAAAAGACTAACAGAACTCTGTATTTGTTTCTAGAATCTGAGCTCTGCTGGCTAATATTCCTTTGTATTTTAACAGTGCTACTTTTGCCGTCGTAGTGTTCAGTTTATCTACCTATATTTGGAAGAGAAGGCAGTAAGTTCTTACCACTCTGCATCTTAAATCCCATTACCTATCTGTATAGCTAAACCCCACATCATCTTCAACTTCTAATTAATGGAAAGTCTGACAGTTTAACAACAGATATCCTCTCCTTATTTATTATTTTCCTTACCTGGTAACTTAGTAAAAATACTGTCACTTCTAATGAGCTATATGATAGCCAGATAAATGTTTGCTGAATTTATTCATCCAGCAAATATTTACTGCATACCTTCTATATATCAGTGCTATGTTCTAGGCATGGGGGACATAGCACTAAAAAGACAAAATTCTCTGCTCTTGTGAAGGTTACATTGTACTTGGTGTAGGGAGGTAGACTATAAAAAGTAAACCATATAATATATTAGAGGGTAATAAGTCTTATGAGAAGAAAAAGTAGAGGAGAGTAAGGAGACTAGGGTCTGCTGGTGGGCACGGGGATTACAATTCAAAATATGGGGTTTAGGGAAGGCCTTGTTGGGGTCAGAACAATTCAGCAAAAATTTGAGGGAGGAAAGGGAACAAGCCGTGTAGTAGGTCTATCTGCTGTAAGAATACTCCAGGCAAAGGGAGCAGCAAATACAAAGGACTGTGACGTGCTTAGAGTGCCGGTGCTGGCTGAGCTGTGTAGCTGGGGAAGAACAAGAATGAAAGAAGCGGAGGGGAATGAGGGGATCAAAGGTCTGATGTGAATGGCCCCAGGCCACTGTCAAGGCCCAGACTTTCACTGAGTGAGACAGGGAGCCATTGGACAATTTTCAACAGAAGGATAAAGTAATCTAAGTTGTAATGGGATAGTTTTTAAAACAATAGGAAGGGCAAGGGTAGTCATAGGTAGTCATGCCAAGTAGGAGATCACAGTACTAATCCATGTGAGAGGTGATGGTGTCTTGGATCAGGGTAGTAGCCCTGGAAAAGAGATTGGGTGCTGGATATATAACTGACCCTTGAACAATGCAGGGGTTGGGGCGCCGGGCCGCTGTGCAGTGAAAAATCTGCATGTAACTTTGATTCCCCCCAAATTTAACTAATAGCCTACTGTTGACTGGAAGCCTAAACAATAAACAGCTGATTAACACATATTTTATATGTTATATGTATTATATAGGCTATTTTTATAATAAAGTTAGAGAAAAGAAAACAGTAAGATAATCATAAGGAAAATACATTTACAGTACTGTATGGATTTACTGAAAAAAAATCCTCATATAAGTGGCCCCGCGCAGTTCAGACCATGTTGTTCCAGGGTCCACTGTATTTGGGAGGCAGAGCCAACAAGATTCGCTGACAGATTGGATGCGGGCATGAGAAAAAGTCAAGGATGACTCCACATTTTCTGATTTGAGTAAATAAAGGGATGAAATTGTCTTTTACTGAGATGGGGAAGACTGTAAGAATAGGTTTGAAGTGGAAGATCAGAATTTTGGTTTTGGACATGTGAAGGTTGACAAAGTTATAGAGATACTGCAAAGGCTGTAAGAAATATGTGCCTGGAGTTCAGGGGAGAAGAAAAAATAATTTGGAAATTTTCAGCATATAGGTAAGTAAAGCCATGAGACGAGATAAGATCACTATAAAGGTAAGTACAGACCGAGAAGAAAATGGTACAGGCTGGCTGAGTGGCTCAGTTGGTTAAGAGCACGAACTCTGAGCAACAGGGTCTCGGTTTGATTCCCACATGGGCCAGTGAGCTGCGCCTGAGCTGAGCTGCCAATAAGTGGCAGTATGGCTCAGCTGGTGAGAGCACGTGCTCCTAACAACAAGGTTGCCTGCCGGTTTGACTCTCACATGGGATGGTGGGCTACACCCACCCGCAACAAAGATTGAACACGGGCACCTTGAGCTGAGCGGTGCGACTGAACTTGGAGCTGAGCTAGCTGCACCCTCCACAACTAAGACTGAAGGAAAACAACTTGGCTGTTCCCCTTCCCCAATAAAATCTTAAAAAACAATAAAAGAAAAAAAAAACTTTACAAAAGCTAAGCACCGTGAGGTACAAACCAGTTAAGAGGCTGGAGAGATGAAGAACAAGTCAAGACTGAGAAGAAAAGATGAATGAAGTAGGAAGAAAACCAGAAGAGTATAGTATCCTGGAGATGGAGGGGGCAGTGATCAGCTGTGTCAAACATGGCTGACGGGTCCAGGATTTAGAAACGTGGAGGTCACTGGCAAACTGGAGGGTATGAATGGCCTTAACTAGACTGGAATCTGGGTACTGCCTGACACATGCATAGGAACATGTTTTTCCAATCAGGTTAGTGCATCACAAAGAGAAACTTCAGTAGCAAAGCCCAAAGGAGGTTCCTTCTTGCTGAACCCTCCAACTGGATTTCTTATAAATTGTCAGTCAAATCCTGAAAAAAAAATCCTGATAAGGTGGGTTAAAATATTGCAAAACTTCTACAATAATAGCTCTAAGCTCTTATTGTAAGTCCTCTGAGAGCAAAGGATAACATTCACCTTCTTTTTAGTTCCAAGGCACCTAGAACTATTCCACGCTAAGTAATAGTAATGTATTCAACAAGCATTTACTGTGCACCTATGTACTAGGTGATAGGAATATGGCAGTCAACAAGACACCCAATTCCCCCCCACAGGGAACTTACTATAAAGCTTTAAAACAAATCACAAATGTGATGGGTGGTGTGAAATGGGAAGTCTAGAGAGCTATACCTATTTGACCTGATTATTTAATTTTTACATATAATTATATCTGCTGCAAGATTCTGAAAATGAACAATATTTAAGTACCAGTTTCAATTCTGCAGTATAAATAAAAATGACAGTATTATACTTCTTGTTATTTTTTCTGGCACTCATACTCAACTCACTGGTTGGGACAGTGCTGTCCAAATGCTTCTTGAACAGAATATAAAGAAATTAACTGAAAAGTTTTTTAAACAAATAACAAAAAGCTCCAGAATTATTATTATTCACTTTGGTCTCTTACCTTGGTCACCAAGCACCAGGGCACCAGCTTCCAAAGCAAAACCTCCAGAGGAACTGTCTTTTGAAAGAGTTACAGTCAAACCAGAAGTGGTTGTGGTATTACCACAAACATACACACCACGCGGAGCGACATTGCACACTGCCTGAGAAAACAAAGTTTCAGAGAATCATCCAAGGAAAAGGGAAATAATAGCTAATAGTAGTGGCTCACAAATGTTAGCTATATGCCATGCATTTTTCTAAGAGCTTTACCATACAGTCTTCACCAGCAAGGTAAGAGGAAGTATTATTACATCCCTGTGTACTGATACAGAAGCCAACGCCTACAGAGAGTAACTCACACAGCTATGAAGGTGTGAAGTCAGGATTCAGTCAAACCCAGGCAGCCTGACTGATGTCTACGGGCATGTGAATACTCTACACAATTCCATTTTATGCTTCATTTTCAAGTTCAAATAACAAAAATGTGAGTACCAATTTTAATTTCAAAGGCTTCAGTGCTTCTTTAAACATCAAGTAATAAAATGGCTCAATAATGCTTGCCTCTGAGTAAAACACTGGAAAAGTCGTCAAACAGCACAACAGTTAAAAGCATGGACCTCTAGTCAGGCAGACCTGGTTTAGTCCTGGCTCTACTATGTGCCAGCTGTGCTGTTCTTGGACCTCTCTGAGCCTCATCTGCCTTGTATTTTTTTTATTTAAAGATTTTTATTGGGGAATTGGGGAGATGGGAACAGTGCTGGGGAACTGGGGGAAGGGGAACAGACAAGTTGCTGTCTTTTTTGTTCTTCAGTCTAGTTGTGGAGGACGTTGCTTCACTGGCCCAAGTTGGCACCATCATTGCGCTCTTCCCAGGTGAGGCAGATCAGTCGCCG
>NW_017731439.1:1981271-2025509 GCF_001890085.2 Hipposideros armiger | reverse complement strand
AGCCCAGCTCCAGGTTGAGCTGTTGTTCAGCATCTTAGCTGTGGAGGGCAGTGTCACTGGCCCTCATATGTGGGATCCGAACCGGGGCCCTTTGGCGTCCCAAGCCAGTTCTTAACCATTGCGCCAACTCGGCCGGCCCCTGCCTTATATTTTATCACATACTGCCCTGAGGAATAAATGAGATCGTGTTTGTAAGACACGTAACCTGGTACCCAGCACACAATACGTGCCCAATGCAAGACCACTGTATATGGCCATGCACTACACAACTCCAGGAGATGGTGCTCACACCGTTATCTCTGTCAGAGTAATCTGGGCTTGTGCAGTGCACCGGCCAAGGGACCCTATGGTGCCTGGCTTATAAACAGCTATAACTATTTTTGTTACTTATAATTCCTTGTTAGTCTGAGAGTATGATGGTTTACTAAATGGTCAGAAGAAAGGGGAATTAAAAACAATGTAACTGACTCATAACTGTTAGTGTTAGCTTACTTTTTAAAAATCCTGGCTTAGTGGGGCTAGCAGATTTACATGCGATACCTTCAACTATTTGCAACATTTAATTTCCACTAATATTACAGATTCTATTTTTAAATTGAGACAAGGGTTTTAAAGATATTATTTTGGGTTTAAAAAATATGAAAAACTGCCAATATTATTTTGGGTTTAAAAAATATGAAAAACTGCCAATGTCATTTCTTGATATTAAAACATTTTTAGGTCAGCCATGTGGCTCATTGGTTAAGAGCTGACTTGGGAGTGCGAGCTCTTGAGCAGCAGGACCACCGGTTCAGATCCCACATGGGCCAGTGACACTGCGCTCTCTACAGCTAAGATGGTGAACAACAGTTTGACCTGAGCTGGGCTGCTGTGAGTTGCCGGCGATGGTGTAGGCTGCAGTGGGGCTGCAATGGGCTGCCGTGAGCTGCAGTGAGCCACCGTCCAATGGCCAGCTACCAATCTGCCTCAGCCGGGAAGAGCGCAACGATCACAATACCAACATGGGCCAGTGAAGCAACGTCCTCCACAACTAGACTGAAGGACAAAAGGACAGCAACTTGTCTGTTCCCCTTCCCTGATTCCCTAACGCTGTTCCCCTCCCCCAATTCCCCAATAAAATCTTGGGGGGGGGGGAACAACAAAAAAACCATTTTCAGTGCCATTAATGTATTTTGGAACCATTATCTGCCAAGAAGTATTTTGTAAATAAAAAAGGAGTAAGAGAGAAAAATGAAGTTTTATATGCTGTAAGCAAAGTATAAAAATTAAATGATTTTGTACAAATAATAGATACTGTGGAGGTTAATCCAGGCTTCAACCTATAATATACTAATTCAAAAATCAAACACACAATGCTTTAAAAAGAAAAGCTGTAACAATTTAGATCCCCACATGTACCTTTTGTATGCATATTCTGGTTAAGTATCCTGTTTTCATTTTTATCAACTTTGTTTCACCTGCAAATGGGTACTCTGTGCCAGGCTTGTAGCAAGGGCTCAGAACAGAATGTTTTTTAAAAAAATAGGCCCAGTTAGTCAAAAGGAACAAAATATGGAAATGGATGAAATGTCAGATTAGGAATTAAAATGATGACTGGTTTAACACTCAACCACAGGAAATAAAGACTCACTCTGACGAGAAGGAGAATAGAATAGGTTTACAGAGACCAAGGCAGTTCTCCGTCCTGGCTGCACATCACAATCACCTGTGGAGGGTTATGCACGCAGATACCAGGATCCTAACCCAGAGACTTAATTCATTTGGCCTGCAGCAGGCCATAGTATTTTCAAAGAGCTCCAAAGGTGTCAGAGTTCCCAGCCCCCACACGAAGATGCAGAAGTCATAGGAGTACAATTTACCAAAGAGCCAGGGAGCCCCTGGTCTAGTCACATTTTTCTATATGGGGGTGGGTGGTAAGGAGGGAGGATAGGGGCATTCTTAGAAAGGACATTATGGCTGGTTTACCAGGTGTCACTCCAAGGAAACCACAAGCATTCTTGTAGGGCCATCATAAGCCCTTGAGGGGTGAATCACTGGACTCTGCCTGGCAGAGACAAAAGCTTCTTGGGGACCAACAACAAACTGGTCACAGAAGCTGCCTTGCTTTGGACTCAGAAGCAGCTGAGATACCAACAGATTTCTTAGCTTTATCAGATTATTCTTCAAGCCCAATACAGTGTTTACTGAGTTGTGTGAAGAGAAAATGGGTGACCCTACTTCACTTTCTTGAACTATTCTGTTCATAGGAGAGGTCCCAACAATAAAGACTAGCAAAGCAATGCTGGATACAAAAAAGAGGTTAGGGAAATAAATGGCTGATGTTTCACAATAGTTGACATCTCAACAGATTGGCATGCCTGTGCAGCCTGTGTGACAGGAGCTAGCTCAATTTGAAAAGATGCTCAGATACAAGTTTTATATTCCTTACACAAACCCAATCATTTATACCACCAGGCAAACTAGATCCTCTGGAACACACACACTACATGCCTTGAGTAAATTCATTTGTGAATTATTCATGCGTTTTATAAGCAAAAGGTAAAATATTAAATGATTGATTTCCTACCTGTAGCATCTGACTCTTTCCCAAGCCTGGATCTCCAACAACAAGGATATGAGGGTCTCCCCGAATTGGAATTCTGTTTTTGTCATCTGCATATTTCTGGCTTCCTCCAAAGAGTGCTAACACCAAACCTGCTTTAACAAGCTCAAGTATGAAAGAAGGGGGGAAGGGGAGAATAAGAGTGAGAAAAATATAAAGATGACTAGCAAAAGGGGTGCTCCTTTTAGTTTATGACATTTATTTAAGAATTTTTTAAAGCATGATTGAACTTAAATTTTTTCTAAGAAAAGTTAAGTCTAATAATATGAACTATAATGTAAATGATTAAAAAGCAAAAACTAGAAGCATGTAAAATCAGAGCAGTATTTTTTTTTTTAGGTTTTTAAAGTAACATTTATTTTTTAAAAATTAACATATGCATATAATAGGAAACTGAAAAACACAAGAACAAAGTCATCATAATCACAGTTAGTTTGACATGTCCTTCTAGGTCCACTGTGTGTATCTACACAACTAAGCTTCCATCTTTATGTAATTAAGATTGTATAGTTATGTATCAAGTTTTTTCACACATCATATTTACCATTTCAAAATCCCAAAGCTGAATGAATACCGGTATTTTGATAACCAGTAACATGCTATACCAACTCAACAAAACAGTATCTTTAAAGTGACTGAGTGAAGACCTACCTTGCAAGGCATGAATCCATTTCACAAAACTGAGAAATATTTGTTGGTTTCTGCTTTAATGTTTACAGTGTCCAGAGTCAGTTTAAAGGAAGCTCACTCCTATTAACTCTTAATTAGTAAGCAACTTTTTCTTACAAGGGGCTATAGTTTGCCTGTCACAGCATTCGTTTATGGAGAAGAATGATTCATATTAAAATATGAATAACTGGCCAACAGAAATTAGCTATTTTTTATAAAGTCTAATTTTATTTTTGCCAACTTGATATATTTTTGAGTAAAGATGAAATAAAATACTTACTTCATGGCCAAAAATGACAGGGCAAAGTGAGCTGAAAAACAGAATACAACCTATAAATTCTAACTTACACTTCATTAATCTACTAGAAGATCTACTTTACAGTTTGATTAACTTGCTTTGTTTTGCATCAACAAGACAAAAATAAAAAATTTACATCCCCTCAAATAACTCAGGAAGTTTTATTCTAACAGCAAATTTCTCAAAATTCTTGGTAAATTATAAAGGGAAGAATGCTTAAAAACTGTGTAAGCGTAAGGGAGACAGGATACTTGTAGAGTATTTTGAAGTAATTAAATATACAGTTGATCTTTTTATACTACTAGTCTTTAAAATGGATCATAATCATGGTCTTCCACTTGAGGATACATAATTATATTGTATTTTATGTGACTAGACATCTTCAGACTTGTGCAGCCAAGTCACTGAAAGGAGACTAAAGGGTGACCTGATACATATTTTAAGGTGGGATAAAATTTCATTTTTCAGTTCAATTCAAAGAATCAGAATAAATAAGACCATATAAGAATATAACAAAGTATAGCTACATTTATCAATTGTACAAACAAGGAACACAAGAAAACAGTGTGGAAGAGATAGATTAAAGAGTAAATAAACTGTAAGTCATTATCCCTTTTAATATACGTAAACACGGATGCTGGTGTCCTGCCATATCCCCTTTGCACTCCCTGTCCAGCAGGTTGCTGCCATAACCACTGCTGGCTTCCTACCTGTACCTACATCTGTCCATCGAAGGGTTTTCTATGGCAGCAGACAGGCTAGAAGTGCTGAGTTATCTAAAGTTCCCAGGAGCAGCCCCAAATGAAGGCCCCTGGATGGAAAAATACTTAGTTCTGCAGTCTAGAGTCCCAGAGGCCTTGGGAAGATTAAGCCCCGATGCTAGTAGTAACCTATTCATTAAGGCACCACACACTCATTGACTGCCATCCTTTATCTGTCTCACTTCCCAATTCCCCTACCAATATGCTTCCCAAATCAGTGCTTCTGAAGGAACCTAAACTAAAACATAACCTTCCACTGTCATCTCCGTTCTCCGTTCAAGGTCATCCATTTGTTAATCTGGCAAGAGTTAACAACCTTTTCTTAAAGGTCCAGAAGGTAAATATTTTCAGTTCTATTGTCTTGGTCACAACTATTCAATTTGTCCTAAAGCAATGGTCAACAATATGTAAATAAATGGGTGGGGCTGTGCTCTAATGGAACTTTATTTACAAAAATAAGCACCCTACCCAGTTTGCCAACCGCTGCAAGATTAGCAAATAGAGGGCCATAAAAAATTTCTAGTTTTGATGTTGAAATCACAAACTTAGAACAAAAAGGTAAAGGCAAACTGTGGGACAAAAACCCTAGTTTTTCATACTAGCTTATCTTTTATAAGTAATACAGAGGAAGGACCACTACAAATATTCATTTTTATTTATAACAGAGGAGGGGAACCAATCAAAAAGGTGTTTTGATCCTCAGCCAAGTAGCTCCTGGGCCCCTGGCTACAGACCACTCACCATACCCTCACTTCTCAGCAGATCAGACCCCCACCTGGGCTCAGTAACCTCTCTCCCACCATGCTTTAGACTAAACCCCTGTGGAACTCCATACTTTCTTAGTCGGCTAATTAATATATTAAAGGCAGAAAGAAAAAGAGTCCAAGCCCTGAAGGAGAAAGCATGCATGACAACACCCATTTTCCTAATACAAAGCATTTCAAAACCTCGGTTCTTTAACTTCTCTTAGGTATATCTATTATTCAGTCTCACTTCCCCATATTTCTTCAAAATTATCCAGAAAATTGTCAAAAAAGTATCAACATAACAGCGCATAGTTAATTATGTTAAGTATATTATGGAATCTCATTCACTCTTCAGAACAACCTTCTGAGACAAGTATTAGATGATAAAAATGAAGAAGTTCAGCAACATGCCCCAGATCACACGAAGTGGCTGAAGCAGGATTCTAACTTAGGTTTATTTCCAAAACCGAGCTCTTAACTACTAAAGCCAATATGCCTCTGCTTTGCTTCTTTCTTCTCTACTGCATGGCCATAACAAGAAAATAAAAAACTTATGAAATACTTATTGAATGTTAAGTGAGTTCTACATAAACGTCTTTCTTGCTTTTTAAAGTGAAAAAATAATCCCTTACATACAACTAACTGAAATGACTTTGGAGTTCATTGTCTCATTACTCTCTTGTGAGATAGTAAATTTCCCTTAATGTTTAAACTAGACCTCAGCAAACTTTTCTGTAAAGGACTAGGCATGTAAGTATCTGTGAGCTATTTGTTTGAATGTGCCTGTGTTCCAATAAAAGTTTATTTATGGACAGCGAAACTTCAATTTCATATAATTTGGGGTGTCATGAAGTATTCTTTTGACTTTCTTTTAGCCATTAAAAAATGTACAAACCATTCTTAGCTCATGGACCAAACAAAAATGGGCAGTTAGCAGGGTTTGACCTGTGAACCACAGTTTGCAACTGTGGACTAAAAGGGGCCACATACTAAACCCGACAAGCTCAAGGGAGGCCTGCATGGCAGGCCCTACAAACTCAAAGACCAAAAAGTAATCACATAGGATGGTCTGAACAGAAAAACTCCTAAAAGTGGGTCACGGTGGGGAGTCACATCCTAGGCCTGTTGCTTCCTTGACAATGATCAATCTTTACCTCCAGCAAGCCAGTTTATTAATCTTTTCACATCTTTGAAATGTAAGAGTAATTCCCTTTTCCAGACCCCTCAGTGCACAACCATGCACCATAGCAAGAGACCACAGAACCCCTCATTGTTATCTTGTTCCCAGAATACCATCTCTATGTGCTGTAAATGTTAACTATCCTGTACCCACCAATGTAAAAGTATGCATCTCTGCATTTTACTTTTTATTCAATCTCAGAGATTTCCCTGCTTTGCTTTCTCCCACCCCTTAACCTACCACACCAACGGATTTCACATAACCCTCCTTACATCTCCTTTTACTCTAATGTGTAAAATAAACTGCAAACTGCTATTCTCTGGCACTTTTCCTCAATCTGTGGAGATTTTGCTTCCTGGCAATTGTCATTAGTTTGGCTCAAATAAAGTCATAAAAATTCTCTACAGGTTTGGACATTTTTTATGTCGAGACAACCATTTGACTAGTTTTTTGTTACTTCTAGCCCAGAGCACCCCAACATGCACACAAATAATAAAACCTCAGATAATGTCATACATACTTGATGATAAGTTTGAACAGGTTTTCTTCAGCTTGAATCTCTTGGATGGCATAAAAGTCTTTAAGTGAGAACTCCATCAATGTTCCATGCTTACACCCATCCTCAGGAGCCTTTGTTTTCTGTCCTTTGCTATTGCTAATAGAATTTGCTTCGATGTACAAAAGGAACATGCATTTGTCATTCTTATTTCGAGAACCTGTCAATTTCAAAGTATGAAATATAACAATTGGTATGTTCATTTTCCCTACAAAGATTCAAAGAGAATGTAGAAAATGGCACAGGGAGCTAGCTACAAATAAACCTTAATTTCAGAGGAAAAGTTTCACCTATGTAATAAACAAGGAACCCCCTACATTAATGGAGATTCAGAAGTATCTTAAAAGACAAACGCTGACAAATTATTGTGGGACAATCAAAGTGAGTAATTATACCATACCTTCCTCGGCATTTGAGACTTTGACAACTCCAGTAATAGTCACAGTGTCTCCCGGAACACAGTTATCCACAAGATCATGAACAAGCTCACACTCTATTGTGCGTGGAATCCGACCTGTTTCTCGCTGATCATCAGACATCAGCTCCTGGATTCTAAAAAGGTAAAATTTCCAGTTAAGGATGGCAGGATGAGTGCATGCATTTGTCTACCCTCCCTCCAAAATGCCCACCAAAATTAGTCACTAGAAGAGTGAAGTTTTTGGGTCTGTGGATGAATCAGCAAACGGGATACTAAAATTTTAGAAATCAGCAAATGGGAAAGTATTGATGGATAAAACAAAGTGATGTTCACAAAACATACAGGAAGTTATAAGGGTACAAGAAATGTGGGTGCCAAAGTTTGCTATCCCTAACTTCGATTTCCTAATATCAGGAGTTGTTCAAATCCAATTAAAATATGTAAGCCTATTTTCTTTCTGCTATTTTTACCTAAAAACTAAGAGATTTCATTGAAATAATCAAATTACCCAGAATCTTCTATGCATATATCCTATTGTGACCCTTATATAGCACCCCGAGGTCCTCATCACACCCGTTAGTAGTTAGAAAGTCCTGCAGATGTGGGAGGGAACCAGGGTCCCCTACTCACTGGGAACACGATCACCTTCAGGAGTCATTTCCTGAAAAGAGGAAAAACATTTCCTCTTTTATAAAATAGAGTGTAAATATCTCAGCACAGTGAAGTTAATTAATACATATGTTGGTCTTGGTTTTTACAGGACAGAAAGGGGTAAAGCTAGGACAGGGCTTGGTAGCAACCTATCTCATTTTTCCTCTACCTTCTTAGTTTTTTAAGACCATTATGGCCAGGTTTCCTGGAGAGCACTCTACCTTCAAAACTACCCATTATTTTATATTTAGGATGAGTTATGGGACTACAGCCAGAAAAATGGAATAAATTGTTGGATTAAAAATAGATATGCAAAAAGAAAATATCTGACTCGTGGAAGAAAAGTTTATTTTTTAAAAAATATCTATAGTAAAATGCTTCATGGATAATGAGAACATGAAATGAAACACACCCATTTCTAATAAATTATTTTAAACTTTCAAAATGATATTATTTCAATCACAGCTCATTATGGAATGAATTATACAGCTTTGCTTATAGTCAGTCTACATCCAGTTCAATGAGTTACATAAGTGAAAAATAAAATGAACTATTTCTCAGTAGCAAAAGGACATAATACAATAAAACCTTGAATTGCAAGTAATGTGGTTTGTGAGTATTTTGCAAGACAAGCAAACATTTCTAATACATTTTAATGTGGTAAACAAACAATGTCTTGCAATATGAGTTGTTTGTTTCCGGAACAAATTATGCTCGCAAACCAAGGTATTACTGTACTTGCATATCAAATCCTTTCTGGAATCTGATTGGAAACCAATTTCAAAGACAATTATCATTTCAACACATCAACTCCTAATCAAACCTTGTATTATACACTTTATCGCTGACTACAAATAATCACAGTATACTACAGGGAAATTAAAGACGTACTTGGCAGTAGGAGAAATCTAAAACCTGCCTTTTATTAAATAATCTGACTGCTTACTTGATTGACTGCCAGTCCATCGTCACTGTGAGAGGAGAGCTACGCAGAGCAGTAAATGACTTCCCTCGACATGTAGGCACAGGACACTGCAACAAGATGAATTCACATTCAGATTCTGATACACTACATTCACACCTCAAGCTAAAATGCCTCATTTAATATTGTCTTAAAAGCTGTTCTCAGAATGGTATTTAAAATGCAGTAGGAACTGCAATGATTTTCTTTCCTTCGGCACTGACTCTGTATCACGAGCTACTGAGGCACTTTTTCAGCTGGCCCCTCTAGATGACTGCTCTCTTTCTGCTTGGGTATTCAAGGCTCCTCACTTGCCTCTCACCCTAAGCACTATTCCTTCCTTGGTGCCCGTGCAGTCTCCTACCCTTGCATGCCCCCTCGCATTCAGTCCCACACACCCAGCCTCAATCCTTCCCTTTTCAAAGGCCCTTCCTGGGTCTTCTTTAGTCACCATCTCTTCCCCTTGAGCCTCCTTTTGCACTGTTGGTATAGGATAATATTCACGTCACTTGTTTAATGACTGGACTTTAAGGTGCATTATAAATTCAGAGACTGTGGCAGACTGTATTTTCCAAATATGGTTGCAACAATATCTCCCCATGAGCCTTTCCACAACCTTGCCACTCCCCCATCAAGAAATGGAGTCTAATTTCCCCTTCTTGGAATCTGGACAGGCTTGGGACTCACTTTGTAACCAACAGGCTGTGGCAGAAGTGATGCCACCTGACTTCTGAGGCTAGCTCAAAAGAGGCAAAGCCATTTCTGCCTGTCAGCTGGACTTCTGTCTCCTGACAATAACAGCAGCCACATGAGCAGACTGAGTGTACTGAGCTGCCAATACTGTGTGAGAGAAGCCAAAACCAACCCACACAGAAAGACCACATGGAGGAGAGATGCCCTGCCAGCCCCCCACTGAATCCAGCACACCTTGTTCTTCCTGTAAGAGAAAAAAGCCTTAGGAATTTCAATTTGAGAAAATATGTAATAAATGTTAAATTTATTAAAGCCCAAGGATGGTAAAGGCAACTCTGGAAAAAAAGAATAGATATGGCAAGTCTAACTATCTTATCAAAAGTTTTAATAAAAGCAATGTAAATAAAACTATAGAGAGAGTTGGCACAAGACCAGTGACATGAAGCAGAATCACTCGTCCACAGGAGCACAGTTTACTACAGAAGATACATTATACTTCACTAGGAACAGAGGGATTAATTAACCAATGGTGACAACTGGCTTTTCACCTAAAAGAATAAAATTAGATCCTTAGTATTTGCCATTGACAAAATTGAATCCCAGCTGGATCAAAGGTCTAAACATGAAAAAACAAGGCTTAAACATTTTAGGAGAAAAGGTAAGAAATATGTTTATGATGCTTGAGTGAGGAAGGCCTTCTTAAGCACAACATAAAAATATAAAAGTAATAAAGGAAAAGATGATCAATTTGACCATGTCAAAATGGAAAACCATAAAACAAAAAAATACACCACAAAGTTTTAAAAGACAATCCCAAAACTGGGAGAAAACATCTGTAATGTATATAATCAATGATTAGTATCTACAGCTCATAAAGAACTTCTATCAATAGTACAGTAGCCCCCCATTATCTGTGGTTTTGCTTTCCGCAGTTTTTGTTATCTGTGGATAACCACGGGTTAACCTCTGTCTGAAAATATTAAGTGGAAAATTTCAGAAATAAACAATTTATAACTTTTAAACTGCTGTTCTGAGTATCAAGTTGAAGTCTCATGCTGTCCCACTCAAAATGTGAATCATCCCTTTGTCCAGCGTCTCCACAGAGTACAGGCTCCCCACCTGCTGGTCACTTAGAAGCTATCTGGGTTATCGGATCAACTGTCACAGTTTCACAGTGCTTGTGTTCTAGTAACCCTTATTTTACTTAATAATGGCCCCAAACTACAAGAGTAGTGATGCTGGCACTTTGGATATGCCAAGGGGAAGTCATAAAGTGCTTCCTTTAAGTGAAAAGGTATGTACATACAGGAAAAAAAGGGTATATATATATATATATATATATATATATATATATATATACACACACACACACACACACACATATATATAAAGGAACACACACACATATATATATATATATATATATATATATATATNGTATGTACATACAGGAAAAAAAGGGTATATATATATATATATATATATATATATATATATATATACACACACACACACACACATATATATATATATATACACACACATATATATATATATATATATATATATATATATTCCTTGATACTTAACCATATATATGGTTAAATACTATCTGCAGTTTCAGGCAGCCACTGGGGGTTGTAGAATGTATCCCCTGCAGACAAAGGGGGACTACTCTATAAAGACAAAAATAAACAGAAGCTATAAACAGAAAATTCAATAAAGAAGGAAACTGAATGACCAATAAATATGTGAAAAGAGGCTCAACCGTTAACAAAAATCATAGAAATTCATATTAAAAATGAAATACCATTTTACACCCATCAGACTGGCAAAATTAAATGCCTAACAAGGGCCGGCAGAGTGGCGCGTTGGTTAAGAGTTGGCTTGAGAGCGCCAGTTCTGAGCAGCAGGACCCCGGTTCAGATCCCACATTAGGGCCAGTGACACTGCCCTCTACAGCTAAGATGGTGAACCAACAGCTCAACCTGGAGCTGGGCTGCTGTGAGTTGCCGACAACGGCGTAGGTTGCAATGGAGCTGCAGTGGGCTCCCGTAAGCCAGCGTGAGCAGCCAGCAGCCGGCGTGAGCTGCCAAAAGCCGCTGTTAGCGGCTGTCCAGTGGCCGGCAACCAATCTGCCTCACCAGGGGAAGAGCGCAATGATAATACCAACATGGGCCAGTGAAGCAGCGTCCTCCACAACTAGACTGAAGAACAAAAAGATAGCAACTTGTCTGTTCCCCTTCCTCCCAATTCCCCAATAAAATCTTTAAAAAAGTTAAAAAATAAAAAATAAAATAAATAAAAAGCCTAACAACACCAGGTGTTAATGAAAATATGGGAAAATGATAATTGCTTAACACTACCAGGCGGGGTATAAGTTAGGACGAACACTTGAAAATAATTTGGCAATATCTAGTAAAGTTAAAAATAAGCACATCCTACAACTGAGAAATTCCTCTGCTAAGGAGAAATGTACAAGAATATTCTCTGCATCATCATCACTAATTGTACAAAACTGGAAACAACACAAATGTTCACCAGGAGAATGGATAATTAGTGGCTATTCATTTAACGAAATACTCCACAACAAAAATGAAAGAATTGATGTGTGCTTAGATAGGTAGAACTCAAAAATAACCATGTGGAAAAAAAAAGTTGCAAATGTTTCATTCAGTATACCATTTATGTAAATACACACAAGAAAACAAACCCTACATATATTGTCAATATTGATTGCAGGCTTGAGGAATACATATCAATTTCACAAATAGTGGCTGCCGCTAGGGATGGAACCAAGTGAATGGAACTGGGGAGGGGAACAGAGAGATTTCAACTCTAGTTTTGCTTAAAAATTAAGCTAAAGTCAAAAGATATTAGTATTTGCCAACTCATCATGGTGGGTATGCAGATGTTAGTTACATTATTCTCTACACTTTTCTATGGTTTTCAAAATGTTAAAGAAAAAAAGAACACTTCCAAACTCCAGAATAAAGAAAAGAAAACCTGACGTGTGTACCTATTGAGTCAAAATAGGAAAATATGAATGGAAAGGATACACATTAACTTCAGGATAATGATTGTATCCGGGAGTGTACAAGCAAGGGGTAAAAAAGACACTAATTTTACCAGTAATGCTTTGTATCTTTAAAAATATATCTGGAGCTGGCAAAATGTAAATTCTGAGCAGTGGGTAAAGGGATGTTTATTTTCCTAATTTAAAAAATAAAAATAAAAGCAAGCTCTGCGTTCAGAAACATCGGGAAATGTGTTCTGTAAATTAATTCACCTTCTCTACCAAGATAAATAAAGAGGCAGTTAAAGAACATGCAATCACCTTTGTGGGAAAATTATATTTTCCATCTGGAAGAGGAAAACTCTGAACTTCTCCACATGCAGCACAAAGAAAAGCCATCTTGGTGCAAAGAGGCTTTATGTTACTGACGCGAACCACTGTCCCTCTCAGAGCAACATATTTTCCATAGTAATTAGCTCGGACATTCTTGAGCTGTGTCAACGGCTCATAGTTGTATACCCTAAAAACAAAAACAGAACTATTTATCCATGAACTTACAATGGACAGAAAATTGAGGTTGTCTGTATTTTCACAAGTTCCTTTTAGGAGCAACCATGCAATTCTCCAACCACATCATCCCTACATAGATCAGAAATTCCACAAACATTAAATCATTCTTAGAAATAAAACATGCTAAATCTTCCCTTCTCTTCTTGTCCCACTGGCTGTTTTCTAGTGAAAAAGGAAAAAAAAAATTACAATAAAGATGAATTAAAGAAAAACAAAATTCCATTAGTTCTGTGTCCAGTAGCAACCTAACAATTTTAACAAAACATAATCACACCACTTAATGTATTACATGGTTTATTAAATTTAAACAGCGGGATCTTCATAAGTACACACTCAAAATCAATGTTTACAAAAATCTGCAGGCTAAGAAATCAACTTATTTGGGCAGAAGAGGTTTACTTCTGTTGAGATTTCTTTGAAGAATTCTCAGTGGGTTCACTTGGGTGTACTGACCAATAAGATAGCAAGGAACTCATACTCTTTTTACTGATTTCTTTGGCTTTATAAAATGAGGTTCTCGTTCTTAAACAGTCTTCAATGCCCAATTATAAATAATTACCAGTGAATTCCTCACCTTGCATGAATGTGAGGCACATTTACCATTGTTTCCCCATCTCTAGACAATCCTTCCTGGGCTTGTAACTCAGCTGCATGCCTTTCAAGGTCCTTGGTTAACACCTAAACAGGACATTTACTCAAAAGTTGGAAACAAAATAGCATCTTGAAGCAGAGCTCTTTTGTAAAAAGAGAATATGAAGTTTATGAATACAAACAGTTCAGAATAGAACATAAACAGAACTCTAATAGCCCTTTAAAATGCAGATATTTAATCATGACTACTTATTTTATAGTGGATTATGAGTTACCTGGGATTTTGTTCTCCCAGGACTGGAAAACCCCAGTATTCCTGTCTGCTAAACCTAATATTAAAAGTCCTTCAGGTAGCCCCCAAAGCTATTACCTCCTGGACAGGTCTGATGATAAAGTATTTTCTACTTCTCCCAATTCACTGATCAATTAAGACAGAGAAAATAAAGATGACTTTTGAAATATGCAATACCCACTCCCTTGGCATCTGACATTAAATAAATATTTAACGTCTACTTGCATATAAAAGAGTATGCTGACAATCTAAGAGAGAAAATGAGATGCACATACATAGCTATACTTCAACGACTATAAAGATTTACAGTTGAAATACCTTGTGAGTTTTGAAAAGGGGTCATGAGAAAGGTTTCGCAGAGAGGTAATTGATATAGGCCCCCAAAATTTGGATATGCAAGGCAAAGGGCATTCTATGCTGAAAGCACATGCGAGAGGTAGAAGTATTTAGAAACTCCTGGAGAGAGCTCAGTTTAGCTGAATGGTAGTGAATGAAGGGGAGCTGTGGGGAGAGGAAGCTGAACCAGATCATGGAAGGCCTTAAGTGTCACGTAAAGGATTTGGATTTCATTTGGTAGTAGTCATCACAGTTTCTAAGGACAAATCATGTTTTACCATGTATGGCAACAGTTTAGGAAAGATAATGAATGCTTACGACAGAGGCAGTAAGGATGGAAAAGAGGTAAATTTAAGAGACATTTTAGAAATACAAATCAAAGAGTATAGTGACTTGAATACTGAGAAGTAATGAGCAAGAGGAGTGTGAAGACAACAGCCAAGGTTCCCAGTCTTGGGTTACTAGCCATGGACACGTCTTTGTAATGAACTGTTCCTTTGCCTGGCTACGCTTACCTCCCCTGCTCTATGTCCAGCCCTCAGTACCCCTTTTAAGACCCATCAAAAACCACTCCACCTCTACTAAATCTTCCTCTGAGCTTTCCCCACTCATTGTATACCGTGTTCCTCCCCAACAGCGGAGGATCTTATCTTTACATCTGAATGCACCCAGCACTTACTCTCTGTGCCTATCCTGAGATTTACTACACTGTGCCTTGAAGCATTTATGTGTGTTTGCCAGCCTAAAAAAAATGCTTTTACATATGTTGTGCCATCAGACCCTGAGAAAAACTCAGGCGGCAGAGCATGTATTGTTACTTTCAGTTTATAAATATGGATACTCAGAGAGATTAAGTGACTTGCCTCATGCCACAGAACCTAAATCTGAGGTTGGTCTTTTTGTTCCAAGTTCATAACTGATAATACCATGATGCCTTGTCTTATGTTCTCTATGAGATTATATAGCTCCTTGAAAACAAGGTTTAATTTCCACATAATTTTTAGTAAGATGAAATTAATTATTCAAATAAACTGGAAGTAAACATTGTATTTTAAGTGAGCTGTTAATATATAGAATGAATGGTATCTTTCAAGGCAGGATTGAAACCTTTTGGTTTTAGCTAGTATCTGTTTGGTAAAAACTAAGTATCTTTTCAAGAAGGTACTATTATGTTAAAATCTTCCTTTAAAATTTTAACAAAAGTCTCAGAAAATAAGTATTTACCTGATGTATTGCCAGACCCATGCAAGCCAAGGTTTTCTCAGGTGTATCCCTTAATTCATTTGCTATATTTGGTATCAATTTAGCTATTTCATCGTCTTTTGTCAATTCTTTAAAATCCACCAAAATACTTCCCTTTCTTTCTATTTCATCCTATAAAACATTAAAATATGAAAATAATTGCTTTTTCAGAATCAATTATAACTGAGCATTCAATTACATACTTTGAGAAAGCATATAATATTTATATGGTGATTAGTACTATAAGTTTTGTGGCTAAGCATGGTTCTAATATTTAAAATATATTAGATTATTATTTATGCCTCTTAACAACCCTTGTGATAGGTATTATATTATTATTCTCAACTGACAGATGAGAAAACTGAGGAACAGAAAAGGTAAGTAATTCAACAAAGTCCACACTGCAGGTAAGTGGCGGCGCTGGGAGCTGGACCAAGGTAGTCTGGCTCCAGTGTCTACCATCACAACCACTAGCACCTCAAATACATTGTTCAATAAGATGACACAAAAAGGTGAACTAGTAGCTTTTTGTTGTATCTTACCTTATCATATAAATCAATACGCCTTGTAAAAAAATTTTCAAATGCTTCAATCTTCTCAATAAAAGGAGAGCTATCGCTGTAAGCTAATCAAACAAATATGGCATTAGCCCTAGTCATCACACATATACAAGCATAATTTTCATGAGCCAGAAGAAACACTATACCATAGTAGGTGACTTTTCCCAATTGCTTTGCATACTGATTACATTTAGATAAGAAGTCGTATTGAATGTATACTTAAGATTCTAGGGCCGGCCGAGTGGCGCATTGATTAGGAGTTGGCTTGGGAGCGCGAGATCTGAGCAGCAGGGCCACCAGTTCGGATTCCACATGGGTCAGTGACGCTGCGCCCTTTACAGCTAAGATGGTGAACAACAGCTCGACTTGGAGCTGGGCTGCCGTGAGTCGCCAACAATGGCGTAGGCTGTAGTGGGGCTGCAGTGGGCAGCCGTAAGTTACCGTGAGTGGCCGGCAGCCGTGTGAGCCGCCGTGAGCGGCTGTCCAACAGCTGGCGACCGATTTGCCTCTGCCAGGAAGAGTGCAATGATCACAATACCAACATGGGTCAGTGAAGCAACGTCCTCCACAACTAGACTGAAGAACCAAAGGACAGCAACTTGTCTGTTCCCCTTCCCCAACTCCCCAATGCTGTTCCCTCCCCCAATTCCCCAATAAAATCGTTAAAAAAAAAGATTCTAAAACAAGTTTAGGTTTACATAATCTGAAATGCAGACAGGAAGTATCTCTCTCTAAAAGCACCAATATCTATGTCAGATGGGTACTAGACTTACTGGGGTGAGCACTTCGTAAGTTATATAAATGTCTAATCACTACTCTGTACACCTGAAACTATTATAATATTGTATGTCAACTGTACTTGAAAAAAATTTTAAATTATAAAATATAAAAAATAAATAAATAAAAGCACCAAGATCTGGGAATCTTTGTATTGAAACTTTGACACCTAAAAGGACCTATTAGTTCAAATAGCTTACATAATAAAGTCAAAGCTACACATAGGAACTAAACTCTTATTCTGAAACTCTTATGCGGAAGACAGTCTTCACAAAGTAAATTCTACTAGTCCAAAATGCCACTTGTCAAAATCCCTTCCTGAGACCAGGGAGAGACAATGTACCACTTGACTCTGGTCCTAAAACTGTAAACTATCTTTTACACTCTTAAGTTCTATAACATTTTTATTTTTTTTAATTGTGGAATTTGGGGGATGGGAACAGTGCTGGGGAATTGGGGGAAGGGGAACAGACAAGTTGCTGTCCTTTTGTTCTTCAGTCTAGTTGTAGAGGACATTGCTTCACTGGCCCAAGTTGGCACCATCATTGCGCTCTTCCTGGGTGAGGCACATCAGTCGCCGGCTTCTGGACGGCCGCTCACTGAGGCTGCTGGCCGCTCACGCTGGCTGCTGGCTACATACGGTAGCCCATGGCAACCCACTGCCACAGGGGCTGCAGCCTACGCCGTCGCCAGCGACTCACGGCAGCCCAGCTCCAGGTTGAGCTGTTGTTCAGCATCTCAGCTGTAGAGGGCAGTGTCACTGGCCCTCATATGTGGGATCCGAACCAGGGCCCTCTGGCGTCCCAAGCCAGTTTTTAACCATCGCGCCACTCGGTTGGCCCTCTATAACATTTTTTAATCAGTCTTCCACACAGAAACAGTACAATGAAGTAGTCTGAAAAGTATCTGTCTATATAACAGAAAACAGACTCTCAATATAATAAACATCCAAAAAACAATTTATTCATTCACAAAATGAATACTGAGCGCTTGTTATGTGGCAAGATCCTTGACCTTAAGCATTGTACAATCTAGTGGGAAAAAACACTTATCTATCTATCTATCTATCTATCTATTATATTTATCTATCATCTATCTCATATCTCATGAGACATAACATGCATATAGATACTGTAAGAGCACAGAAAAAGACAATTCTCCAAGCCTATATAGACAGATGTATGACGTTAGCTGTTGTTCTGGATTACAAAATGGAAATGGCTTAACTGTGTTTCTACACAAATCTGTGTTGGTTATCATCTCTCTGTTCCAAGCCTACCCTTTTATTTTCTGCTTTGTGATCCTATGACCAAGATCTGCACACTGCATTTCCCAGGCTCAATTTAGGTTCTGCCAACTGAAGGCATCTTAGAGACTGGAAGGTGGCAGAAAAGAAAGGAATTTATTGTTTCCAGGTCTTGTCAGCATCTCTAGCTGCAGAGGATAGCTACAGTTCCAGCTTCCAGTTCCGAGCACCAACAGTGCTATCCTCCCACCAGAGTTAGGAGCTTTAATTTAAAGTTAATTTGCTTTAGCTAAGTACAGCTTTACAGGGTGCTCCTCAAGGGTCAAAACAAGAGCGATGTTGTGGCCCCTCCTTTGAACTCCTAGGTTCTGGGTAACCTCAGAACTTTTTATCTTTTGTTTCCTCAATCATAAGAATGGTTGATGCTTCCTGAAGTTACTACTATCTGGGGGCTTACCTCAATGTTTCCTTTTTGCTCTTTTAGTTTTCCATCTATATGAACATATCCAACTCCTGTATTAAATCCGCTTTTTTAAATACTTACTGTGGTTTCTGTTCTCCTGACTCATACAAAACCTAAACATAATGCTCTTAAAACATAAACATGGGCCTGCCGAGTGGCGCGATGGTTAAGAGCTGGCTTGGGATTCCAGAGGGCCCCGGTTCGGATCCCACATATGAGGGCCAGTGACACTGCCCTCCACAGCTAAGATGCTGAACAACAGCTCAACCTGGAGCTGGGCTGCCGTGAGTTGCCGGCAACAGCGTAGGGTGCAGCCCCTGTGGCAGTGGGTTGCCATGGGCTACTGTGTATAGCCAGCAGCCAGCGTGAGCGGCCAGCAGCCACAGTGAGCGGCCGTCCAGAAGCCGGCGACTGATGTGCCTCACCCAGGAAGAGCGCAATGATGGTGCCAACTTGGGCCAGTGAAGCAACGTCCTCTACAACTAGACTGAAGAACAAAAGGACAGCAACTTGTCTGTTCCCCTTCCCCCAATTCCCCAGCACTGTTCCCATCCCCCCAATTCCCCAATAAAAAATAAAAAATAAAAATCTTTAAAAAAAAAACCATAAACATGACTTGTTTTGGTGAACTAATATTAAAGGGGATATATATCAGTAAGCAAATGTATATGAGATGAAGCATCCAAAGACAAGTTAAAAAATGATAATTTATGGTACTTTTCGCATTTTCTATTCTACCTTCAGAGAGATAAAGCTTCCAGCCTTTGTATGGTATGAATTGATCCAATGTTGATTGTAGTAGCAAAGACTGTGGGGTTTGTTCTGAAAACAAAACACAATACTAGGTTAGCAGAAATAGAGCAAACGTTTTTTCCCTAATTTGCTTCTCCTTCCAACAGTAAGAACTTGACGTATTAATAGAGTATCTAAACTATAAGCTTCAGTAAGAAGTTTGGATATCAACTTTCAAATACTACCTTAAGGGGTTACATCAATAAAAGACAAATTGAAATTTAAGTTAAACTGTTTCGTATGCCAGGCATGAATAGATTCCTTCATGAAGGGGAAAAAAAAAAAGAATAATCATTGACCTCCCCTACCAGAAGCATGTTTTCCTGTGGTTTTACTCAGGTCAAGTCTGTGTCCTCTTTCTCTCCATTTTCCTGAGAAGCTCCCGCCGCCTCTTCCTCTTTTCCAGCTTTGAAATCTTCCTCGTCCAAATCCTCTACCTCTATATTCTCCATTCATGTCTTCTAGAAGATAGAGATTAGGAAAGTCTTCATCAACACTATAAGGTAAATAGTGCTCCTAAAAATGTATTAACATAGTAAATAGGTGAAAATTAATATATTCTAGTTTGAGACAGGCTTGCAACATTGTACACCATGGTATGAGCCCATTTCTCTTCTAATCTGCAGTTACTCTTCTAATCCTCATCTCTTTTTAAGGTATACCACAGATGTTTAACCAAGTATACTGAATTTTCATTAGATAAAAATAAGGAGGTACTGTACCTGTTTTCAAGGAGCTCCCACAATAGAAATGAAAGCAAAACAGGCAATTAACTCTGACATAACTTGTTTGCAGTGTTTTGAGACTTACAGCGCAGCACTGGCTGAACATAATCCCGGCCTGTGAGACACCAGGAATACATCATCATAGCTCCTTCTATATAGTCAATCCTGCAGTGTTTTACCCACTTTTATCAGGGGTACAAGGACATTCTTATATAGGCATCTAAGGTGGGCCTTTCTGGGGAAGCACAGGAGTGGGACAGGGTGCATATATACATGTTTCAACCTTACAACCAGATTTCCAGAGCTGTCTTATAATGACAATGGAAGCAAGATCAATTCTAGGTCAGTATTGACTAGATGGGTTATTTGTAATTTTTAGATAAATTTGTTGGAATACAAACTGTTTTGGAAAGCATACCCATATCTGTTAATACTGCATTGTAATTATAATCTTTTTTTGCTAATTATCCTTTCACATTTTTTCTATTTTGTTACATAGCAAGGTACTTTTTATTAAACCCAAACCCATAAAGGTACTTCCTGGCTAAGTATCAATAAATTGAAATACAAGTGACCTTTAAAGATGGGTTTTAAAATAATTCATATAGGTGGAGCACAGGGCATTTTTAGGGTAGTGAAACAATTCTGTATGATTCTGTACTGGTGTACATATGACATTATATACCGTATTTCCCCATGTATAAGACACTCCCATGTATAAGATGCACCTTAATTTTGGGGCCTGAAATTTGAAAAAAAATGTATTACATAAAGTTACTGAACTCAAGTTTTATTCATCATAAAATTCATACAACTCCTCATTTTCAGAGAAAAGCGGGAAATGCAAGTAAAAAAAAATCTACAACCACTGTATAAGACGCACCCAATTTTTAGACCCCAAATTTTTTGGAAAAAAGTGCATCTTATACATGGGGAAACACGGTACTTGTCAAATCTCATGGAACTATACAACACAAAGAGTGAACCCTAATGCAAACTCTGAACTTTGGCTAATAACAATGTATTGAATTTGGTCCCTCGACTGCAACAAATGTATCACACTAATGCAGGATGCTAATGGAGGAACTGAAGGTCAGGGGAGAGAAAAGAACATATATGGCAACCCTGTGTGCTTGGTGCAATTTTTCTGTAAACCTAAAACTGTTTTTAAAAAGTCTATTTTAAAAACTAGTTCCTATCCTACAGATAAAAATAAGAATATATCCCTATACTGTAGTGCAATTCATTGCGAGAATGTATTCAAATCTTTGTTTAATGGGACTTAGGTAATAAATAAGTTAATAACTAAAGAAGTTCACGATATTAGGGTAAGCCAGGACTTTGCTAATCATCTAAACATCACACGTTAAGAAACTAAAGCCCAGAGAAACTGATCAAGACCAAAGTTGTTTGGTGGCAGTACTAATTTCAAAACTCCGTCTTCACTCTCCCAAGCTGAAGCGCTCCTTTCACAACGCTATGTGTCATCTTCCTCAAACGGGATAATAGAGAACAGCTAGTAAAAAATCCAACACAAATGCAAGAAGTAGGACTGGAGAATGAGCAAAGGAGCCTCCGGTAGGCCTGCTGGGCTTCGTTAAATACCCTACTTCACTTACGTCTCCTCAGGCCAAGTTCTTACTGGCAAAGGATAGCGGTCCCAAAGCTTTCCTAGTTCACGCCCGGCCGGCTTCCTTCCCCTCGGGGAAAACTCGGCGGGACCGAGAGGAGACTCCGAGGCCCGAGGTCCTCAGGCGACCCCTGCCCAGGTCCCGCGGTTCTCTTCGGCTGAGGCTCTCTGACGTCACCTGTGCACAGGGCCAAGTCTAACCTGTCCCAGCGGCTCAGGGACCTCAGTTTCTCCATCCAGGCCCCTAAGGCTCGGGGAAAGATATAGCGCCTCAAGCTGACGTGCAATCTTCTTCCAAATTGCTTTTTGGCGCTGCTGTGACGCAACTTCCGTCCAAGGAACAGCGAGACGGGAGAGGCGGGACGGAGGACAGCCAATCAAGGAGTTCGACCAGACGGAAACCGTGAGGCTCCCGCGCGCTGCTCAGAGGGTCTGACCGGAAAGCGGAAGTGGCGCTCAGCACGTGGGGGCGGTGCCGGACAGAGAAGGTGTTGAGTCCCTCTTGGTTTGTGGGAAGTGAGGCTGGCAGCATCGACAGTGGAGGGCGACCGCCGGGGAGCAGAAGGCTGGGAAGACGCTGCAAAGCACGGGGACCCGCTGAGCGTCATGGAGGGCTCAGGGGAGCAGCCGGGCCCACAGCCACCGAATCCCGGGGACCACCGCATCCGCGACGGCGACTTCGTGGTGCTGAAACGGGAAGATGTGTTCAAAGCAGTTCAAGTCCAGCGGAGGAAGTAAGTCAGGTCGCTGGCCTTAGCGGTCCCCCACTCCCATCTTCTAGATACACCTTCCTCCAGGTCCTCCCACAGAACCCTCCCACCAGGGTCCCAATTCTTGGCTCTCTGGATCCCCAGCCTCCTCTCTCGTTATCTCCTCTCAGATCTTCCCACAAAGACCTTTTTCCCCCCAGGACCCCATCCTCGGCCCTCAGGGTCTCCCTTACCCCTCTTGTCTTCCTACAGGGCCCTCCTTCCATGGTCTCATACCTGGCCTTCTGCCTTCAGCCTCCATTTCCCATTCTTGGTCCTCGGGTGCCCCCCACCCCCACCCCATCCCTGTCCTGGAGTTCTTCCCCTGGGTTCTTGAGATCTCCTTCCCCCCCCCCCCAAAACCCACCCTCCATCCCCTGATACTATCCTTACATTTCAGAGTTCCCTGCCCCCCACCTCCCCTCCGCATAGCCCCATCTTCCTCCCTAATCCTTCAACCGGGATCAATCCCACAAAAAATGACACCTCTCCAACCTTGTCTGGGGTTCCTGGGCTCTTCTCTCTACCCAAACGGGACTACCTGTCTACACAGAATAACGTTAGGAAACAACTTCCCATAGAATGTGGGACCACTCTAGGGTTCCCTCATTTACCCCAGGGGATGCGAAGTTTGGGAAAGTTACAATTGCCCAAAGCAGTTAGCTCAAGGTCTCAGAACTTGAAATTAGGTTTGGTGTGTGAACCTGCTGATGCGTTATCGCTCTGATTTAGTATTAGAAAAGTGGGAGTTTTGAACTTTCTGGCAGGAATGGTGAGGTTGCCAAATCCTAATTGTTTATTAATGGTGAAAATGTTTGGGATGTTTTGGTTAATTATCTGAAAAGTACAACCAAGCTTTCTTTTGAGTTGGGTTATTATAGTACTTTTGACAAAGAAGTACGTTATTCGAATGCAGTCAGGAGAACAGCTTTCTGCAGACCATAATAGTAAGGCCAGGTATTGTGAGACTTGGAATTTCTCCTAAGTGCTCACGTCAGATGAATTATTTTACTTCTTTGTGAATCAAACTGTGGACTGGTGTTTAAAGCAAAACAGGTGTCATTAGAAAATAGTCTGGTAACAGTTCCCAAAGCACCAAACTAGTGAAAAGTAAGCTTTTTTGCACTAGCACCAATCCGCTAAAGAAAAAAAATACAAGGCAGGGATTCCTTTTAGTCCGGAAATATAATATGCGCACAGGCTTTTAAGCATTTTTAAATTCCCCTTTGATAAAATACTCATTTTGGTGGCTGAAATTAGAGAAACTTCTATAACTATCCCACATCACTACTTTATTTTGTATCCTCGAAACCAGTGGTTTTTACTTTTCAGAATTTCTGGTTAGAAATGTGTGCCTGCATCCAAGTACATAAGTTTTGGAAAGTGCCAATAATAATTATTTAAACTTTTTAATTGAAGTATAACAATGCTGCATAATTCTTAGGTTAAAAGTTCAATGAATGATCTCAAAGTTTTACAACTGTATGAGTGCAGGTGAAACTTTGATTTTTTTCTTTTCTTCCTTTCTCAAATTATCCTGTTAAGTTGCCCAATTTTGAATTGTGGTTGCTTGAGTACACTTCTTAATAGTGTGCTCTTCTAGACAAGAGCTCTTTCATTACCAAGGAAATAGCAGCATCTCTAGTCCAAAAAGTACTCTTTAGACTGTTTTTTTGTTTGTTTGTTTGTTTTAAATTGGAAATGCTTTTCATCACTTTTTCTTGGCAGAAGCCACAGAATGAATTTCCATTTTATTTAGAAAATGGGTTTCTGAGCTCAGCTACATCCTAGGCAAGACTTTCTCTTCACTCCTCCCTCAGGGCTGCACTCATCTGGTTGGGCAGAAGCAGTGTGGCTCTCTGAGAAAGAGACTGCAAATCCCGCTTTTTCCCAGTGAAGATGTGGCTCCACATCCCTCTGACTGGGCCCCGCTTTCCAGACTGGGGTAGAGACTTCCTGTCAGGCCAGTCAGTTTGGGTGATGCACCCGACCAGCTGCCAGAAGGGTGAACCCAACCTAACTCAGACCCAGGATTTCATTAGCACTGGGGGGTGCTCAAAGGATAAGGATGGGGTGGGGGTGGTGCACACCTGGGCTGAGCTGAGTTTCAACTTCTCTGCCAGGGTTTATGTCAGCAAATATTTTGAATGTCTGTTATGTGTTAGTAAGTAGGAGCTGGGATTCAAATACAAGTCTGCCTGACCGCAAAGCCTGGCTCTTTCCACTATACCGCACCATCTACCCAGCAAAGACCAATGAATCTCAGGAAACCCTGCCTAGCTTCAGGACATGGCCCACGTCAACAGAACCCTGACTCCTGGAATTTGCTTTGTGCCCCAACCCACACCTTCTCTTCATTTATCTGTGCCCCTGGAGGCTGAACATGACAGAATGCACAGACCACAACACCCAGGGTCCCTTACCGAAGGCTTCCCACCATTGTTAGACCCTGGGTGCATCACAAGTCTCTACTGGTTCACTAAACCTTACTACCCCTCTGAATGTGTATGTGTCACATCTTCACTAAATCTCCTCACTTGAACCATCTGAGTGAATGCGCGATCATAAGTGATCCAGACAGGGCCAATTCTCTTCTTTGCTGGGTCCTCATTTGTAACTGTGAATCTTGGGACAAGACACTTTTCCCTGAGCCTCACATTGCTCATCTGGAAAGAGCTATGTCCCAGGATTACTGTGAGAATTAAAAAGTATGAAGCATCTAGCACTTACTACCTAGCCCCTAATAAGATGTCAATTTTCTTCTTTTGAAAGGAAATGTTTGTGTTTTTCTGGAATTTTCCTTTTAAATTGTAGTAAAATAAAAAATTTGGGTACTATGAATAGTGAAAATTGCCTGGTCCTCAGTAGAACATTGTCAGTGTTAGGCACCATTTCCAAACATGTAGATTGTCAATAATGTTTATTTGTAAATATAATTTGCTTTTACTAGACAATTTTCAAAGAAAATGGCCAGTTAGGCCAGGGAATTTGTTCCCCAATGATTGTTCAGTTTTGAGGTTTTCTTGTGTAATTTGCAAGGGGTGTCACAGTGTGTGTCCCATGGCCTGACAATCTTGGCAAGTCTTTATGCTATTCAGGAGGTCTGCAAAGCCTGTGAGTTTGGACATCCTGTCAGTGCAAATTGGAGTCAGACCAATGCCTCAGAAGAGGAATGTCTTCTGTTCTTGTTTCTCATTCCAGTTCAGTGTTTTTGTGGTTTCTTTATTAATTTTATGTTTCTGCCCCAACCAGATTCTCTCTAGTCCATTTTTCAGTTCGTGTTCAAAGATAATACTGCTGATCATCCTGTATGGACCCCCATTTTGAAATAAACTAGATTGAACGTGTCTTTCCTAGACTGAATGCAAATCAGCTCATTGATTGCATTTTCTTCCCCAGAAAAGTAACTTTTGAAAAACAGTGGTTCTATCTGGATAACGTCATTGGCCATAGTTATGGAACCACGTTTGAAGTGACCAGCGGAGGAAGCCTTCAGCCCAAGAAGAAGAAGGAAGAGCCTACTTCAGGTACACTACTTTGGATGCATGAGATAGATGGCTCTAGAGCTGGCTAGTCAGAAACCTGTCAACCCCACTTAATTCTGAAGTGCTAGCCCAGACTATCGCTAAAGAAATCTGAACTCATAATCTAAGAACTATAGCTTGGTAGAATGAAGCAAGGTCTCCCTTTGGCTTTGAGACACCTGAATTCTGGCTCCAGCCCATCATTAACTGGCCCTCTGACCTTGGGCCATAAGTCCTTGCCACTTCAGTGTAAGAGCAGTTGCAGAGCATTTCAAAGCCCAGAGGTTAAGTAATAGCTGAGAGGTAGTTAGCATATAGGGTAGAGGATAAGAGCTCTGGCTTTGAGTTCAGCTGACTAGGGTTTAAGTTTTAGCGTCATTACTTGCCTTGTAACCTTGGGCAAGTTATTTGGTTTCTCTAAATCGATATCCTCATCTGTAAAATGGGGCCATAAACAAATTTCATGCCTAAGCTATAGCAAGTGTCCAGCCATATGACATATAGGGAAGTTCTTAGCAGTGCCTTGCCTATAGTAAAGGCCCCATAATTTTAGCCATTGTTATTAATTAAAATTAAATACTTAAGTATTTGTTAAAATAAATGTACTTAGAATATTTTACTAATAAAATAAAAATATGTAAATAATTATTAAAATAATTAAAATATGATTAAAGTTCTTTTGGGTTGTCAAAAAAGTCATGTTGCATTTTTGCATCGAAAAACAGAGATAAAAATGTCATGAATTTTCCAACAACCCAATAGTTCAAACCAGTTAATGAAGTACTTTAACATCCATATTTTTATTAAGCACCAAATCTGTTCCATGCATGATTAGGCACTGTGATTATAACAGTTCATGACATAGATCATCTCATAAACTTTATTTAGCAGTGGGGAACACCAAAAATAATCACATAGACAAGCAAACAGCATGATTTCAGATGGTGATGTGTGCTTTGAAGATGACAAAGCAGGAAGGTGTACTGAATACTAATTTGATGAGGTGACATTTAGCCAGGATGATGAGCTCAGCCCTGAGTGATAGAAAGGCTCCAGCCAATCAGCTCTGTCATAGGAGCATTCGAGGCAGAAGCAGCAGCAAGTGCCTGCAGTGAGACCGTGCTTGGGATGTTTAAGGAACAGGAAGGAGGGCACTGTGGCTGAGTACAGGGGTCAAGAAATGAGGCCAGACCTGCTGGAGCTGCCCAGATGCCTTGAGCACCGAGGATAGAGCCCAGGACCCTCCAGGGATGGGAGCTTGGTCAGGGGTGTGCTCGAATAGCAGAGTGGACGCTTCTGACGACTTTCTGAGGGCCTGCCTCCCGTGGCAAGATGAGGAAGGCCATGTCCTGCGCTGTGGCTTGGCTACACGCTGGGCCCTGATCCTCTCCCAGCACTTTTGGTGTTTGAGCACAGAATAGGGAAGATTCTGCTCTATTGCTGCGGCAGTGCCTGTGGCTGATGTAGAGACGGGAGGGACAGCCATGTCACGTAGAGCTGGGCATTGACTGGTTACGACATTTCCATGCGATTGTCCAGCAAACTTGCATCGGTTGTGCCGGGTTTTACAACTCACTGTTGCCAGTTAGCTGTGATGGACCTGGAGCAAGGTTTACTTTGCTGAGTGTAGTTGGTATTCTAAGGTGCAAGTGAATTTTCTACACATCGTGCACGTGCACTCCTGGGTTTTAGCAGTCATTCACTTCTGTACCCAAACGTGGGCATGTGCGGGCACCCAGTCAGTGTCTGCTGGGCCATACGCTGTGACAAGCAGGCCCTGTGGATCCTGTGACTGTCTGGCGCCTGCATGATGTGCATTTGATAACTCCATTGTCAAATATTCATTTAAGTGCTTCCAGGAAAAACAATTCATGTAATCCAGGCTCTAAATTGTATTTAATATTTAAGGAGTGTGTTTAACACTCAAAGACAAAAATCAGCTTATTTTGCATATAAGAACTGCTTTTTTTAATGCTAATAAATCAAGCACTGCTCATGAAAAAAAGAAAAAGGAAGAAATGAGGCCAGAAAAGGTAGCCAGGAGCCAGATTATATACAACCTTGCAGATCATCTTTAGAATGTATTCTATTTACTACAGGAAGCTGCTGTGTGGATTTTGTGCATCGGAATAAATGAGCCAATCTGCATTTTAAAAAGAGAACTCTGGTGTCCAGGTGGATTGTAAGGGGGCAAGAGTGGGAGCAGGAAGATGAGTTAGAGTCTTCGAGTAGTGGTGGCCGGAAAGGATAGTGGGCTAGGGCAGGAGCAGTGGAACCGGAAGGCCAAATTTGAGTGGCTGATGGGCTGACTGTGGCATGAACTTTAAAAGAAGAAAGATTTTCAAACAATATCAGATCATAAATGTCATAAAGCAATTTCCTTCTTTAGAGACCAAAGAAGCGGGCACTGATAATCGAAATATAGTTGATGATGGGAAATCTCAGAAACTTACTCAAGATGACATAAAAGCTTTAAAGGACAAGGGCATTAAAGGAGAGGTAATATTCAAAGGATATTGTGTTCTGTTTTTGTTTGGTATTTAGGGAATTGCTTGGTTTTTAAAGCAGACTTGACCTAAGGTAAATTGTAAAAATACTTTATACTTCTTTTAGAATTAGATTGAAATGTATGTGCAATTCAGCATATGAAAAATTTAATGTCTTATATGCAGGGATATAAGTGAATGACATTACTGATATTGATAGCAAAGGACAATTTAATAACTTAGTGCATCTCAGAATTTCACTTTGTTTTTCTCAGTAATGTTTTCAGCCAGGGTCTTCAAGAATGAGAGGTTCCTGTACCTCTCTTCTTTCTTTATTGTATATCTCTGTTCTTTCATTTTGGTTTAAATGGAGCTATAAAGCACTTGCATTTGAATACAAATTCTAGATAGAATAAAAAAAAAATACAGAGTTTACCCACTTGGACTTCTGTGGAAAAGGGACTGGAGAATCAGACCTTTGGCTACATTCCGGGGTAAGAAACCTTGAAGTGATCTGTTCTGTGAAAACATAGTTTCAGGAAATCTGCCTGCTCCTTTTCTTATAGGAAATAGTTCAGCAGTTGATTGAAAATAGTACAACATTCCGAGACAAGACAGAATTTGCTCAAGATAAATATATAAAAAAGAAGAAAAAGAAGTAAGTAGTAACTGTTGGGAAAGGATGGAAACAAATCTTTTTGTAGATTTGTAAAATATAGTATTAAAAATAAAGTATTTTTAAACTGTTTTTTAAAAATTGGTGTTCGTTTTTTTCTTCCCTCAGATATGAAGCCATCGTTACTATTGTGAAACCATCCACCCGCATCCTTTCAATTATGTATTATGCCAGAGAACCTGGAAAAATTAAGTACGCTTTGTTTCCTTTTAAAAGTATAGTTGGGGGAAAATATAGCTTAAGAAAATTATGATTTTAAGTAAAATGAAAAACTTACAGCGCTTTCCTTTGGGCATGTCAACAGCACTTATCTCCTCAGATGAGAAGCAAGTATGGATGTTTAAAAAACAAAAGCATACAGTAGTCCTTCCTTATCCACAAGAGATACATTGCAAGGCCCTCAGTAGATGCCTGAAACCACAGATAGGACTGATCCCTATATAGACTATGTTTTTTCCTGTACATACATACCTATGATAAAGGTTAATTTATAAATTAGGCATAGTAAAAGATTAACAAAAAATAATAAAATAGAACAATTATAACAATATACTGTAATAAAAGTTATGTAAAAGTGGTCAAAAAACAACTTGCTAACCTACATAAAGTACCCCCCTCCACATAAATTGTAAGTCCTTTTTACGACTGCCTCCAAAGCAATCAATAATCTTATCAACATACTTTTTATGAAACAAACTAAACTTGAAAAATGACGATTAAAGTAATAGGCTTTTCCTAACTACAAGTGAATGAATCATTCTTTCTTCCTCAGCCACATGAGATATGATACACTAGCCCAGATGTTGACATTGGGAAATATTCGTGCTGGCAATAAAATGATTGTAATGGAAACATGTGCGGGCCTGGTGCTGGGTGCAATGATGGAACGAATGGGAGGTAAGATTTAACATTTTCAAGTTCCTGAAAACCCCACCATGATTTGAGTAGAGGGGGTCTAAAAAAATTCAAACTCATAGCAAGTGAAGTTGAGTTACTATGAGGTTAATGAAATGACATGGGTTGGCCACCGGTGCAGTCCCCTGGGACCTTTCTGCACAGTCCCCATCTTCCAGCCTGCATTGCATTGGCATCCCCGGATGGCAGTTGTCCTTTCTAGCTTCACTCCCAGTGGGGATGGTTCTGAAGCCTGTGGCTGGCCAGGACCACCAAGACAATGATTTCAGTCAACTCTGGATAGCTGTTGCTCATGTTACTGGCCTGAATTGAGTGGGAAGAGTACAACACAGCCTGATTTGCCTGCCCTTTCTCCGTCCCCTTACAACAGCGGTTCTCAACCTTCCTAATGCCGCGACCCCTTAATACCAGTTCCTCATGTTGTGGTGACCCCCAACCATAAAATTATTTTCGTTGCTACTCTATAACTGTAATTTTGCTACTGTTATGAATCGTAATGTAAATATCTTTTTGTTTTCCGATGGTCTTAGGCGACCCCTGTGAAAGGGTCGTTTGACCCCCAAAGGGGTCGCAACCCACAGGTTGAGAACCGCTACCTTAGAAGATAAGAACCTTTAACTGCCCTGTTTTAGGACTGGACGGGATGTAGCTGAGCGCCAATCACCAATCAGGCGACATCCAAATTTGTGTGATCACAGGGTTTTACTGTAATGTCAAGTGGGGGTTAGCTTCTTTAAGACTTCCTGTGTCTCTTTTGGAATTATATTACATCATTGGGAATATTCACAGACTCCAGACTGACCCCCAGAGGAGCTGCATCCCCCTTCAAACTCCACACAGAGTAGACACACCTTCAGTCTTCTTACTGTGGAGGATCTGGAGGGTTTGTATAGTCTCAAGTCACCTTCATTAGGAGATGTTCGTTTCTTTTATCCAGGTTTTGGCTCCATTATTCAGCTGTACCCTGGAGGTGGACCAGTTCGGGCAGCCACAACCTGTTTTGGATTTCCCAAATCTTTCCTCAGTGGTCTTTATGAATTCCCCCTCAACAAAGTGGACAGTCTTCTAAATGGAACATTTTCTGCCGAGATGTTATCTTCAGAGCCAAAAGACAATGCTTCGGTTGAAGAAACTAATGGCACCCTGGAGGAAAGACAGACTTCAGAACAAGAGAACGAAAACAGCATAGCGGAAGCTCCAGTGAGCTATCACCCAAAAAATCAAGAAACAATGGAAATTGTCTCTCAAGATCAAGACTATAAGGAGGCTAAAGAGAGAGGAAGCAAAAAGGATTATGTAAGAATGTTAAAGAGTCCCCACTGCCCTCATAATATTCCCCTCAGGACCTCAGTTAATTTCATTTAAACACTGAGATTGGATTTGGCTTTGGAACATCAGTTCCCAAAAAATAATAAATATCAAACCAGATGGAGAAAGAGTGTGTGGGGATGTGGGGGAAGTGCACCCACCTTTGTGATATTATCTTTGGGATGAAGCTTAAGGGTACAAGAAGCATTGCATGTAGGTAGCTTCACGATGGCTTTGTAACTTGGGCTTTCTTGTGTGTTTTCAACTTCCTTATAGATGACCTCCTTCTGTTGCTTTAGTCCAAGCTGATAAATATTGTTGAAATGTTTTGACAGACCAGGATTCCCATAAGCCTGACTGAATGACCTCAGTATGTTGGTACTTATTTTTCTTCTTCAAGATTCAGGAAAAGCAGAGGAGACAAGAAGAGCAAAGGAAAAGACAACTAGAAGCAGCTGCTCTGCTGAGTGAAAGAAACGCAGATGGGTGCGTTGATGATAATGCAGGAGACACCTTGGTGCTCGTGGGCTCTGCTTCAAACAGACTAGCGTTCTCTGCTTGTCTGCTTTGATAACGGTGGGAGCAGAGATGATGATTTTGTCTTGGGGTTTTAAAGAAAGGAGGCTGCGTCTGGTGGAGGTGGGAAATTGTGCTGGTTTCAGAGTTTTAAAATAAATTTGAAATTTCTCCAATGAGGGTGCATCAGATGCAGCTGTATAGTCCTACTTGGTGTAGGTGGTGGGGCATTCAAATGGATGTGATACCGGCTAGCGGGAGGGCTAGGAAATCTGACATGGAGAGAGATTCAGATACCCACAAAGCCAGTATCACAATGTTGGGATTTGTTTCCATGTGATTTGTTTTTTTTAATCAAGAATGTTAATTGCTACTTATGGTTGCTAAGCACCGTGAGAGCTTATAATCCAATTTGTGTTTACTAGAAAGCAATAGCTCATGATTTTATTGTTTAGAATTTCTGGAATGTTCTATTTAAAATTCTTCCTTGTGTGAGTCCTGCAAATAAATACACGGTCATTTTAAATGCATTTTAAAACCTATACTCCATTTTGGGCACATAGAGAAATAATATGGCCAACATTTTTCTTGCAGTTTAATTATAGCTAGTCGTTTTCATCCCACTCCACTGCTGCTTTCTCTGCTGGGTTTCGTGGCCCCTTCCAGGCCGTTCGTGGTCTACTGTCAGTATAAAGAGGTAAGAGTGAAACAAATGGATGGGAATTCTTGCATCCGAATGTTGATTCTCATATTGTGGCCCCAGAAGTAATTCTTTAAAGCACTCTGTTTATGCCTTCAGCCCCTGTTGGAATGCTACACAAAACTGCGGGAAAGAGGCGGAGTCATCAACCTCAGGGTGTCGGAAACCTGGCTCAGAAATTACCAGGTATGTGTTCTTACAGCCAGACCCAGGAGCTGCTCTCCTGGGCAGCTGGCTCCTTGCGGTAGTGCCGGGATGTGTTAAAAGCAGACATCGCCGTTTGTGTCTACAAAGATGAAACAGTCTCACACCTGTAACTCAGAAAGTGCCCTGACCTTTCCTCACCCCCTTTTCTCATGTCAGGATCTATGACTCTGTAACTCCAGTCCAGAGACGTTTAAAATGCAAACAATTGTGGTTGTGTTCACCCAAGGCTTCAAGATCACTGTGGAGGGAATAACTGATCATGGCAAAATCCCCAAGCTTAGAGAGTGACCCTTTCCTCTCTGCTAGGCTGTCTTTGCAGCAAGTTTTCAGGACTATTTGGTGTGTGTTCCATGTCAGTTCAGGACCTTTGGAAAGCATATGTCAAGATGGAATTAGTATAAGAGATTTATCAGGGCAAATGCATTTGGAAAATAAGGGGGAGGGAGCAGGATTAGGCAGAGAGAGCCATCAGACCATGATGTGGGTCTGCTGCCTATGAAGGGGGAAGAGAGAAGAGGGATGGCAGATGGCGGGGAGGGCCTGCAGTGCTGCTCTGAGGATGGGGGGAGCCCCAGGGCAAAGATTGCCCCTTAAAGGAGCCCTGTGTTGGGCAGAAATGGTGCAGTCCTGGTACCCATGCGCAGTTATCAACTTGGAGCAGCCCATGGCCTCCCTGGGAGTGAATGCTACAGCAGATCCCAAAGGAGCAGCTACCAGAGGCTTTCTGCTGCTTGAACTCCTCGCCGCCAGTTTCATCTTGACGAGATCTGAGGGAGCACCTCCATGGTTGCCACAGGCCCTGCCCTGCTGCTCGGATCTTACTTAATACAGGACACTCTAGAGCCCTGGACGACCCTGCCTTTCATGGCAGTCATCTTGTTTAGCTATGGTAACAGGAAAGAAGTCTTGTCAGTCAGCAGGACATTAGGATAGGGAGGCTCTGGGTGTATGTTCAGTAGCTCCATCTCCATGGACCCACGCTCCACTGTTTGCCACGAAACATCCTGGAGCCAAGAGGAAGAAAGCTACGCACAGGCCCAGAGCTCTACACAAACCATGTGCCCATTTGCCACCAGAAACTTGCTTCAGGTTTAAGAGAAACAGCTTCAGTTTTATTTTTCAAAAGAAAATCACTTAAACCAATTTCTATACTCTTATATGAACTGTCGCGTGAAGGAAGGAGCTCCTTAGAAATTGGTTCATTTCAATCTTCAAGAGAATCTGTCATTGTAATTCTGATTCTGATTTCTAGTGTGTCTATTGTTAGCATATACTTTACCTGCTTAGGAAAACATGAGTGTCTGTCTTTCTGTCTTGATTAGGTTTTGCCAGATCGAAGTCATCCCAAGCTACTGATGAGCGGAGGTGGGGGGTACCTTCTCTCAGGCTTCACCGTTACCATGGACAACCTTAAAGAAGACCCCAGCCTCAACTCCAACTTGAGCACTTTAGAATTACACAAGACTGAAGAGCCAGCAGCCAAAAAACGGAAATGCCCAGAGTCTGACTCTTAACCTTTTCAAAAGTTGCTTTGATTTTTTGCTCTCAGGCATGATACAGTTAGTAATTAAACTTTAAATGCCATTACTAATTGTTTTTCATATCCTAAGAATAAGATTGTGTCTATACACCTGTTCTTGGGAAAGACAAGGAAGCTTTTTGTTCACCTCTGACCAGATGGGTTTGCCCTGTCAAAACCTCAAGCCAAAACACCCAAGCCTGGAGTACGCAGTGGACTGATATATGGCCAATTCTGTTTATTTTACAAAAATTCTTTAAGTACTTGTAGTACTCTGTGCAAATATTTTGAGAATTTAGACATCCTAAAAATATATTTATACCAGACTTTGTTTATATGTTAAGCTAAATGGAATGACACAACATAGCTAAAACTTGGTGGGTACTGAAAGGAAGGAATTGGTGGAGGAACTCTCCTCTGTCCTTTCCACTCTCTTCAACCTAAGCAATACAGATGTGTGAGATTTACAGTACCAAAAATGTCGACCCTGTTCCCTGCAGTGGAAGAAACTTGTTTAAAATGCTAGATTTTATTATTTTAATAGTTGACAACCTAAAAAAGTTTTTGAGTATTTATTTTACAGCTGCTTTTGTCGATAGAAAGTGTAGTAGGGAACTTTTTTGCATTAATTTACGAATCCCCTCCATCTTTGTTCCAAATAATGTAACTAGAATTTTTGTGTACTATCCAATTAAAGGAAACAAATGGTTTTTCCCCCCCTAGAGACTTACGGAGATAGGTAGATATATATACACATATATATGTACAGTAAGTCCTCAATGTCGTCATTAAGGTTCTGTGACTTTAAGCAAAAACGACATAACAAAAGCAATTTTACCATAGGCTATTTCATATAAACAAGAGTTAAAGTTCCTATGGCATTTCATCAACATTATGGTGAAATGACATTAAACAAAATGATTTCATTCGAGGACCTGCTGTATATGCATGTTGGTATATATACACACATATATATTTATACACATGCACGTGGAGACAGAATGCACAATCTCCATGAACTATGATAAAGTTTAGTGCAGGGCTTAGACTGGTTCTCATTGCATTAGTGTCACTCCTTGTCAAATGTATTTTAAAGTGCCTTTTTTTGGTGATTATTAATGCTGGTTTGTTGAGCTCTCGCATGATTAGGTGGTTAGCCTTTCTAAGCACTGAAAAAAATAAAATTGTTTGGTCATTTGCTGCAACCAGAAGTGTTTAGAGTGAGCCAAGGCTCTCGTCCGTTTGAGCGTCAGCCTTGCTCACTAAACATGCTCATCATGTGTGTTGTTTTCGTCCTTATAGAATAGATGCAGATCACCCAGCAAGGAGCATCTCAGAAAAAAAGAAACTGCTTTTTCCTGATAGCATGTGCTATTCTGATACTGGCCAGTGTGATTACCAGCAAGTACAGTTTTGATTCCTTTTTCTTAAAACAATTGCTTTTAAAGAATAAAAGTGTTTCCTATTATGATCTGTCTGACTGACAATGATGGCAACAGTGATGCCACATTCACTGGCTTTCAGTTGATTGTGACATGTGGTGTGTGTCAGAAAACATGCTTTGATTGACACCTCACTGAACACATCCTTGCAAACAGTCATCACCCACATACAACCAGTCGTATTTGGTCAAGGGGAGCACAATACAGACTGGATTCAGTGGTGGCTGGCCTCCACTGGTCACTGTGTTAGAACCGTCTCCTATTTGGGACTCAACCAGTTTCCAGTCCCATCTCATTCCATTCAGTCTGGGGGTCTGCACTACTGAGGCCCTGTGTGCCCATGTAGCTGTCCCTGGAGTTGACTCATGGACTCATCTCACGCACCAGTAGCAAAAGTCAATGATTTTTCCCTCATGCATATAATTTAATTCCACCTTTGAGTGCTACGGATTTAGTGTGCACAGGGATCCCCTGGACTTATTAAGCACAAATGGTTGGGCCCCCTACCCCAAAGTTTTTGACTCAGTAGGTCTGGAATGGAGCATTTCTGACAAGTTCCCAGGTGATGCTGGCTCTTCTGGCCCAGGAACCACTCCTTGAGAAACACCTGTTTGTATAACCACATCGTGAGTGTAGCTAAATACACAATGTCTGCCTTGTTCATAAAGTAGACATCCACCTTTGGAGCAGATGAGTGGATGTTCTATGACTTCTGGACATCCGTCCACCAGGATAGTTATGTGAGATGCACTTTAATGAGTGCCAATCAAAAAGTAAGGACAATCACTTTGTAAAGTCCATGTTATTTCTTCATTGGATTAGGGTATTGAAAATGCACAGAAGTGCCAATTAGAGAACTTTTTATCTCAGAGGTATACTAAAATTGGGTGAAGCAAGTGTTTTTTTTAGCTTTATTAAGTTATAATTGACACAAAATATTGTGTAAGTTTAAGGTGAACGTGTGTTGATTTAATACACTTATATGTTGCAAAACCATCACCACGATAGCATTAGCTAAGACCTCCATCCCATCACATAATTACCATTTCTTTTTTGTGGTGAGAACTTTTAAGATTTCCTCTTAGTAACTCAAATACATGATACAGTATTGTTAACTATAGCTACCATGCTGTACATTAGGTCCCCTGAACTTATTCATAACTGGAAGTTTATATCCTTTGACCAACGTCTTCCCATGCCCCTTCCCCCACACCCTTCCCACTCTCCCCCACCCCAGCCTCTGGCAACCACAATATTGTGACATCACATAGTACTTGTCTTTCTCTCTGGCTTATTTTAGTTAGCGTAATGTGCCTTCAGGATCCATCCATGTTGTCACAAATGACAGGATTTCCCTTTCTCATAACTGAATAATACTCCTTTGTATATTTATATCACACCTTTATCCATCCATTGATGGACACCTTAGTTGTTTCTATATTTTGGCTATTGTGAATAATGCTGCAATGAACATGGAAATGTAGATATCTCTTTGAGGTATTGATTTCATTTCTTTCAGATGTATATCCACATACAAAAACTCTACATTTTTATGCTCCTTCCTACCTTTTATCCTTTTGATGTCACAATTTACATCTCATGTTGTGTATTAACAAATTATTGTAGTTACAGTTATTTTTAATACTTTTGTCTTAACCTTTATATTAGAATTATAAATGACTTACCTCCAATCATTACAATATTAGAATATTCTGAATTTATAGATTTGCCTTTATCAGGTGGTTTTATACTTGTCATATGTCTTTTTATTTTCTTTTAAAGATTTTATTTGGGAATTGGGGGAGGGAACAGTGTTGGGGAAGGGGAACAGACAAGTTGCTGTCCTTTTGTTCTTCAGTCTAGTTGTGGAGGACGTCGCTTCACTGGCCCAAGTTGGCACCATCATTGCACTCTTCCCGGGCGAGGCAGATCAGTCGCCAGCCACTGGACGGCCTCTCACGGCGGCTTTTGGCAGCTCACGCCAGCTGCTGGCCACTCACAGTAGTTTATGGCAGCCCACTGCAGCCCCACTGCAGCCTACACCGTCACCGGGGACTCACAGCAGCCCAGCTCCAGGTCAAGCTATTGTTCACCATCTTAGCTGTAGAGGGCGCAGAATCACTGGCCCATGTGGGATCCGAACCGGCAGCCCTGCTGCTAAGTGCTCGCGCTCCAAAGCCAACTCTTAACCAACGAGCCACTCGGCTGGCCGCTGTCTTTATTTTTTTTTTCCCCAGGACATGGGCTCATGTCCTAGTTCTTTTTCTTTTTTCTTTTTTTTATATTAGTTCCAGGTTTATAAAACAACATAATGATTAGACATTTACACCCCTCACAAAGTGATAACCCCCCTCCCCCCAAGTCTACTACCCCTCTGACACCCTATAAAGCTCTGTTACCATAAAGCTGTAGACTATTGGGTCATCGGGGAAGTCATGACGTATTTTTCTGTTTTTCAATGCAAAAATGCATCATGACTTTCTCGACCCAATATATCTTTCATATGTTTTCATGTTACTAATTAGTTAATTAGTAGCTTTCATTTCAGCTTGAAGAACAGCCTTTAACATTTGTAAGGCCAGTCTAGTGGTGATGAACTTCTAAAAGCTTTTGTTTGTATGGAAAACTCGCCTTCAATTCTGAAAAGCAACATGCCAAGTAGAGTATTCTTGGTTGGAAGTTTTTTGCCTTCAACACTTTGAATATACCATCCCACTTCTTTCTGTTGCAAAGTTTTTGCTGAAAAATCCCCTAGTAGTCATATGGGGGTTCTCTTGTAGTTAACAAGTTGCTTTTTTCTTGCTGCTTTTAAGAATTTCTCCTTGTCCTTAACTCTTAACAATTTAATTATAATGTGTCTTGGTATATGTTCATCTTATTTGGCACTCTCTGGATTTCTTGGATCTGAATATCTGTTTCTTCCTCGGGGTAGTTAAGTTTTCAACCATTATTTCTTTGAATAAGCTTTCTGCGCCTTTCTCTTCTCCTTCTGGGACTCCTATAATATGTATATTAGTCCACTTGGTGGTGTCTCATAAGTCCTTTAAGTCCTATCTTCACCCTTTTTCATTCTTTTTGCTTTTGCTTTCTCTGATTGGGTGAACTTCAATGCCCTGTTTTTGAGTTTGCTGATCCTTTTTTCTGTTTGATCTACTCTGCTGTTGAAGTTTTCATTCAGTTGTTGTATTATTTAGCTCTATGATTTCTATTTGATACTTTAGGTTTTGTATTTCTGTTAAAATCCTTACTTTGTTTATGCATTGCTCTCCTGACCTTGGAGAGCACTTTTGTGACTATTATTTTGAACTATCAGGCAAATCACTTTTCTTTGTTTTAGTAAGATCTGTTTCTGGAGATTTATTGTGTTGTTTGTTTGGAACATATTCCTTTATTTCTTCATTTTCCTTCATTCTGTATGTTGGTTCCTGCAAAATAGGTGTTTTGGGAGCCCATCCCTCAAGTGGGAGTCTTAAATGTTGGGGTACTATATGTATTTGGGGTCCAAATCCTTTTCTCCTCAGGGAGAAGCTGGGAGTTGGGGGTTTCCTCTCAACTGTTTGGCACTGTGCCCAGGGTGGTGTTTATGCCAAGAGTGTGTCTCAGCCTTTCCTACCCACTTCAATATGGGCATTTTCTCATTCATTTGATGTGTAGGAGTCAGTTTCTGGATTTCTCTCAGAATGAATTATTCAATGTATAACTGTACACTTGGTGCATCCATGGGAGGAGAGAAGTTTAGGAACTCCCCTACCCCATGATGCCATCTTGGCTCCCTTTCTCATATGAAGTAAATCTTAATGAGCAATCATTCATTTATTGGTTGCTTATGGAAAAGCCAAAAAAATATATTCTTTTTTTAATATATACAAAATTTTGAAAATGATGAGGGTGCTTGCATTTTGTTTTAAAGCATTGGTTGTAAATATTGCAAGAGCAACACTAAATACTAAAAAGCATTTCCTAAAAATCTGATCATTAAGATTCATGTGGCTCTATGTGTTCCTGATTTTGGAATGTACACATATTTCAGTGTAGTGCTAGAAAGGAACCGTGCATATATAATATCTTTACTTGAAATATAATGTTGCCTCTAGGTTAGTATTAATGTTCATAGAACAAATAACAGATTTTTTATAAATTTACCTATGTAGCTCAGATCAGATGGCAAGAAATGTGAGTCCCTGAATAGATACTTAAAGAACAACTGACAAGTTGTTAATTACCTCCCCCCGCCATTAATATTTATTAGACACTCACTGCACTGCTCTTTGGCCCTTTGTGAGAAAGGGCAAAAATCCCTGAAACATAGGAAAGTAATATCATATAACCTTTCTTCTTTTTTTTTTTTTTTTTTTTTTTTGCCTCTTTTACAGGTCCATTAAAATCTGGGCTTTTGGCGTTTAGCTAAGATATGAAACCAAGACTGGAAAGATTTTGACATTTCAATTTCACATTGACAGGAAAGTAACAAGGTGCTAAAGAAATTTTCTTTCAAAATGTGAGCGGGCTCAATCTGTTTTCGTGTTATCATTCTAAACCAACAAACTTTAAAAAGTAGAGAAATTAAGCAGAGGGTGGAGGAAAGGAGAGCAGTACTCCTTTGTCTTTTGGGAGTACTTTCCACAAATTGGTGGATAAAGCGGTCTCTCACAATTCTTTCCATTGCCTGTGCATGACACAAAGTAGCTAAAGCCATATAGTGACAGACTCAAGGAAGAAAGGAGGCATTATAAGAAAGAATATGATTGATTTAAATCAGGGGTCAGCAAGCTACAGCCCACAGGCCCCATCTGGCTCACTGTCACTTTTTTGTATGGCCTGCAAGATAAATATAGTTTTATGTTTTTAAATGGTTGGGGGGGGGAAGCAAAAGAAGAATAGTTTTGTGACATGTGAAAATTACAATGCATGCAAATTGCAGTGCCCATAAGTGAAGTTTTATTGGAACACAGCCATGCTAATTTGTTTACGGATTTGTCCATGGCTGCTTTCAATCTATGGCAGAGTTGAATAGTTGTGACAGAGACCTTATGGCCCTTAAAGCCTAAACTATGTGCTATCTGGCCCTTTAAGAAAAGTATGCTGACCATGGCTTTAACTGAAGTACTAAGAGGAATTGTAGGGTGATTGGAACAGGACAGCAGCACTTAGGAGCTACCTCAGCGGTGAGCTGGCTGAAGCCAGCAGCAACGAAAGATGTGATGTGGTTCCTTCTTGGTCCTCTAGACCTGCTGGCAGCATCGGAAACAGGTGACCCCTCTCCTTGTGACAGCTTTCTTCACCTGGCTTCTAGGACATCACTCTCCTGGCTTCCCTTCTATCTGTTGGCCTTTATCCCTACATGCCTGTTGCTGGTTCCTTTTCATCTCTGAGATGACTGTTTAGAAAATCACTGGCATGCCCCACGGCTCAGCAATTGCACCTCTTCCCTTTTTTGTCTAGCTCACTCCCTAGGCGTAAGATGTTTGAGGGATTTGGGAAATGACCAAAGAAAAAGATACGACCATGAGGTGGCAGTAGCACACACATGCTTTATTGTGTAAAGGGTGACGCTAACAGGTTTGGAGGGGGTATGTCCCTCACAGCAAGAATCTGTCCAGAAGCTACAGTCATGAAATGGGGGTTGCTACTCAGAAGGGGAGGGGGACAAGGGAACTCCCAGGGAGAGGGGAATTGGACAGATACCTTTTGTGTCTGGGGGATGTCACTCAGCAGTGTGGCAGGGAGTTGCTGGGTCTGAGAGCCCTGAGGGGCAAAAGTCTTATAACTCACAGGGCTTGGGGTCTTATAATAACCAGACTCTTATCTTATCAACAGCCAGCAAATGCTGGGTGGGGTTTGGCAGAGGTATGTGAAGTAGGTGGACACTAAATGTCTAAACATTTGCTTATTTGGGTGATGTTTAAAACAAAAGGGTGTGTAAAATTTGTGTGTGGCACTGGCAGGCTTTTGAGCTAACTGTTCTCATCCTACAGTGAAGAAATAACCAACCTAGAGGCCAAAGCACAGAGATCATCTTTGGCTCATTTATATAATACGAGGTGATCTCACCCAGTTTTAAGGCTTTTTTTTTTTTTTAAAGATTTTTATTGGGGAATTGAGGGGAGGGGAACAGACAAGTTGCTGTCCTTTTGTTCTTCAGTCTAGTTGTGGAAGACGTTGCTTCACTGGCCCAAGTTGGCACCATCATTGCGCTCTTCCCGGGGGAGGCAGATCAGTCGCCGGCTTCTGGACGGCCGCTCACACTGGCTGCTGGCTACACACAGTAGCCCATGGCAACCCACCTGCCAATGCCGGCGACTCACGGCAGCCCAGCTCCAGGTTGAGCTGTTGTTCAGCATCTTAGCTGTAGAGGGCAGTGTCACTGGCCCTCATATGTGGGATCCGAACCAGGGCCCTCTGGCGTCCCAAGCCAGCTCTTAACCTATGCGTCACTCAGCCGGCCCATTAAGGCTTTAAATACCATCTCTACAATGATGACTCCCACATTATGTCTTGAGCACAGACCTTTCCTTGAGCTCCAGGTCCATACTCAACTCAACGCTTCCATTTGGTGTCTAGCCACATCTCAAGCTTAACATATCCCAACCTGAGATCCCAGTATCTCCCCAATCCAAGGCAGTCCTTCCTACAGCCTTCCACTGCTCTGTTCTTCCCAGTTGCTCAGACCTAAAGCCTTGGTATCATCCTTGACGCCTCTCTTTCCCTCACCAAATCCATCAGCATTACCTGTCGTGTCTCTAAAATAGATCCAGAGTTTGACTACTTCTCCCTGCCCCCAGTGCCACCACCCTGGCCCAAGTCATCACAATGACCCAATGACCAGCCAGGGTTTTTGCAGTGGCCTCTTTTCTGGCTTCTGCATTTCTGCCCTCACTTCCCCTACAGCCTTTTCTCAACCCATCAGCCAGTGTTTGTGTCACATAAAGCAAATCTTGTCAATCTTCTGCTAAGAACTCTCCAATTGCAAAAGCACAAACCATTAAGCAGGACCTAGAAAGCCCCGTGGGATCTGGCCCCTGCCACCTCTCTTACCTCACATCCTACGACTGTCCCCCATGCTGGCTTCCTTGCTCTTCTTCAAATGTGCCAACCACATTCCTGTCTCAGGGTCTTTGCACCTACTGTTCCCTGTGCCTCTGTCCTTCCCTCCAGGTGTCCACATGGCTCACACCCTCACTTCCTTAGGTCTCCACTTTCTCAGTGAGGCCTGTTATGTGTCCAAGTGTCTAGTTCCCGAGCTATAGAATAGTAATTATTGCAGTTAGCTAGTTATTTTAGCACCTGGAATCTCCCAATTATACTGTATGTTAAATGGTATGTTGTGTATTTTCACTTTGTAATGATAGAACCCTTTCTCACCTCCTGTCCCATCACCTGATAAAATATTAGAGACTGTGATAATTACAATACTCAAATTAAAAATTCTCTAAAATAACTACAGGTGACAGCATTTGCAGATGGTTTGGTGAGGGTCCATTTGTTACTCATTGAATTAAATACCTAGGACAGCTGCAACAACTTACCACAAACTGAGTGCTTAAAACAACAGAAATTTATTTTCTCACAGTTCTAGAGTCAGAAATCCCAAATCAAGGTGTCAGCTGGGCCATTCTCCCCCTGACCGTTCTAGGGGAGAATCTTTGCTTGCCTCTTCCAGCTTCTGGTGACCCCAGGCATTTCTTGACTGGTGACAGCATAACTCCAATCTCTGCCACCATCTTCACGTGGCTGTCTTCCCTCTGTGTCTCTGTGTTCACCTGGCTTTCTCCACTGTGTATGTCCATATCCATTTCTTCTTATAAGGACACTGGTCATATTGGATATGGTTCAACCCTAAAGACCTTGTCATACCTTGTTTGCATCTATTTTCAAATAAATGAAACCCTATTTTCAAATAAGGTTGCATTCACAGGTGCAAGGGGTCAGGACTTCAACATGTCATTTTGGGGCACACATTTCAACCTATAACACCCATTATAAGCCTTTCAGGACTACTTGGTGTTTTTACCATCAATACATATTATTTTAATTAAAAGAGGAAAAAATGGTGGCCCCAAATGGGCCTTGACTTCTTGAAGAAATGGTGGCATACCCAAACATCCTAGCTGCCCTCTGATGAGCACCACGGGAAAGGTGAGATTTGCTTAGATGTCTCCTGCATCCTTGAAAGGTCAGCCATGCCTGCACATTCGCCTGCCCTGAAGTGTTTGCAAGCTAAATTGAAAGGATGTGCCAGAGTGCAGGACAAGGAAGTGGGCCAGGAGCAAGCTGTGTGAACTATCTCCAAGCTTGGGCACCATGCAGTGCTGTGCTCCATCTGCCAGCAGCTTCTCCTCAGAAGCAGTGCCTGCTCTGTGTGTGTGTGTGTGTGTGTGTGTGTGTGTGTGTGTGTGTGTGTGTGTGTGTGTGTGTGTGTGT
>NW_017731439.1:1946156-1980306 GCF_001890085.2 Hipposideros armiger | reverse complement strand
AGCTCCAGGTTGAGCTGTTGTTCAGCATCTTAGCTGTGGAGGGCAGTGTCACTGGCCCTCATATGTGGGATCCGAACCGGGGCCCTCTGGCATCCCAAGCAAATTGTTAACCATCGCGCCACTCGGCTGGCCCTGAATTTTTGTCCCCAGAAAAATATACGCTGAAGTCCGAACTCCTAGTACATAAAAAATGTGACCTTATTTGGAAATAGGATGGATTGACGCAGATTAATTAGTTAAGATGAGGTCTTACTGAAGTCGGGTGGGCCCTTAATCCAATATAACTGGTGTCCTTATACAAAGAACATCATGTGAACAGACAGAGACTCATAGGGAAAGGATGGCCATGTGACCATGGAGGCAGAGATTGGAATTGTGCTGTCACATGCCGAGGAAGGCCTGGCGCCACCAGAAGCCGGAAGAGGCAAGGAAGGATCTTCCGCTACAGGCTTTAGAGGGAGCATAGCCCCATCAACACCTTAATTTTGGACTTCCGGCCTCCAGAAATGTGAGAGAGTAAATTTCTGTTGTTTTTAAGCAACTCTGTTGGTGGTACTTCGTTATGGCGGCTCTAGGGAAAAAGCACAATATTTATATACCAACACTATGCACCATGAGGACTGCCCCAGCAACCATGATGCCCCCAGCAACTTCTCATGTGCCTTTGCAAACATCCCAGCATGATCTTATGGCCAGAGAAAAGAGACCCCATGCAGAGAGATAATAAGAAGGCTTCCAGAAGCATGTGCCCGGGGTTTAGAACAACTTGCTGTCAATTTATAGCAATGATTGGCTTTCTCTCCATGTGATAAAGCTGAAACTCTCCTGGAAAAGTAAGTCACTGAAAGTAAATCTGAAAAGAATCTGGTTAAGAATCAGGTAATTCTTGACTTTGTCAAGGGTAGGAGAACCAGGCCTTCCTGGATGAATAAAAGCCTTACGTGATCCCCAGACTTATTTTTGCCACCTCCCAGAGAATAACAGCTCTTTACCTGAACTGTCAGAACAGTAGAAATCAACCAAGTAGCAGCCACCATCAACGAGGAATGAAAAGACAGGTCAAAGGAGAGAGTAAGGGAAACTGTCCAACTGTCTTACTCTAAGAAGCTGCGAGCATTTTAATGGCAGCAGCCAACACTTCCTGCACCATTGCCACATGCCAGGCACGTACTCCAAGTTTTTTGCATAAACTCCTATCATCCTCATAACAACCCAGTGAGACAGACAGCCTTATTTTACAGATGAACCTGAGGTCCAGAGAGGGAAAGTAGCTTGTCCAAAGTAACACAGCTGCTTGGTAACAGTCACAGCCTTGTCTCCTTACAGAGTAAAAATCAGACAGGCCCTGAGGGTCCAGGCATCTGTCTGGACCAGCCCAGATGTTGTGATTCCTGGTCCAGAGTTCTTCCCATTAGCCAGGCTTTCTCCTCGGCCCTGAAAACTGACCCTTGGCCAGCTACTCCCAGAGCTCTCCAGATAACAGGATTTCAAAAGTAATATCTTAGGCTCATTTTTTGAAACAGTTTCTTTAAGCCTATTTAATCTTTCTCCAGGCTGGAGGAGCAGATGTCTTTTCCTGATCTTTTTCTATTTATATCCTTCAAAGGTTTGCTTTTTTTTCCTACTCTGCATCCAAAGATCAATAAATCCTAATGCTGTCTTTTAGAATTTAAAGAATGGGTTTGAAAATTTATTCTCCTCTCTATTAGCCCAAAGGAAGCTGAGGACATGAAGCTTTTGGCCTCAGGTGAATCTTTTATTATTTAAATGGAAACAGACATATTTTTTCAAGGATGGCAGCACAGTCATTGTCACAAGCATGGTAATATATCGATTTTGCGAGAAAGAATATGCTACAAGTCATGCTATTCTTATTTTCAATAGCATTCTGGCAAAAATTAAAGACATTTCCAATTGTGTCAAGCACTTAATAAATAGTAAATTCTACTTTCTGCCTTTGGGTAAATAAATGATGTCTTTCAGTGAAGTGGTGGAAATGTGAGGGGTGCTTCTTAAAATGGCCCTTGGCTCCAATGACCATCAGCCCCTTCGGTTACCACTGAACTTCTGAGCTATTTTCTGTAGTTCCAAATCCATTGCAGCCAAGTTTTCAAGTTCTTTTTCCTAGAAAACACAGGAAAGTGAAAGCATGAGGTCCCAGATCTATTTTGTTACAGTTTAAGGCAGTAGAAACGGGAAGGGAAATTTTTTTGATGTGTATGAGGCTATATGAGACACCCTATATTAGTGGTTCGCAAAGTGTAGTCCCCTGGCCAGCACATTAGCAGCATCACTGGGGAACTTGTCAGAAATGCAGAGTCTCAGGCACCAACCGAGACCTACTGAATCATACTGGGAATCCCTCATGATGTTGATGCATGTTCAAGTTCCAGAAGCACTGACCTACATAATCAATATTAGGAAAAAACATTGCTTAGGCAGGCACAGCTCTGATAATGTTACCTTTCCCAGATGAAAACTTCTGGTTGTTATAGGCCACGAGCTGACACAGATAGAACAAAGCAAGTCATTTCTCTATCATCTGTTCTTTACTATCCTGGGAAATAGTGATGCAAAGGTCAAATAAGGGAAGACACCAGAACAGTGGTTGTCACTTTGGCTGATATTAAAATCCTGATGCCCTGATATCACCCAGTACCAGACAGACAGACTCTTTGGGGGTGGGTCCCAGATATCAGTAATTTATAAACCCTCCAGCTGATCCCAATGTGCAGCCAAGGCTGAGAAGCACTGCAGTAGGAGGAAGTGGCAATGGCTAGAAGTTGGGTGGAAATCAAACCCAGAAGTTGTCTCCACTCCATTACTAGGGGTTCATTATTATGCTGATGAATTCCCACCAATTTCTCCCCATTAATATCAGATAGTCTTGAACATATTAACATTAACCATCTTAAGTGAATTTAAAAAACAACCCACACCGTACCTCTTCCTCTGTCAGAACTCCAGGGCCAGCCCTGTCCTTTTCATTTTCTGCCGCGTGGTGTGGGCTCATCTGCTCCTCAGAGTCATAGAAATCTGGAAACTCGGCTGACTTCTTCCTGTAGTGAAGGAGCTGGTCCAATTCGGCCACTCTGTCATACTGCCTTTTCAGATCCAGTTTGGGGGCAAAGTTTCTCTTCTCATATCCCCAATTCACATCCTCCTCAAAGGGCTTTTTCTCCCACCAGTCATAGTTGTATTCTGGGAAGAAATTCTTCTCATTCAAGGTCAGGCCATTTTCCTCTTCACCCTCAAGAAAATTGTCATCCACGTTGTCTTTTCTCTCCAAATGGTGGCTCTTCCACTGGGAAGGGTCGTAGTATGGATTGAGCAGCTCTCCTAATCTCCTCCTCTTTTCAGGGCTGAGATAGGAAGCAGATGGTTTGCCCTGAAGCCTGCCTTCCTCCCTGTCCCCTTTAGGGTCCTGCAGGTCCTCCAGCTGCTGCCACTTCCCTTGGGGTCCTTCCTCCCCCATTTCCTCACCATAGTTGAGGTCATTTCTGTCCTGCTGTTTCCACTCGCCTTGTGAATGCCTCCTCCTCTTGTCCATCTGGTTGTCTTGAACACGGTAGAGTCCTTCACCCAAGAATCGTTTCTCTTCTTTGTCTGGAGTGGAATAGGCACCAGGCTCCCTGCCCCTGGCTCTGTGGTGGTGTCCCCACTCAGGGCCCTTCTCTTCCTCACTTTCTTCACTATATCCATGTGCCATATTGTCAAGCTCGGAGTTGGGGCGATATCTCTTGTCCTCTTCCACTAGGCGCTCATCACTGGGAGGCCTTGGAGCCCTGTACTCCTCATTTCCTCTTTCCCCATATTGTCCCCCCTCCAGGTTCTTGGGAGCCTGGATTCCTGGGTAACGCCTCACTTCTTCCCCGTATTCGGATTCTTCCTCTGAAGCCCTGTAGTGGGTTGGATGACGGTCCCTCTTGTCCCCTAAGCTGGTTATGCCCATGTCTGACTCAGATTCCTCACGGGGGTGTCCCCTGTCCTCAGAGGGAGGATTCCCTTCTTGAAAGGACCTATCAGGCCTGCTCTGCCCATGGCGATGTCTTGGCCTCGAGAGTCGTTTGTCTACCTCACGGCTGGCATCTTCTTCACTTTCCTCAGAATCTTCCAGGCTCCTGGGTTGGCTTTTGGACTCGTGGGGGTGTTTCTCCTGATTCCTTGTCTCTTCTCCACTCTCCTGGCTACTCCGCTCCCGGCTGTGTGTCTTCTCCTCAGGCAGCCTGGCAGAGGGTGGATTGTATCTGGACGCCATCTCCTCTTTTTTCTGAGCTATAGCCTGATTTATTTTGTTGAGAAAGGCATTTTGTGTCTCTCCTGGCTCTTCCAGGTGTCTCTCTTCACCGCCACCTTCCCCACGCTCCCTTTTCTGATATTTCTCTCCTTCCTCTTCATCTGTGTTCTCTCCTTCGCTCTTCTCAGAATGGTGTGTCTTTGCTTCTTGACTGTCAGAGGCATAGAGGCTCCCTTGGGGCTCACTTACTCCCTCCTGGATGTGCCAACCTCCCTGTGTGTTGGCCACTGAGGGGCCTTGGGTGTCCACCTCCCCTGGGATTTTTGCATCCTCCCTACTGGAAGGCCTGCGGGCTTCTGAGGTATCAGCTGGGCCTCTTAACAATCTTACTTCAAACCTTGTGTTTTCATTTTCATTTTTCTCTTCATCTTTAGAGTCCCTTCTACCTATAAGGAAAAATTTAAAAGAGTAAGTATAACTTTAGAATTGTTTGTGGTTCAACAAGCACCAGCATCAGGGATCACTACAAATCCTAAGGGCCCTAAAAACCATCTGGATACGTTTTTAAGTTGTTAAAACATATACCCAGATTCCCTTTAAAAGCAAATGGTATTAAAGCTCCTTGGTTGTGTTTCAAGCTAATAACAAACCCTCTATATTTTTATTTTTTCACGACACCCAACCAGCATCTCTCATTAGTACTATCAATGATCAAATTAACATCCAAGTACAGATTTAGGAAATATTGTAATTTAGAACCAGCAGAAACCTTAAAATTTGTCTAGTTCAACCTCATCTTTTTGCAGACTAAGATCTTGACTAAGAATTACACTCAGAGAGGTGTAATTCAGAACTATTGTTTCCATATTTGCTCTCAGTAAGGATTAAAAAGTTATCATTGGGTAAGTAGCTCTAACTAGAGCTTCATAAAGTTAGCCAAAATGGGAAATATCAGGATTCAAAGGAGGATTGAAAATTTTTTAATTATTAGTTTATCAGATTTTTATTATCCAATCAACTGTGTAGATTCCACCTAGAAGTAGGTGACAATATAACTTAGTATTTGGTGATAAGAAAGGTGTATATTTCTTCCCTGAGAAAACTATTCAGCAGTGGAAAGACCTTTTCTTCCTTCATTCAGGTCCCGCCTGCCCAGCATGTTCTCAAATGTTGAGGCTGAAGATCAGTATACTGAGTTATCTTTGTATTTCATGAGTCAACAGTGGATGGTATAACTGATATTTTAATTGAATGCTGTTCTCTCCCATCTCTTCCAAATGTCGACAGCTCCTTTACTAAATCCTTCTTAATTCAAGGACGTCCCGTGAAAGGAGATATGCGGTTAACACCGTCTGAGTTGTTAGCTGGGAGGTTTGGATTTCAATTTACGTCACTGAGTTCAGATAGAATGCCTGAAGCCAAGGCTGCTAACAGCTCTGGGGTTACACCTGCACTGTCCACTGGGGAAGCCACCAGCCCTTTGTGGTTTACAGAGCACTTGAAATGTGGCTGGTCCACACTGAGGGGTGCTGTAAGTGTAAAATACCCACCAGACTTCCAAGACTTCAAATAAAAAAAATAGAATATAAAATATCTCAATTTTTCATATTGATTATATGTTAAAAGGATAATATTTTAAATGTATTTGATAATATATATCATAAATATATTGGATGTATACAAATTCTATATTGAAGAAAATACATTAGATACAATTAAATATATTATTAAAATTAATTTCACCTGTCTTTTTAATTGTCTAATGTGGCTACTAGAAAATTTGAAATTATATCTGTGGTTCACATTATATTTCTATTAAGCAGCTCTGATGAGTCATTTTGAACTGACATTTGCAAAATAGAAAAAAGCTGGTCTGTTTTGCAAAAAAAATGTGCAAGAAATAGTGGAAGTCTGTAACTCTCTGCTTAAAGCCCAGCCTGGCATGCAAACATTCTCATGTTTTACGAGACAATTGAAGTGTCCCTGACCTTTCACACCCAGACACCTGAGGCTGGTCCCTCACCAGTGCGTTTGCTTTTTGAGAGCCAGTGGTGATGCATGCAGCATTGAGGCTTGAGGGGCTGGCCAGGTAGGTACAGGTAAGCAGAGAGGCTTTGGCTAGATACTAGCATCATTCTGAGAGTCAGCTGAAATAGTGCCACCGATCAGTCAGGAGCTCAGCTTCCCTAGGCAGAGGCTGTGTGTCTCCTTTCCTACTGCCTGCTGGTCAGGAACAGAAGTATTTTCATTTTTTTCCTCAGTTAAACGTGTGCTGCCTGTAGCAGCTTGTGCCTGAGGCTTAGCACGTCCTCCTAAATTTAGCTTGAAGCCCCCGCAGGTGAGATCAGAGGAGAGCTGTGATTAGCAGCACACAGTCATCCATAAAACCAAGGTGTAATGCTCTCTCTTACTTTCAAGCAAAAGGGGAAAACCATCCCTATCACATTGCGAGGATGACTAGATCAACCTGGTGAAAGATTCTTGCACCTGTTAGGAAATTGGACTACACTTTCCCTAAGGTCTCTTTAGGCTACAAACCAATGTTTCTTTCCTACTCCCCAAATGCCCATTTGCTCAATAAGTGTATTCTGGCTCTAGAGACGTGCTGGGGATAGTGGAAATGGAGATGGAGATGGAATAGGGGTGTGTGTGTGTGTGGGGGGGGTGCTGCCTGAAGGAATTCATCCATCCATTTGGCTGAAAGCTCCACCAATCTTTGCATCAACTTAAGACATGTCAGTGGGAGAGAGAAAACCAGAATAGGACAGAAGTCACAAACTGGTAGCCCAGAGGTAAGCTCTGTTTGGCCTGAATAACATTTTCAGTAAATTCAAATTCAGAGACAATACTTAAGTACCAGGAGATATGCTTTATAAAAAAAAAATTTATCCCAATTTTAACTTCTTTTGAAAAAAATCCCAAGACCCGGTTACAGGGTCTGTATTTCTCTAAATAGAGTTGGAGCTGAGAAATACCTGCTCCTTCTGAGAAAGGCACCTATATCCTCCAGATTGGGAGTTTTTTTTCCTGTCCTGCTTTCCTCCTTTATGTTACCTGTTTGGCTGGCCCTGGCTGGTGCTTGAGTCTGCAACCCCGAGGAGCTTTTAAATCCTCCTGACCTCAGCATTTTATGGTCTCTTGATGTAATGTTTCCAGGGTCCTTGATAGACCTGGGTCATTTTATTTTTACCAGTTTCCCTGGAGTTCTCTCAACAAACATCAAAAGGCCCCAGAGCACAATCAGTGCTGCGCAGAGGCCAGAACCCTATGGCTTCAGCTGAAGGGCTGAGTCTGATCTTGGCAGGCAAGCAGAGCCCTGCACTTGACAGCTCTTTCTAGCAATCATGGTTTTTTGATGGCCTAGTATGACAGACCCCAAACTTTTGCATCCATCTGGTAAGCAAAGAAAAGGGAATGGAGATAGCGGGATTGGTTTGCCCAAAGGAGCAGCCTAGAGACTGACTCTGCTCTCACTCATTCCCTGTAAAGGCTGGAAAAGGCCGCTGGGGAGAAATTCAGTAAGAGGTATGTATGTAGGATGGAAGTGGTAGAGAAGCTTCCTTCCACTGTCCATGGGGCCCTACAGGCTCAGGCCCCTCACACCTATTTTGGTTACCCTGAAACCCCTAATGGTAGATTCAGTCCCCCAGGCTACTCTATTGGCCAATTACGAACACTTGTTTTTACCATTTTATGCATGAGGGCTCATGTGCAGTAAGCACAAGAGAGTATTATCTTGCAATGAGAGATTTTGAAGGTGAAAAAAAAAATCCCATTGTTCCCAGCCTGACTAAAAATTGAAAAGCAGAGAAAAGTGTTGAAAACAGTGGTTTTAGGATTTGTTTGAATCAGTTTGACTTCATGCATCAAAGAGATGACACAGTTTTGTAAAAATTGACCCCTGAATATTAACTCCCAATGGATACTGCTCGTGTCACTGTTCACATTTTGTTTTCAACAGAAGCTGATTTATATGGAGAACACCTCCCCGTCTAGATTCAGGGGCTGTTGCTGCGACTCACTAGATGCTCTGCCTCTACTCTCATCCCTTCTAGTTCTCAGGCCTGGAATGTCTGATACCGTTTGGTAGAACCTCCCATTCAAATAAGTTCTACATTAAAATAGTTTAACCAATCTGTCATGTAAAGAGGCCAGAAGTTTCCAAGTCACCTTTCCAAACTTCTAACTTCTCACTCTCAGAAGAGTAGGAGGCAAAGAGAGGAGTACTTTTTAAATCTCTTTCTATTCTTTCATCTTTCAACACTCCCAGAGCACTTAATCCACCCCCCCCCCTCATCCAATCACAAACAAGCACTCTCCACATCTTCCTCCACCCAAATGAAAGCCTATTTTAAAAATCCTACTATGGAACCAAAGAATTTAAGAACAGATATACATCTCAAAGGCTATCATTGAGCTCAATTCTCTCATTTTACTTTGAGGAAATAAGCCCAGAGAGGCATAGGGTCTTCCCCATGGTCACACAGCTGTTAAGTGGCAGAGTAGGGATTAGAAGCCATATCTTTTGTTTCACCAGATAGTAGTCTAGTCTGTACTCCCCCCCACCACCCCCCAACTGCATTACACCCCAGTTCATTTGGAGATAAAGTGGAAGGTGAAGTACAGGGAGCAGGAGCAAGGACCCCTCAACGGACAAAAATCTTCTACAGTGCAGGAAACTTACTCTTCCTCAGGACTTCTCGGCACTCAGGGGTGATGGGTGGAGCATTGGACTTCGACAGGGCATTTGAGAGGACCTCGATGATGCAGCGAGTCACCTGGGAGGAAAACCCAAAAGTAGGTTGGCAAAAGCTGGTGTCACTGGGATGACAGACTACTCAACCCAGAGCTGCTGTTCAGAGATGCTTGGCCTATACTGATGCGGGATCCTTGGGGCAGGAATGATTCACAGAACCATAATGAAACCTCCCAGGTATCTCCTGGGCAATGCAAGAAGGCACTGGGCCAAGATTACCCAAAGAAGAGAAGTAAACACCCATTTCTCAATAGGTTGGTAGAAAAATGGTGTGATGATGCAGTTATCCTTAGAGGCACTAAACATCCAGGAAGGAGTTGAGAGCTCAGGGCAGGAGGGACATCCCTTGCCCCCATTCCCTCAGGAGTGAAAACCTGGCTTTGTAAGATTATGTTGTGTTTTTTTGTTTGTTTTTGTTTTTGTTTTTAAGATTTTATTGGGGAATTGGGGAAGGGGAACAGTGTTGAGGAATTGGGGAAGGGGAACAGTCAAGTTGTTGTCCTTCAATCTTGGTTGTGGAGGGTGCAGCTAGCTCAGCTCCAAGTCCAGGCCACCCATCGGCAGCTCGCTGCTGCTCAGCTCAAGGTGCCGTGTTCAATCTTAGTTGCAGGTGGGCATATCCCACCATCCCATGCAGGAGTTGGACCGGCAACCTTGTTGTTAGGAGCATGTGCTCTCACCAGCTGATCCATCCTGCCACCTGTTGGCACCTCAGCTCGGACACAGCTCACTGGTCCATGTGGGAATCGAACCAGTGAGCCCGTTGCTCAGAGCTTGCGCTCTTAACCAACTGAGCCACTCAGCAGGCCCTATGTTGTGGTTTTTATTGTCTGTTTGTTTGTGTTTTTATTTTGTGTGGTTTGGTATCATAAGGAGTGGAAGAATCCAGAGTCTAGATTCTAGAGTCACATTTCCACTTACCATTTCTTCATTGTGATTCCTGTTATCCGCTGGCATAGAACTGACAGCTATGAAAGAGAAAAAGAATGGGAAATGAGTTGAGTTGATTTTGGAAGTTGTATGAACCCAAACCCACAAAATTACCCCACATCCCCCACACACATTACTTGGAGAAAGGGGCAGAGTCAGAGCTGAGCAGAGTGGAGGAAGTTGGGGAATGATTGCCCCAGGAGTCATAAATGCCTCCATTGCATACACACACACACACACACACACACACACACACACTCACACACACACACTCACACACACACACACACACACATCTATTTTCCCTAGGAATGTCTTGAACATGATTTGGAAAAATATGTTGTCTTATATCCAGTATAAATCAAATACAGACCACAGACAGACAAGGGGAGATTTTGGGGTACTGGTAATGTTTCTTGATCTGGAAGCTGATCACACAGGTGTGCTCAAAGCATGAAAAATTATACTTATGATCTGTGCAGTTTTCTATATGTATATTATACTTCAATAAAAAGTTTAAAATAAACCTAGTTTAAATGAATCCAGGGTGCCTTCTTCAGCTTTTCTGCCCATCCAAAATGTGTAAAGAGCTGTGATTCCCTCTGCCTATTCCTGCCCTCAAGAATATGTTCTCCTCAAAACTCACTTCCTTTACAAAATCATGGTTGTGACTCTCTTACGTAATTAATTGCCTGAACAGGCTTGCTTATGCATCTGTATCTATCAGTGCTGTATCATCCCCCATGTTGTCTGCAGCCATGTAAAGCTCATGGGAGGTATCTAATTCTATAAGTAGATTACCAAGTACATAATATCACATGCAAATAGGCACTTAACAATCATTTATAGGATATTTTAGTTTAACAGCTATTTATGAGGATATTTTTTAAAGGATAATTTTTAATTTATTTAAATTAAATTTCATGAGATTCAACTTATTTTAAACCAGCAGTTGAAGTGTGTTTGTCTTCTTAGGAAATGCTTCAGTTGATTTTAATTTTTTCAGTGCCTTCTTTTATTCTTCCAAAGTTGCTTTGATCCTTTTATCTTTCGCTTTGACTTTGTTCTGTCTAACCTTTTTCCATTGGAGAAGCTCAAAGCATTTATGTACAGAGAAGCCCCTCTCTACAGTTCTCCTGACACTTCCTGGAGAAGAAACTGCTATTATGGCTGAAGAAGCCCATTGCATAAAATTTTTCTAAGTCTCTGAAACAAGAGTACAGCTAGCTGGAGCAAGAGCGAAACTCTTGGACATCGGAGATGGCAGCTACTCAAATGCAGTTTATTTATAACCAGCAATCCGGCCTTTCCTCCCCAAATGTTTGCTCTTGAGCCTCTTTACTACCCTTACCCCACCAATCAATTACATATCACAGGGCTCAACCTAGAAATAAAACACCTATTCCATTTACTCACCTTATTGAATTTTCCTTTTTGAAGCACTGCCTGGGATTTACTTCAATTGTTTTAAGAGGCCCAAAGTTATCCAGCATGTTAAAATCATTTGTAAAATGTTTAAGAAGTTGCCAACAATGTATGAAGACTCCCATGTTCTTCCTGAAATCTAGTTCAGACAAGATCCAGATGGTTCTTTAGCACCCAGGGTTCAATATGCTGGACCATTATTTTATCCCCCAAATGGCTGTTATTTGGGAATATTTCCACTTGGGCACTTACTCTGTCCACCTGGAATCTGTTAAATCCTCTGGAAAGAAATATGTGAGAGAATTTCTCCTCTAATAAACTAGAAGTTGCCTTTTTAAAATCTTGCTTTACTAAACCTTTGGTATTCTAGTTTCTTGCTAATACTTTCCTCTTTTATTCTCCCCACAAATGTAAAATAGGTGTTCTTATTAAGTACTCATATTGCCAAAGTATTAACAGTCATTAGATTTGGGGAGAGAGACGTATTTTTCTTTTATTACTCTAAATAATTTGTAGCTCAGTTTATTATTACAGGACAGTCCTGTTTCTCTGATTGAGGCTCCTCAGACATCTTTTTGATGGAAAGGAGAGTGAGAGTCTCCTTGCGAAAGTGTGTTATGCATCTTGGTGAAATATCTAATTGTCACTGCATTTCTTCCAACAGGATCTGTGACAACAAAGTAATAACTAAGACATGTTGATTCCCCTAAAGCAGTGTACCTTATTTTTGTATAAAGTAAGATTCAAGGGGCACAAAAGGAAACCCAATGATTACATTAAAATGAAGTAGTCAGATGGCAGAAAAATTTTCAAATAATATTGTATGATAAATCTGAGAATAATGTCTAAAGTACTAATATCTCACAAGACAATCAAGGTTTGATTTCCCAGATTGAAAATACAGTTATAAAATAACAAGTTAGGCAAGCCCTTCTGAATGCGAAACCATCTGACCTGGTATAATACGGCTATCATTTGGCTACTTCACTCATATTAATTTTTGGAGTACCCAGTAGCTGCTATAGAAAGGTGTGGATCTCCCTCCAGAAGCTCGTAAGGGAAGGAAATGAACCATATGGTTTCCCCCAGCCTTGTGATTTTGCTTAATAACAAACTCTGCTTGAAGGTTGCCATGTCTCATTTCCAGGTCCTGGGGAGAGGGGGGAATGGAAAATGACTGCTAATGAATATGGAGTTTCTTTCTGGGGTGATAAAAACGTTCTGAAATTTGATAGTAGCTATACAATCTGTGAATATACTAGAAATTACTAAATTACGCACTTGAAAAGGGCAGATTTTATGGTGTGTGAATTATAGCTGAATAAAATTTTTTTTAAAGAGTATAATGTCCCCATTTTAGCTCATACTAAAATATGAGCCCTTCTTAAAATATTCTCTTACATAAGACAGCCATCAATATTTTACCACTATCGTTAAGTAAGCTTCACAAATGTCACTGTTTAGTGTTCCAGCACAATGTATAGCACAGCTTTAGCCTCTTAAGCAATTCCTTTCTGAAGATATTTTTCACCAGAAAGACTCTAAATTATTGATTTGGTTTTCTTGAATTAAATCGAGAACATTGATAGGTGATTTGTAAGAATGACAAACATTTTAGAAAATCACGTATGTGTGTAGCTTGCAATAAAATAAATTACCACTGGCTTTCCTTTTGTCTCTTTACACTTTAGATCCAGTCATTGTTGTCAATGAAAGCTTCATATTCATGGATGGCATTACCTCAATTCTAGTTTGGACTCCTGATCTCAAATTTAAAAATAAATTCTGTGAGGTCATTAAAACAGTCAGAGAAATCCTCCAGTTTAATCTGGTGCTGACATATTTACGTCTCAGTGGTCTCAAACTCATCGTGACTTTACTTCAACACACACACACACACACACACACACACACACCCTTTATTTTCAGATCTCCAGTGGTCATTTCTTTGAGATTCAGAATAGTTTGAAAGATGAATCCCACATTCTTCCACACATAAAGACACACTGTCAAATATCTGCTACTTAAAATTTCATCCTGTTATGTCAATTATACCTCAATGAAAAAAAAAGACCAAAAAAAATCATCCTCCCAAATTGACTAAAGCAATTTTGTTTTCATTCATCCAAGGACATTTTGTAGTTATTTTATACTTTTCTTTTTCTGCAATACAAAACTCAGAATATCTACTGCAGTTTCCATTCATAAGTTAAAATGCATTGAGTGTGAAATTACCTCTCTCCAGACACGCAAATACAAAATACAGAAAAACATTACATTAACCTTGTACACACATATACCTGAACACACACACACACACATATATATATATATAATCATGTTAAGAGAAAAATAGGATATCATATATACACGAGACTTACTTTTGTCTCATCATGTTTATATAATAATAATAATAATAATAATAATAATAACAAAGCGAAATATGCAGATGCTAACTAATATCATATTACATGCACTCCTATCACTCCTTCGTTATCTGGCTTTAAAAAGCCAAATACTTAAATACAGATACAGAATAAGACTATAAAAGCGTCTCTCTAGACGGGTGGGTAGAGAGAGCATGACAATTTAGAAGTGAGCGCAAAATGTGCGGTTTCCTTGGAGGCACGGGCACGTTTTCTCCCTATCCACAGGAAAGCTCAGATGTGAAAAGGCTGAGACTCTACTGGTTGGGCTAGGAAGAAGCCCTCTGGCTTTTTCCAAGACAGGCGGTAGGGCGGGGACTTGAAGGGAAACACCCGGGGAAGAGAAGACATTAAGAACCTCTAGCAAGAGGGAGAAACCTTCTATTGTGTTTAACCCTCCCTCTCTCCCAGTATCCTCCAGCTAACCCGCCGCGAGCGGCGGGGAAGATGGAGACTGGCGCTGTCCGCGGTGCTGAACAGCCCGCCGCGCCCACTCACCGGCCACCATCGTGGCTCCGAGGAGGCCGAGAAGCACCGCCGGATGCATGGCCCGGCTCGCCTGAATCTGCGCGCCGAAGAGGATAGTGGCAGAATCAGTTGAGCGAAATGAGGACGGAAGGCGAGATGAAGATGCTCCGGGAAAGCGGCCGTGTGTCTTGTGCCCACGGTGTGGCGCGGTTGGCGCAGGCCCCCCGCTCTTTTAAAGGGTAAGTCCCGGCCTCACGGCCGGGAGGGGCGGGCACCCAGCAAGCGGCGCCCCCTTACTCAGCCCTGACGTCACGAGGCAGCACAGGGGGCGGCGGTGCAAGTAGGCTGCAATTTGCGCCAGTCCAGTCGCCTGGGTGCTCTGGGTCTGGAGCGGGGGTGGGGGCGGACGAAGGAATGGAAGGATGAAGAGAGGTAGTGCCGATCTGAGACTCAGGGAGAGGCTGGAAGCCCTGCTTGGGTTGCCCAAGCTTACTCCTCATCTCCTCCTCACATACTTCCAAGTCTAAAATCGTGTTGGAGGCTGTGTATGTTGTGCGGTTCTATTGAGAGGGTGTCCATCCATGAGTAAGTCTGTTTTGTATCTCCACTACCCAGGGGAGGGTAGGACTCTTGCTAAACAGAGAAGACTAAACGGTGGTGGAAATGGAAAAGACTTGATAGCTTTAAAAACAGAAGGTGCAGCTGGAAAATATGGAACCTGAGGGTTTTTTTCAAACTTTTGGTCTTACACCTACCCATGATTCATTTATCTACCTACCTATCTAGCTAGCTAGCTATCATCTATCTATAATCTAGCTACCTATCTATTATTCTCCTATTCTACTATAACTCCCTTCCAACAATAGTATATACACGTGGTAAAACATTTTTAAATCTCAGATGAGACAAAAGGGTTCACTATAAATGTCTCCCCTCCACCTCGATCTCCCCAAGTTCCCCAGTTCTCCTCAGCAGAGTCAACATGACTTAATTAATTTCTGTTGTTAGGCTTAAATTATTTTGGAATGTATACAGCTGCAACTTCTTCTGAATGGCTACGTAGTATTACATTGATTGTATAGGCTAGAATTTATTTATCCAGGCCCCTTTCTGATGGGCATTTATTTAGGTTATTACCCTTTGGCATCTTATTACTCCTTTATAACAGCCATGGTCTCAGGGGTGGGGAATGGAATAACCTGTTTGTAGGAGTCCCCTTTGCTTTAAAATTGAAGTAGAGGAAAATATTTTTTTATTATGTATGAGAGGAAGGTGAAAACATCTTCCAGGATAATTTTGATGTGGGTTCTCTCAGTCTAATGAGGAATCAGGAAAGCAGCAGGAAAGTGCCCTGCACCCAAGAGAAACAATTCATAATCTTCTCTGATAACACAGGTTTTGGGAAATGGAGTAAGCCTTCATTTGGGGTCCCTTTTGGGGAAGGCAGATGTCTGCTGCACAGCTAAAAGGAGGTTTTAGTGTCCTTTTCCTTAAAATCAATGAGGCTCAAATTCTTTTTGCATGTGCTGCAGTGGATGGATGGCTGCATCTTCCTGAAAAGTCTGGGAGTTATTTCACCAAGACCACAGCCAGAGAATGTTTAAAAGAAGAATCTTAAAAAGGATATTAGCAAAATTTGAATAAGATCTGTAAATTACATAATGATTGTGTGTCAATGTTAATTTTCTGATCGTGAGAATTCTACTGGGATTATGTAAGAGAATGTCCATGTTTTTAGGAAATATACCTTAAAGTACCTAAAGGTAAAAGGGTGTCATGTGTACAACTTACTCTCAAATGTCTTAGAAAAATATAAAGATAGAGAGAGGAAAAGAGAATACTAAGGCAAGCAGGGCAACGTGATAACATTTGGGAAATTGAGGGTGAAAACTGTATGGAGATTTTTAATACTATTTATGCATTTTTCCAAAATCTGATATTATTTTAAAACAAATAGAAAAGAATGTTCTTGGCACAAAAGAGTCTGTAAAGCAGTGGGTACAGAAAGAAAAGGGTGTTGCGTGAGAGCCTTCCTTTCCTTGGGTATTGATCTGGAAGAAGTTCTTCCTCTACTGTTGAAATACATAAGGGTTCCAACTGCTCTTTTAAATGAGCTGATTGCCAATAGTACTTGCAAATCGCTACATTTCAGGAGCACCTGCATTCCACTTTTATAATGATTTCCCTCTCTTCTTGCTCCCTTGAAAAGCACATGGTTAAAAATGTTAATGTCATCTTGTAGATTCTCAAACTGGGCTTGAACGGGGTTTATTACTCATCAGGAAAAGTCTTTTCATTATTGTCAGTTGGCCCACAGTCAGTTCCCATATTCAGACCTACCTTTTTTTTACTCATTATTTCATAATAACATGAGATGGGGACAAAGACACATTAAAAAAATACATATCACAACCTAATTGTTCTGGGACTTTTTTAACTGTCCTTTTCCACCTGCTCAATCTTGGCACTTTGAAAAAAAAACTTAGAGTCCACATGTGCCTGGGCATGTTTTTAGCTCTTCTGGAATATTGATCTATTCCATTTCATTGGTCTATTTGTGTATCCTTGGAGCAATACCACACTTTCTCTATCACCATAGTTTTTTTAAAAAAAGATTTGTATTAAAAATATAGCTAACATATAATATTATATTAGTTTCAGGAACACACCATAGTTATTCAACATTTATATACCTAAAGTGATCACCATGATAAGTTCAGCAACCATCTGACACTGTGCTATGCTATCACAATATTATCGACTATATTCCTTATGCTGTATATTACATCCCCATGACTTACTTGTTTTATACCTGGACACTCAATATTATTTTATATTAATTTCAGGTGTACAGCATAGTGGTTAAACATTTATGTAATTTAAGAAGTGATCCCTCTGACTAGTCTAGTACCCACCTGGCACTATACATATTTATTGCCATATCATTGACTATATTCCTTATGCCTTACTTTACATCCCCATTACTATTTTGTAACTACCAATTTGTAGTTCTTAATCCCTTCACCTTTTTCACACTGCCCCTCACTCCCCTCATCTATCACCCCAACAAATCTAGTACCTATCTGACACCATACATAGCTATTACAACATTATTGACTATATTTTTTATGCTATATTTAACATCCCCATAATTACTTTGTAATAATCAATGTGTGCTTCTTCTTCATTTTTTTTAAGGATTTTATTGGGGAATTGGGGAAGGGGAACAGCCAAGTTGTTGTCCTTCAATCTTAGTTGTGGAGGGTGCAGCTAGCTCAGCTCCAAGCCCAGTCACCATCCGACCACCCATCAGCAGCTCGCAGCAGCTCAGTTCAAGGTGCTGTGTTCAATCTTAGTTGCAGGTGGGCATAGCCCACCATCCCATGTGGGAGTCAAACTGGCAACCCTGTTGTTAGGAGCATGCACTCTTAGCAGCTGAGCCATCCTGCCACCTGTTGGCAGCTCAGCGGCAGCTCAGCTTGGGCTCAGTGTTACTGGCCCATGTGGGAATCAAATGGGCAACTCTGCTGCTCAGAGCTTGCGCTCTTAACCACTCGGCTGGCCCCAATTTGTGCTTCTTAATCCCTTCTCCTGAGTTCACCCACACCCCAACCCCCCTCCCAACTGGCAACCATCAAAATGTTCTCTGTATCTATGTGTTTGTTACAGTTTTGTTTGTTTGTTTATTTTCTTTAGATTCTACATATAAGTGAAATCACACTGTATCTGTCTTTCTCTGCTTACACTTGACTCAGCACAATACCCTCCAGGTCCATTCATATCACTGCAAGTGGCAAGAACCCATCCCTTTCCATGACTGAGCAATATTTCATTGTATATATGTACTACCTCCTCCGTATCCATTCTTCCACTGACAGACACCCAGGCTGCCTCCACATCTTGGCCATTGTAAACAATGCTGCAATGAACATATGGATGTACATGTTCCTCGAAGTAGTGTTTTGGGTTTCTTTGAATAAATACTCAAAAGTGGGATTATTGGGTCCTTCTTTGTCTCTTGTTATAGTCTTTGCTTTAAAGTCTATTTTGTCTGGTATAAGTATTGCTACCCCAGCTTTTTTTGTTTTGTTTTGTTTTGTTTTATTTCCGTTTTCATGAAATGTTTTTTTTTCATCCCTTCATTTTCTATCTGTGTGTGTCTTTCAACCTGAAGTGAGTCTTTGTAGGCAGCATATGTAGGGTTTTGTTTTTTTATCCATTCAGCCCTCCTATGTCTTTTGATTGGAACATTTAATCCATTTACATCAAAAATAATTGTTCATAGATATGTAGTTATTGCCATTTTATTATTCATATTTTTTATCTTTTTTATTTTTCCATCTTAAAGAAGTCCCTCTAATATTCCTGGTTTGGTTGTGATGAACTCCTTTAGCTTTTTCTTGTCTGTGAAGCTCTTTATCTGTCTTTTGCTTTTAAATAATAGCCTTGCTGGGTAGAGTAATCTTGGTTGTAGGTCCTTGCTTTTCAACAAGTTGAATATTTTGTGCCAGTCCCTCCCAGCACCAGCTCACACGGCACTGTCTGTGAGTGAGTTTTTAGCCAGTAAACAAATAAGTGTGTTGAAAAACCCTCCCTACTCACCTGATCTGGCCCCCAGTGACTTCTTTCTTTACCTGAAGATAAAAGAAATATTGAAAGGAAGACATTTTGATGACATTCAGGACATCAAGAGTAATATGATGACAGCTCTGATGACCATTCCAGAAAAAGAGTTCTAAAATTGCTTTGAAGGGTGGACTAGGCACTGGCGCCTAGCTTCCTAAGGGGAGTACTTCAAAGGTGACCATAGCGGGCCGGCCGAGTGGCGCGATGGTTAAGAACTCGCTTGGGATGCCAGAGGGCCCCGGTTCGGATCCCACATATGAGGGCCAGTGACACTGCCCTCCACAGCTAAGATGCTGAACAACAGCTCAACCTGGAGCTGGGCTGCCATGAGTCGCCGGCGACGGCGTGGGCTGCAGTCCCTGTGGCAGTGGATTGCCATGGGCTACCGTGTGTGGCCAGCAGCCAGCGTGAGCGGCCAGCAGCCGCAGTGAGCGGCCGTCCAGAAGCTGGCGACTGATCTGCCTCGCCAGAGAAAAGCGCAATGATGGTGCCAACTTGGGCCAGTGCAGCAACATCCTCCACAACTAGATTGAAGAACAAAACGACAGCAACTTGTCTGTTCCCCTTTCCCCAATTCCCCAGCACTGTTCCCATCCCCCAATTCCCCAATAAAAATCTTTAAAAAAAAAAAAAAAGGTGACCATAGTGATATTGAGCAATGAGGTATGTAGCACTTTTTCTAGGATGAGTTCTCAAACTTAATTGTCAGACCTCATAATAGGTGCCCTGCGGAGCACTGCGCAGTCTCCCTGGTCACCTGTTCCAGGAGCTCCAGGAGTGTCCCTTGTGTGGGTTGAGTGTGCCCTCCTGTGATATTGAACGCTGATTGTTATTGGCATGTCAGTAGGTGGGGTTGACTCTCAAGCTGATTGGCTGTGTGGTTTGGCCACTTCCACAGCTTAGGGACTGCTGTTGGGGGCGGCGGGGAGCTTATCCCACTGAGTGGAATTCACCCTAGTGGACTCTGGTGCCTGTTGAGGGCACTCTTTATATGTGCCACTTCTGGGGTAAATTAGGCTGTGGTCTGAAGCCAGCCTCCAAGTACGTTGATTCTGGGGCCTCTTGGGAGGAGCTCTGGTGCAGACCCAGGTCACCCACTGCCTGCAACCAGCTGGGGACTACCTTGTAGGAGCTACAAAGTGATCCACAGTTGTTCACTGCCTGTGCTAAACCTGGGGGTGCATGGGAGAGGCCATGCTATGAACTTAGGATGTCTGTTACCAGTACTGAGCCTGGGCTAACTCTGCAAAAAGCCAAGGCACTCCGAAGACTGTTGCAACCTGCCAGCTCCCTTAAGGTTAAGCCACTGATAAAGCCTCATGCAGTGCGCAAATTTGGTGAGGCAGGGTTTCAGGGAGTCACTAGAGTGGGAAGAGTTGTGGTCACCAGGTTAATGTAGATTCCAGCTTGGTGCCAGAGCTAAGCTTGGAGCTACTCAACAAAAGTCTCAGAGCACACTGAGGTCAGTCATTGCCTGCTTGTGGCCTGTGGACTTTTGATAGTTTTCCAAGAAAGAGGCTGGTTGCTCACAGACAAAGTACACCTAGTGTTTGGGAAGTTAGGTAGGGTGGGTTCCCAGTGAGTCAGCAGGGTGGAGCAGTGGAGCTCACTAGACCAATCAGATTCAGATTTGACTCTGTGGGGGCGGCTCAACACAGGAAAGATGGCACCCACCTGCTGGCTGCACAGGAGAAGGCCCCCTCACAGAGAAAATTGAGATTGTCCTCCAGCCCTCACTCCGAAGTCACACATCTCAGTCTGTCCTTAGTATGCCTCTGATGCCCCCTGAGTCACCATCCCTCTGCCAGAGCCCAGGGTGAGTACCTGTTAATGAGTGAATCTATGTGCAGGCCCCTTAAAAGGACATCTGGGTTTCCCCCAGCCTTCCATCCCATTAGACAGTCAGAATCTCCATTGTTTTTCACAGCCAGATATTGTGAGGGCTCCTCTTCCTGGTACCTGTACTCCAGACTGTGGAGCCTGGTGTGGGGCTGGGGTCCCTTGCTCCTCTGGAGGGAACCTCCGTGGCTGAGATGTCCCTCCAACTGCCACATGGAGGTTTGGGGCCACATCTCCACCCCTCCAACCAATCTCAGCATGGCAACTTCCTTGTATCCTTAGTTATAAAACTTCCGTTCAGCTAGACTTCAGATGATTCTCCAGGTTGATTCTTCTATAATTTAATTGGAATTGGAATTTAATTAATTGTAATTTAAATGGAAGGAAGCAGGCACAGTGTTTATCTATTCCGCCAACTTGGATCTCTCACCTATCACCATAGTTTCTTAATTTATCTTGATATCTGGTAGCAAATGTCTCCCCACCTTGTTTTTCTTCAGAAGGATACTAGTCATTTTTGGCCCTTTGCATTTTCATATGTATTTTAAAATCAGTTGTCAATTTCCATGTAAAAAAATGTGTTAGGATTTTGATAGCAATTGCTTAAATCCACAGATTAATTTGGGAACAAATGACATATTTACAATATTGGGCAGACTTTGGTTTTTGATTGCTGATAATGTTCTGGATATAATGTGCTCTCAAGTACTACAAAATGCTATTACCATAGGAAAAGACAAAAACCCATAGGGAAGAACATGTCTCAGGAATGCTCTCAAAGAAGAATTAAGGAAGAAAATATATCTCCTTCAGGAATCAGGGTTTAGATTAAACCATAGTTTTGTTCATGGCTCCTGAAACAGGTTATCCATGAGCGTCCAGCCAGTAAAATGAAATTACTACAAGGAACTTAACTCAGTAAATAATACACAGGGGTTACAAAAACTGAAAGAACAAATAGGGGAGATGAGGAAACCCAGAGATTAGTAACTACAAGCAGCCACTACACGCTGGAAATGGAGGGATAAAGAAAAGATATGTCCTTACTGGAGCCCAGAAACATGGGCAACTTGGAGGAGTGGGAACTTCTGTAGGCTAGGAAAGTGGTATTTGGGCCATAGAAGAAGAGCTATCTGGTGGAAGCTGAAACCACAGAAGAGAAGCAGCAGCTGCTAGGGATGTATGCCCTCCTCCCCAGAAGAGAAAGGGAGAAAATGCCCTGGTTTCTGCTTTCTTTCAGGGCTAGTGCCTCTTAGTGGCTGAACATACCTGGGAATGACTGACAGCGGAAGTCTGGGGAATAAAGTTTGCAAGGGCCAGTCTCTCCAGTGATACAGAACAGAGGAAGGAATCAGAAAGTAAAAAAAATAGATGAATGGCATATAGATCAAAAGCACCTGGCAGTACAGGTACTGAATTGAGGTTTTCTCTCAAAAGTAATTAAGTCATTTTATTTACATGTATATATGCTTACTACATGTCAAGCACTTTGGTAGATGCATATTCTTTTTTGGCTACAGCAAATTACATGGTCAATGTCAACATTAATGGCAAAAGGACATACACTCCACCTACTCTAGCAGAGTTCACTAGCCAGTCAGAGTAAAAGAGGGAGAATTGTAGGGTAGATCCTGGGTCTACAGAGGAGGGTAAGGGAGCAGGGCATGGCAGAAAAATGTCACTACCATGGAAACTACTTCCCTGCAAATGTTCGTGTACGGGATTGTCTGTGTTTGTAGCCAGTATGACGTTTATCTCTTGTGACTTTAGGGTATTTTCCTAATAAAGAGCACCATGTCAACAGGTAGTTTTCCTTAGGTAGTTTGGTCCTAGAATACATTTAGTACCTCGTTTCTTATGTCAGGTCAGATTCCTAATGCCCTTTGACATAATTAAGAAATCACAAATCAAATCTTCATCTTAAGAGAAAATAGAAACTATTTTTTAAATCCACTACATTGTAGGTAATATAACTCCATATAACTTGCATGTAGATATATATTCATAAAAATTAACATTTCTTAAAAGAAGTTCAGAGATAGAGCTGCAACCATTCAGGTATGACAAAGCAGGGACTGTTCCTCTTCAATTTGGAGCTTGCAGAAAATTGATGTATTAGAGGAACAGATTCACGTATTTGTTCATGTACTGGAAAGAAAGCAACAAATGGATATTGAGAACTAGGTGCGATAACTATAGTTGTGTCTGATGAGTTAGTAAGACCACCAGACTCTTGACAAATTTATCGTAGTTAGCAACATATAACATAGTACGGATCTAGAATGGATGCAGAGTGCTTCCTGGTCTCGCATATGTACCTCTTTCCAACACACACACACACACTGCAGCAGATGCTGCTGGTTTTCTGGGGTCCTTCCCACTTCACAGAACACTGGCTTGATTTCCAGTCACCATAGACCTGCATTTATTTGCCTCATGGCTTTCTCTAGTCAGCAGAGCCAACAGTGCTATGCAAATGGCAGGCTAGCAATGCTGAGAAAGTAAGGCTCCCAGGAGCAGCCCTCACCCAAAGACTGACAAGAGTTGGTGTGTAAATACCCAGGATTCCCAGATGCCTTTGAGGTGTGTGTTCTACATAGGCTCTGAGAGCTTCCCGGTGGGACTGATCTTTAGTTACACACAGTGGAAACTTTCTTTCATTTATTTATTTGTTTGTTTGTTTGTTTGTTTGTTTGTTTAGCTGAGCCATCCTGCCATCTCTTGGCAGCTCAGCGGCAGCTCAGCTCAGGCTGGGCATTGAACTACTCTTGCTCACAGCTCACATTCTTGAATGAGCTCTTAACCAACTGAGCCACTCGGCTGGCCCATTGGAAACTTTCTTGATAGCAAGCTCTATATGGCTGCCTTTCCTTCCCCGTCTTGCTTCTCCACTCCTTGCAAGTGTTTCTTGGAATTATCGCAAAAATAAATGACTTCAGTCAAATCTTTGTCTCAGGGTTTGCTTCTGGAGGAAATTGAACTATGACAGGTATATTCACAAACCTATAATAGGCTGTTAAATAGAAATTTTCTTATTATGTATAATTTTGGGCTGAGGCCTCAGAGCTAGAGAACATGGTTTTAAGTGCCCACATTTTCCAAAGAACTTGTCTTCAGTTTCTACAAGACTCACTAACATGGGGCTGAACTGGCATGGTGGCTCTCACTCATAACATCTGTGCACAGGGAAATAGAAATGCAAAGGAGACTAATTAGAGAAATAATTTATTTGAAGGGAGTTTGTAGGGAGCCCTGTACTATTTCATGATACTTCTTCCTAAGTGACAAGTGATGGGCCCCAAGAGAACATCCATAAAAAGTAGGGTTGTCTGCAGGAAGGAAGCCTGACACCGCGTTTCCTGGACGGATGCTTGCTGAGCTGCAGAAACGCAGAGACTTTTTTTTTTTTTTTTTTTTTTAGCTGAGCCATCCTGCTACCTGTTGGCAGCTCAGCGGCAGCTCAGCGGCAGCTCAGCGGCAGCTCAGCTCGGGCTGGACTCGAACCGCTGTTGCTCAGAGCTCAAACTCTTGAGCGAGCTCTTAACCAACTGAGCCACTCGGCCGGCCCTCCCAGAGACTTTCTTACATTGCTACTAGAGGAGAGTGGGAAGGAGACCATAAGGCAATTTAATTTGTATCCCCAAGAGTTCGAGAATTAAGTGAAGAAGATGGAGGTCGAAAAGAGGTAAATTGGAACAGCCTGCAATGGCAAGTTGGGCAGAAGAGAATGGCTGGACTCTCTGCATGTCCAGAGTTTTCCCTGGGTCATGTGGAATCCATGGAATTGTACAGGTCTCAAGTCACCTGAAATGGTCCCTTCTTGATGGAGCAAGGGGACCCCTGGGAGGTGCTGATGATGGTAGCTGAGAATCATTGTGAGAGGTCAGACAGAGAGCATCACCTTAGTTAGGGATTGATGGAATGAAAATTTTCCATGGAGGACTCTGAAGAATTGACAAAGGTCCCCTGTGAAAGAACCTGGTATTCCACAACAGAGGGCATATAATATCTAAGAGAGGACTACAGAGGACACTGGCAGTGGTGATCTCTGATCCCTCCTTTATCTTCTCTGATCCTTGACCTTGTTTCAAACTAGATGGAGTTGGGGTAGAGTAGGGGGTGAGAGGGGAGGATAGGAAGGAAAGAAACAAGGGAACAAAAGAATGGGCCACACTTTCCCTCTTCTGCATAACTGGTTCAGAGTCAGGCAGCAGCTGGGAGCTGGAGCTTTGAATTGGGTGAAAAATAAAATTTTGAACTGCTGTAATGATCCAGAGTTAATGAAAAGCTGTTGTTTCTACCTGAGATACAATTCAAGGATCAGGGAAATTTGACAACATGCTTGAAGGCAGCTGTGAGAGAAGATTGAAGCTGTTTCCTGAGTGTACTTTCCAAGTTCAGCATGTTCAAAGTGGTATACGTGCAATATAGGATTGAAAAATGTTTACACAGGGTTTACACATGAGTGCTGCACTATAAGAGGGAATGCTCTGATTGGAACAGAAAACATGAGGCATCAAAAGGTAAAAGCAGGTGGGTTCAGAGTGAAGGAGGAAAATCACAGACTCTAAGGTAGGACTAATGCAAAAGATTGGAGGAGCTTTGAGGTTCCTCCAAGCCCAGAAGCAGGACAGAACCTGGGGGTAACTGTTGAGGAGTTCGAGTGGGGTACCTGGTGGAGGCACACAAGTGGCATGGCCCTTCCCTTCTCCAGTAGTTGTGACAAGCAGTGGGTAGCAGAGATATCAGGAACTGCATCCTATTCTGTTGGGTTCTCTCCACTTCTTTGCAACTTCTCTCCATCTCTGATGCCTTGATGCCCACAACCTCTTTCTCTTCTTCCCCTAAAGAAACCTTCTCTCAGTGGCACTCCTTATAGAAATTGTTGAAATTTGGTCTCATTCCAAAATATGTATTTCAATTTGTGAAAATTTTAACACCAAACCAGAAATGGTGGTCATGACCTGGAAATCACAGCACGATCAGGCAAACATGGCTGACACTAGAAATCACAAGCAGTTTTGAGGTCTCCCTCCTATGTTTGGCCTGCAGAATTTCTCTGGCCTTTCTCTCTGCACTCATCCTCAGGAGTCATGAAATGTAAGCTGCTTCTGCCTCTGTGATTCTGAGAGATCTGGCGGACTTAATAAGCCCTCTTGGCTCTGCGGGAGGCATTCATCTTCTGATGCTGAATTTTGAATTATTTATGGTGAATATTAGAGCATACCAACTTCCAGGCAGACCTCTCCTCAACAAAAATGTATTCTGTAGATGTAAACTCCAGGAAAAATCCATGTAGGCTAATTTCAGTTTTACACCTATGAATATTTTATTTCCCAATAAGTCATAATGATCCTCAAGGAGCCATTATCGTTAAGTAAATATGCATAATGTGAAACCTCCCAAGATATAATTGCCCATATTTTTTATCTGAGTAACAAATGTATATATGGATAGTGGGCCAATTCTCATGTTTTATTAAAAGATAGCTCTCTATCCCTTTCTCCTTTTCCTCTAGCTGCCTTTCCTTTCTTTTACATTCACTCACAAAGCTGAGAAAAGAGCACCAAATAATACTGCCATATAAATATGGTACTGCCTCAAGTTGTAAATGACCAGGATTTGGTACTTTCTCCCCAGAAGTACAGTGGAGGCAGAATTCCTAGCTAGCTTAGGAGAAAGTACCTTTGCCAGAATATGATCCAAGGGGTAAAGTGGTACCCCAAGTCCTGCAGACCGAAGCAGAAGCCTTAGGGTTCATCAGACTAGAGGCTACTGGAATATGGGGCAGCTTCTAGTTTAGAGGTAGAAGAGGAAGTCAAGGAGCATTCAAAAACACCCGCTGGATCTATAGCCTAGGGAGAGATTGAAAAAAGGTCAGAGCAGCTTGGGGGATGGGAGTTGGTTTAGTCACATAATGAACCTGAATTCCCCTCATTCCTGAATTTACAATAGGACTCCATGAAATGGATAGACGGCATTCTCCAAAAGCTAGAGCCATGGTTTCTTTGCACAGTAATTCAGTGTTTTATTGTGACATTCTGGACACTTTTTTGACAGTGGGGATGTAGAGGAAGAAGGAAAATATGAAGAGTATAGAAGAGGCAGAGTGTCCTACAGACACATTCTTATCCTCTGCTCTAGAGAAACCCACACATGGGTATCCTTGGATGCTGCTACTTCTTGAGTTGAGTAAAAAGGGCACGCGGAAGGTCATGCAAGCCTCAGAGCAGGCACTGTGATGCCAGGTCAGTCGATGGCCCCCAATCCTCTCCTTTTCATAACCTCTTTTCCATTTCTCTTGGTCCCTCCAGATGAAAGGGAGGCACCAAGAGAACTTTGGGAGGTGAGGGAGAAGTAACTCAGGAACCATGCTCTGTCTCCATGTCACTCTGCTCTAAAGTAAGCAGCCAAATGACCCAGCTCCCGTCATCTGCTGGCCTTTCCAGTAACTGATTAACATCCCACTGTACTAGATCCAAAAGTGAAGAGGTCATTTGCATAAAATATGCTGTTACAAAGTGCTAATGAATGCTGAGAGGCTCCAAACCAATATTACCCCTGGAGCCATTTCACAAAAACTGTCCCTAAAGACATCCAAGGGGAGAGAGTCCCTGAGTGGGATTTCAGACACAGGACAGAGGTTCCTCTGGGACCCACTTCAGTTAAGAACCCTCTCAAAATCCCTCAGCTCATAACCTGTGGGCCATGGCCCACTCAGTGGACCAACTCTGTTCTCGCTTCACATGGAAACAATAGCTCCTATGATAACATCCTTGGGGTGGGGGTGGGTCTGCTGAAGTAGATATTTCTGTGAGTACTGCAAAGTGGGTGGTGTTTGGAAGGTCTTCCAGGACTCCTGGGAGGAGGGTGCAAGTCTCTTTTATCTCTGTACCCTAACAGCACCTGGCCCAACCTCAGTGGGTTAAGGAGATGTTGATTTCTCAGTGTCACTGGACTGTTTTTGTCACTCTCATCTGTCCACAACTAACACACTTGACCATATGGGCTCAACCTTGCCCGAGTCTTAGGACCTTCCTGAGCCTCTGTTAGGAGAGAGGCACAGAGTTCATCATCAAACCACATGTGGTCTGGCCCAATCTGGAGCCTGACTTTTTATAACTAGTGTTGTTTCTTCACCTACTCGTATGGCCTGTCCTCAGCCACCTCTCAAGTAGCCCAAGACTGTATAATGTGTGATTAAGAGTTTGGGACCTCCTCTCAGTAAATGGTGTCTCCATACTTTCAGGTGCTCAGCCATGAACCTGGGAATCATCCTTAATGCCTCTATTCTCTCACATCCAATAGTTAATCTTCTAGAACATCCTTAAAGACTCAAACTTTACTCAGGCCAGGTCACTCCTCTGTTCAAAATATTCCAATGGCTCCCACGTCACTCACAAAGCAAGAACCCTTACACTAGCCACCAGTCCTTTATGATTTGGTTCCCTTTACCTCTCTCACTTCTCCCACACTCCCTCTCATTCACTCTGTTCCAGCCACACTGGCCACTGTGCTGTTCTTAAAATATGCCAAGCATCCTTCTGCCTCAGGTCCTTTGCACTTACTGTGTCCTCAAACAGGGCCAGAGAGCCACACTCTCACTCTCTCCCTCCTTCAGAGCTTTGCTTCAATGCTACTTTTAAAAACATATTATAATTGACGTACAGTATTATCTTCCTTTCAGGTGTACTATATAGGGATTCAATATTTATATACCTTACAAAGTGATCACCACAATAAGTCTAGTAACCGTTTGTCACTGTTCATAGTTATTATGATATTATGGACTCTGTTCCCTATGCTGTACATTATGTTTTTCAGTGAGGAATTCCCAGACCATCTCCCTCCCCCTTTGCCAGCATTCCCTATCCTTTCTCCTGCTTTACTGTTCTCCAAAGCACTTATCACCACTAGTAAAACAACATATGTGTTTTACTTATTTGTTTGCCGCCTACCTCTTCCACTAGAGTGCAAGCTCTGTGAGGACAAGGTTTTGTGCCTGTTTCACTGTGTTCTATGCCTGGCACCTAGACTGGTGCCTGGCACATAGTGGCTGCTCAGTGCATATTGTTGCATGAATGAATGGTGCACAACCAGATATGGGAACTGTTATTAGACAGAGCATTCAACCAACCAACAGGAGGGCGGGTGGTCTGCTTTGGGGGACATTAAAACAGTGACATTGTATAGTTTTGAGAAGGTTATGCTATGTGCCTACTGTGAACATGGCACTGTGGAAGGCAAAACAAGATATGGGCCCTGACCCCTTCCCTCAATTCAATTTGACAGCTGAGCACCTACTGCGTCTGACATTGTGTGAGTTGCCCGGATTCAAGGATAATTAGGAAATGCACCATAACTGCAATGCAAAGAACATATCGGGAATTCATTCCAGGCACAAATAAATAATTATACTACAGGATTCTAAGTGGTTCCTTAGAGGAAAATACAAAGTAGAGCCTATGTAGAGTTCCAAAGTTGGCATGGGGACCCTTGAGGCTTTCACTGGAGCTGATTTTGAGCTGGCTCTTAAATAAACATACATCAGAGAAGCTTATTATTGCATGGGATGGTGAATAACATTAAATACAAAACAGCAGTTACAAAGGCAGTGTGCCACTCATGCTGGAGCTGGCTTGTGCCAGTTCATGACAGCTGATTATTAAAGTTTCAGGAATTTCAGCAGTTTGTTGACATCATGTTGATAGCTTGAACTCAGTCCTGGTGGGTGTATTTATAGCACAGAAACCAGCCACAAGTATCCCCTGCTTTTTGAAAGTTCGTGTTAGGCCACTTTGCTTTTATAAAAGACCTACGTTAGTACCTGTTTTTGATAACCAAAAGAAATCCAAGGAGGATTTTTGCTTTTATGAAAAAAGACAAAAAAGCAGAATACAGTTCGGTGTTTGTTTTGCAGAGATTTGTAGCACAGGCAGTGCACACCTTGAACAGTGAGAGTGGCCCCACCCAGGTCCTCCCCCGGGAACCACACTGAGCATCTCAGCATCAAGGCACAAACTTTGACCTGTGTCTGGGAGCATCTGTGCTTTATCTCCATTTATTTTTGTGCATCTGTTAGCAAGATGTGTCCTAAGGTATAAGAGAAACCTAAGAGAGCTTGTAAGGGTGTTATGCTTAGCATAAAACTGGTTGTAATTAAATATATTTGGTATGATTGGTAGGTTATTTTTTGAGGCTGGGAACACTCAACATTTTTTCCATATAAATTAATGGTAATTGCTTCTTTGCTTTACGCCATCTCAATATATGAAAGTTTTCATGGGAACGTTCTACTCTAGGATAATGGTGGAAACCTGTATATATCAGGTCTTTCCCTTTCCACACCTACCCAAGAGAGTTGGTTGCTAAATACTCATGACCACACCGCGAGGCACAGTACAGACATGATCCCATGGTTCATATTACTGGATGGTCCTGTCACAGTCAGGGACAGTGCGCCCAGGTGAGAGAATGAGCTAGGTCTTCCCATTGGGTGAGATTTGGACATGCCGAAGTAAATGTACTGGGTGAAATAATGCCCCCTCCAATTCACGTCCATGTGAAACCTCCGAATATAACCTAATTTTAGAATTAAGGTCTTTGCCACCGTAATCAAGTTAAATTGAAGTCATACTGGATTAGGGTGGACCATAGATCCAATGACTGGTGTCTTTATAAGAGAAAGGAGGCGGAGATTTAGATACAGAGACAGCAGAGACCCAGGGAAGAAGGCCATGAGAAAATGGACACAGAAATCAGAGTGGTACAGCTACAAGCCAAAGAACACCAAGGATTGCTGTCAATCACCAGGAACTAGGAAGAAGCAAGAGAGGATTCTCCCCTGCAGGATTCAGAAGGAGAATGGCCCTACTGACAGCCTGATTTTGAACTTCTATCTCCAGAACTGTGACAGAATAAACATCTGTTGTTTTTAAGCCACCAATGTTATAGTAATTTGTTACCACAGCCCTAGAACACTAACACAGAATTGCATGGATAAAAATAATGAGGTGGGGGCCAGCCGAGTGGCATGTTGGTTAAGAGCTTGCTTGGGATGCCAGCTCTGAGCAGCAGGGCCCTGGTTCGGATCCCACATTAGGGTCAGTGACGCTGTGCCCTCTACAGCTAAGGTGCTGAACAACAGCTCGACCTGGAGCTGGGCTGCCATGAGTCACCAGCGATGGTGTAGGCTGCGGCCCCTGCTGCAGTGGGCTGCCATAAGCTACGGTGAGTGGCTGGCAGCCGTTGTGAGCTGCCAAGAGCCACTGTGAGAGGCTGTCCAGTGGCTGGCGACTGATCTACATCACCAGGGAAGAACACAATGATCATACCAACATGGGACAGTGAAGTGATGTCCTCCACAACTAGACTGAAGAACAAAAGGACAGAAACTTGTCTGTTCCCCTTCCCTGATTCCCCAACGCTGTTCCCCTCCCCCAATTCCCTAATTTAAAAACAAAAAAATCTTAAAAAAAAAATAATAATGAGGGAGAGGGAAAAGAGAAACTGTTGTCATTTATTGAGGGCCTTATATGTCTCCTTCCACCCCTATGGTGTGCTTGCTGTGTCATAAACATTATTTCTGTTAACCTTAAAACAATCCTATGAAGTGGGGTTCATTATGATTCATTATCCTCATTTTGAAGATAAGAACACCAAAGTTCAGAGAAGTTAAGTCACTTGCTCAGGGTCACACAGTGATTAATGACAAAACTGAGACTTACAATAAGCTTGGTTTAAGTTTGGCCTTTAACACTCACCTTCCTTCCCCTGTGACACTCTGCCGCTTTGATGGTCACTCCCAGGTGGGCAAGGACCATCTCAAAGATCTCAAATGATGGAGACAGTGATAAGATATTAAAATCATCAATATCTACATCAAGGAAGCAGGGCAAGGAGGTTTTAGGACCCAAGGAGAGTTCAACGGCTTTCACATTGTAAAGATCACTTTGAACTGGAAAGATTCAGACGTCATTAAGGAATGGAATTTCAAATAATCACAGACATGCTTAGAAAAATGCAATATGGGAACTGAAACCCTCCATATGGAGGGAAACCACCATCATGTTCAAAAGAGATCGAGCAGCTGATGTTTATGTTGGTTAGAACCATTTTTTCCCCCAAATGGTGCCTTTTATGTAGCATCATGGTCTGAAGTGAAAAGAATTAAAGATCTAGTTACTAGACTAGCAGGCAATAGTCACACAGTATTCTACACATTTGTACACATAAGACAAGCTTTGACTTAAAAATAAAGATTCCACCAGGATTATAAGAGAAGAACCACATCAAACAATTGTGGTTATACTGCAACTGTTTTGTTTTCTTGGTTTTTTTTTTAAAAGATTTTATTGGGAAATCAGGGAAGGGGAACAGACAAGTTGCCATCCCTTTGCTCTTCAGTCCAGTCCTGGAGGATGTCGCCTCAGTGGCCCACGCCGGCACCATCATTGCACTTCACCCGGGTGAGGCAGCTGCCCACTGGCCATCAGAAGGCCGCTCACGGTGGGTGGCTCATGGCAGCTCACAAAAGCCCACACCCGCTGCCGGCCAGCCCCACTGCAGCCCACGCCCATCACTGGTGGCCCACGGCAGCCCAGCTCCAGGTCGAGCCACCTTTCACCATATTAGCTGCAGAGGGTGCAGCGTCACTGGCCCTCATGTGGGATCCGAACCAGGGCCCTGCTGCTCAGAGCTGGCATCCCAACCCGCCTCCCAACCAATGCGCCACTCGGCCAGCCCTGCAACTGTATTTTGAATATGTTTATAATTGATAAAAAGCTGATGATTTTTTACCTCGACTAGATTCATGTAAAAATGTTCTGGGTTATAGAATATTTGGATAGCACTTGAATTTGTATATTGGTAAAGATAGTCAACCAATGATCTAACAAAAGGGAACATTACTAATACAGAATTCCTTCCCAGCATTTCTTGAATGATTTGTGTACTTCCCAAGTCTCACATTTTGAGAAAACTCAGTTGAGAAATTGGGAAAACAGGGAAAGGTGTTACCATTCTCCTGTGAGAATTAAAGGTTAACTATCAACATAGAGACACTACTGATTTAAAGGGATTCCTTGAGAGATCCACTGAAAGCAAGATCAAGAAATCCTAACACTGGGGCTGGCCGAGTGGCGCATTGGCCAAGAGTTGATTTGGGATGCCAGTTCTGAGCAGTAGGACCCTGGTTCGCATCCCACCCACATTAGGGCCATTGACACTGCGCCCTCTACAGCTAAGATGGTGAATAACAGCTTGACCTGGAGCTGGGCTGCCATGAGTTGCCAGCGATGGTGTAGGCCACAGCCCCTGCTTCAGTGGGCTGTCCTAAGCTACCATGAGTGGCCGGCAACCAGCATGAGCTGCCAAGAGCTGCTGTGAGTGGCCGTCCAGGGGCCGGCCACCAATCTGCCTCACCTGGGAAGAGTGCAATGGTAATACCAACATGGGTCAGTGAAGCGACATCTTCCACAACTAGACTGAAGAACCAAAGGACAGCAACTTGTCTGTTCCCCTTCCCTGATTCCCCAACGCTGTTCCCCTCCCCCAATTTCCCAATAAAATCTTTAAAAAAAAAGAAAAAAGAAAGAAAGAAATCCTAACACTGGAGCTGGGTTAGATTTGAATGTGGGATTATTCAAAATCTACTGAATAATGTTCGCTGACATTTTACAATGTTTAGGTATTTGCTATAGGCTTCAGTTCTTTATAAATATTACTAAAATGTGTATTTCTTATTTATTTAATATGTTTAATAAATCTATAATAATGAGTAAAGAATTTCTCATGAAACTTTTTTTTGAGAATTTAAATTCTCAGATAAATTTTTGAGAATTTAGAAATACTACAATGAGCAGGATATAAAAAGATGAGTGAGAATCTGTTCTGAAATTTTGCCTAGGGTCAATCTTGTTCCTGAAGGAAAAATAATGGTCTCCAAGAGGCCCAGGTTTCTACAGGGAAACAAAGTTATTTAGTAAGTGCCACAGGCTAAAGAAGCCACAGGAATTTGCTCTTGTGTTTTGTCTTATCTCCCATGTTCTCAATGTCATCTAGAACCGTCATCGTACTTTTGTCTTGGCTGACAAGTCAACTTCTGAGCCTAAGGAAGTTTAAATGAATGCAGCTGTTTGATTGCAGAGTCAGAGGTCTTTTCACTACTCTGAGGCCCAAAGAAACCAGGGCAAATAGCAGCATCTGTAGCTACCCATGTTCCAACTGCATGTTTTCTAGCCCGTACCAGTTCAGATGGAACAAGATATGATCAAACCATATCAAGTTCTCAAAGTGCAGTCATTGCTCTTTGAGAAGAAATTATTCTTTATTGCCATATTAGAGATAATTATGTTTCCACCAGATGTCCTCTGGTTCTGGGAGGCTGGCAAGCAAAGACAGAGCATGAATGAAATTTATCAGGCACATGCTTAACATCTCACT